>NW_020229871.1:189042-624619 GCF_003227715.2 Harpegnathos saltator | reverse complement strand
CAGGGCACTGTTTCCTGTTATGGAATTTTCCCGAATCGCCTTTCATTTGGCGCGACGGCTGTTCGCCAGATGGGTCTGTTTCCTAATTTATATTTATATGTAGTATACTATTCCTATTATAGTTATTAGGAGAATATAATCCGCGAGAGGAAAGAATTTTTGCTAATTAAATCTACAGGACGTAACACTGGTCAACAACGATTATATTTTAATATAATATCTTTTTACTATTTCTTAAATTTTTTATATTACTGATTGTGAGTGTGAAATTAAGACAGTAACAGATCTACCTCATTCTGCATTAAGTTCCACTTGTAGCCCAATATTATCTTATCAATGCATTAAGAAATATCATTTCATATTATTATTTTGATTTCTACAAATAATATAGAATGATATTGTAAAATATGTAAAATACATAGCACAGGGAATTCAAATAAGATAATTCTTTTCTGAGAGCTGTCAAAAATAAATTATTTTTGCATCTGAAAATGAACTCATAATTAATGATACACGCCTGAATTCTTGTTAAATTCTCTATGTAAAACTTTTATTTTAATTTTAATTCGGACTTCATATTCAGAATCAGCATATCAACACATAATAAACACTAAAAAGTATTCACTTAATAAAATCATTGTTATTTTGTTAACAAAAAATGTGTTACAAAAAATTATATTCGATATAAAAAATGGTAAAAAAATTTAAAATCAACGCAAATAAATACACAAAAGTCATCTTCTTATTTCCATTTAACAGAAACAAAAGTTAAAATTTGTTCTGTATTATTAAACATATTTATCGACTGAGTATAGTACAGAATCGATATTTAGTTCCGATTACGAGGGTACCCAATTTGCGAGGACGCGCAAACACTGTCCCCTCATAATATATGAGAGTTTGGTGGCCCTGATTTGTTCTTACGTTCGGATTCGAACCACCGCTCTACACACTCTGCTGAGTTGGAAGGCGGCGCCGATATACCCCTGCTGGGTTGAGGCTAATGGTTCGAATCTCGTCTTGTGATCTCGTGCTTACAGCGTTGCCAGTGATTTAGGAGCGACTCGACCGTCTCCTCGGAGCTTCGAGCTTCCTTGTTTCCCAAGCGTCCGTCGAGGACCTTGGCGATTTAGAAGCGGCTCGGTCGCTGTCTCTAGAGCTTCAAGCTCTTTCTTCCAAGTGTCCGTAGGGGAACTTGGTTTTCTCGCAGGAGTGGCTTGGTCGCCCTGCGAGCTAGAGTTCAGAGCTCATTTCCACGCGTTCTCGGGACCGTGGCTGGCTGTAGGCCGTTACGTCCGGAAGGGCAGGCCTTCCGAAGCGACGGAGGTCGTTTCGTTAAACGTACTTGACGTGCTCCGGGTGCCGCGCACCATTGACGTCACAGGCGTGTGTGTCCTGCGAGACTTTGCGTTGGCGAACGGTTTTCACCTTGTAAATAGCGCTTATTCTCTTCTGCGTTTCTACTGCGTTCCGTTTCGTCGTTCTTCTGCGTTATTCCACTTGCGTTACTACTGCGTCTATTGCGTCCATTGCGTTTACAGTGCGTGTCACTTTTGCGTCATCACGTGCGCGTCACTCCTCTCTCTTATTTTCGCCGCCGTCTCTGGGCGCGGTGCGTCGGCGCACGGTGTTGCGCGTTTTCTGCGGGGCCTGTGGCCACCTTACGAGACCCAGACGTCAACCAGGAGACCGGTCGGTTGTCGAGCTTACTCGAGCGACCTGGACGCAGGCGGACGTCGCTCTGCGATCCAAATCACTAGCAGCTCTCCGGAGCTATTCTATGTTCGGTTTCGTCCCGAACAAAGGAAATGTAAAACAATTATCTAATAAGACTCTTTTGATAGAAAAACATTAGATAATGTTCTACATTTCCTAAGGAATTAGGGAAGGAGTGAGGGAAAAGATGCGAAAGCAATAGCATGCAAGCATTTAGCAAACAGTAACAACTAATATTAAAATAACTACGAGAACAATAATCTATAAAGATGTAAACAAAGCAATTACTGTCGTATTTACAGTTGCCAGAAAGCATGCATATGCAACTTGTTCTTATGAAATATGTAGCACGTAGTGGAAAGCAAGATGTAATGCGTACATCACTCCTTCCCTGCTAAAGTTGCTTGTACATGCATGTGTGAATAATAACAAAATCCAAAACTGTGTAGAATTGGAGCGCAAATACTTCACAGACAAACTTAGATCAATACATATGAGGATATTTAACAAGATTTGTTTAGACGACGCAGCTCGGCCTAAGCCGTTCGGAGACTTAGGATTCACGCCGAAAAAGCGATAGAAAAGTCGATCGACATTAAATAAAATATCGGATCTTACAAATTTTCGGCGAGAAAGAAATACGTCACCCGCAGTAACATTTTTTATACGATCCAAGATCGCAATCTGCCGAATGACGTTTTTCTTTCTGACCGAAAGCTTGTAAGATCTAATATCTTATTTTATATCGTTTCATGTTTCTAAAAATATCATCTAGGCTATTAAATACTAATAAAGAACCTAATATAAATTTTTCATAATTATAAATAATTATATATAATATATTATTATACAGGGTGTCCCATTTAATCTGATAAATCGTAATATCTGGAAAAACTAAATGTCGCATCAAAAAAAAGTGGGTGATGAAATTTGTTCGCCTCGAAGGGGGACATCCAATGATATCAAACTCGACTTCCCACCCCACTCCCGGGGGGTGGGGATGGGAAGCAACTTTGAAATCTTAAATGGGAACCCCCATTTTTTTATTGCAGATTCGGATTCTACGCCACAAAATACGTAAGTTTCGTTCGAAACTTTTTTTTTGATTCGTGATAGATGGCGCTGTAATCGCAAAAAATTAGATTTTCTGCAATTCTCCAGAAATGATCATTGGATTGAAAAATAAAAAAATACCTGTTCAATATTTTTTAAAATATTTTTAAAAAACATAATAACAGTTATTCTCCCCCAACCCCTCGGGGTAGGATGGGTGGTAACGTTCAAATCTCAAACGAGAACCCACATTTTTCATTGCAGAATTAGATTTTACGTGCAATTTTTATGGAAACAATTTTTTTTCATTCGTGATAGATAGCGTTGAATTTTCCCGAGAAACTACTTTTAGCGTTACCCCAGGAACAACGACGAGGACGTAGTAGCTTTCTGTTCCCTTCGTAACCTAACCTAAAACAAGCACCTCGATGGTGAGAGGCAAGGGGACTCACCTAAAACAAGCACCCCGTTGGTGAGAGACGAGGGGACTCACCTAAAACAGGCACCTCGATGGTGAGAAGCGAGGGGACTCACCTAAAACAAGCACCCCGATGATGAGAAGCGAGGAGACTCACCTAAAACAAGCACCCCGAAGGGAAGTGTGGAGATATAATCAAGTAATATAATCACTAGACTATGCTAGGAAGCACTACCGCTCTTGTATCGTGATTGTTAAATAAATTAATATTCTCGAGCACCGTGTTTTTCAATAGAAAAGTAACAGATGCTGGCCGAAATCTGAAAGTATTCGTTATTCCAAAACGTTTTTGGTGTATTTCTGATGTTTACGGATATTCTGCAGAGTGCCGGACATTACTACTATTGTGTAACGGATTGCATAATTATATTACATTAATAATGCCCGCATTTTTCACAATATCTTTGAATATGGTACTCAGAAATATAGCAAACATATTTCAAATACACGAAAACTCACCGATTTCTCAAAACTCATTTATTTACTACTCATACGATATTCTTATGTCTACAACTTTAACAATGCATACTCTGAATAACATAAGAATTATTTTATAATGTTTCTAAATACTACGAACGGCGAAAGAGAAGTCTATAGCGCGAGATTCCCGCGGCTGGCGGAGTTAGCAATATGTATCCAGAGCTGCCAGATTCGCTGCATTGGGTGCATTCAATACTACAATAGCTCACTGAGAGCTCACTGAGCAGCTATTCGTGAGCGCTCAATGAGCGGTTATCATGTACTAGATTGTATGCTCACAATCTATACTACATGTCTTCTATATTTTATTTGACGCTTAACAGTAGAAGAGCCAGAAATTCTCTTATATTTTTTATTCGCTGTTAATTTTTATTTTGTATATTAGGAAAAAGTAATGAATATGGAACATATTATGTTTATATTTAAGATGAAAATTATGAAGACATATTACAAATAATCGCACACAATTTATTTGAAAATGGTATATTAAGGAATAATAGAGGAGTACACATTCGAAATGAAGATTATTTTGAGGTAACAATTCCTCAATATAATTTAAATGACTTCCATGCACATTTTCGGATGCAATGCGCCACAATGGAGGTCAGTATTGCAAAAAAATGAATATGTTCCAAATATATTTTTAACATTTATTTGAAAGTATAAAAGCAAAAATATAATCCTCTATAGTTATTATCTATATATATTAAAAATCTCTATATGTAAGAAATATTTTATAATGTACAAATCACAATAAAATTACTCATATTGAAATGTTTATTCATAATTTATAGCAGCTTGTCAATATCATTGGGCAGCATATGGATAATAGAGAATATCAGGTGTAGTAAAAAGAAATCCATTATTTTTGCATGAAATTGAAGGCTTTAATTACCATAGTTAGAATGATCCGATTTAGGTCAAATATGCGCCGTTTTGTTCGATAACTTGTTGCCATTTTGAAGGTAATTTCATTATGCCTCTCTCATAGAAGCCCTCGTCCCTATTGGCAAAAAATTGAGACAGTCGATTTTCATAAGCCTCTCTTGAAGCGAATTTTTCACCAGCAAAATTGTTCGCCATGGACAGGAACAGATGGTAATCACTTGGTGCCAGGTCCGGACTATAAGGTGGATGCATAAGAACCTCCCAACCAAGCTCCCGGAGCTTCTGGCGAGTCACTATCGATGTGTATGGCCTGGCGTTGTCCTGATGGAACACAATTCCTCTTCTATTGGCCAAAGCTGGCCGCTTCTGGGCGATTGCTTCCTTCAGACGGTCCAATTGTTGACAGTACAGTTCCGAGTTAAGAGTTTTGCCGTAGGGGAGCAGCTCATAGTAGATAATTCCCTGCCAATCCCACCAAACACACAGCAAAACCTTCCTGGCCGTCAATCCTGGCTTGGCCACCGTTTCCGCTGGCTCACCGCGATTCGACCACGACCGTTTTCGCTTGACGTTGTCGTAAGTGATCCACTTTTCATCACCAGTGACCAACCGCTTCAGAAATGGGTCGATTTTGTTGCGATTCAGCAGCGATTCGCAGATGGAAATTCGGTCCATGAAGTTTTTTTTCGTTAACTCGTGTGGCACCCATACATCGAGCTTCTTTTTGTATCCAGCCTTATTCAAATGGTTCCAAACGGTTTTTGTGCAATCTTTAGCTCTTGGGCAGTCGAAACAGTGCTTACACGACAATTGGCCTTCCAGTGCGTGGTGCATCTTTGACATCGAAATTACCGGAACGGAATCGACGAAACCAAAATTGCGCGTAATTGGCTGTGTTACGTCCTATAGATTTAATTAGTAAAAATTGTCTTTCCCTCTCGCGGATTTATATTCTCCTAATATAATTATAATAGGAATATATATATATATATAAATATAAATTAGGGAACAGACCCATCTGGCGAACAGTCGTCGCGCCAAATGAAAGGCGATTCGGGAAAATTCCATAACAGGAAACAGTGCCCTGTTGTAAAAATCTAAAGTTTATATCTGGATAGTGTTCGCCAAGTGTGTCCGTCGTCCCAGCTATAAAAATTTGAAACTCCGCGCTAAGAAACCTTCAGTGAAACAAAGCAACACAGAGCATTCCTGCTTTAAAACTTGAAACTTACATCTTCCCAATCCAAAACCATATGTGCCCTATCAGTCAACCAACAAAGCTTACTTCACTGATAGTCGTAAAATCTGATCTCAGCCTTTGATTTACGGCATTTTGATTTTTCCAGCCGGCCACTTGTATACATTTTTCTATCTCAAGAATCCACCACCTCCACGCTTGTCGCGCCTAATTCATTCAGCCAATCACATCATATCCACCTAAAACTATGAGACACCCACGCTCCACCCTTTAGCCCTTCCATATTCATATCTTCAAAAACTAACTGTCTCCTCCCACGATGTCTTTTAACTTCGCTAATGGCTGAGACTTTTTCCCACTAAGACCTATTCACCCCTTCCTCAAAGGCCATCTCTCTACCCACCCTGATAGCTTCTACCTCCGATTATCACTATAAAAACCGCGGTAATCCGCCTCCGCGACTACTTCTACTACTTCTACTTCTATTCTGAGAGACAGGAAAAAGAGCAGATTCACATTCACTTAGATTCTAGATTCAAAAGTCAGACCTGTAAAAACGCGTCCTTAGACTCAAATTCGTCTTCGGTTTTGTTTCGGCACTACACATACTCTTACGTCCTCTGTCTTATTTTTTTTTTTGGGGACAAAAATAAAAATTTAGAATCAGTGCTATTGTGCCATAATTGGACAATTGGAAGGGAGTCGCACAACCTATCCCAACCTACAGAGCAGGAGCCGCCTATCAACCGTTATATCTTGTTCATTTCTCGCATCCCAGGAATCACCAGTAAGTTACATTTTCTTTGCTTACTAACTCTTTACTCATATTCCTTCCTTTTTTTTTTATTATTTCCTCCTTCTTTCACTTCTCATACACACACACATACACACAATATCATTCAAGTAAATTGTAATAAACCGCGCCGCATAACTTTCTGTTGTCACTCTTATTTTAATAAATTTGGTATTAATTTATTTCCATCAGTTAATTTCAAAATCACCCCACCCTTCCAACAGTCAACTTATGGTCCTATCCCCGGTAAATCGATTCGCGTCCCTGACCGAAAAACGGACCGCTCGTCGTACGTCGGTGCCCGAGTAAAGGGACCCGTCGGGTCCTTGACCCGTCCACTGACACGCGTGTACGAACGAGGTTCGCCTTACTCGCGAACGAAAAGGTTGCGTTCCTCCTCTAGAACTTAACAGCTGTTACAGTATCAGGACCATAAACACTATTCATATTTTCAGCCGCCTGGCTTGCGTTTTCGCCTTTATCAAAGAAAAACTGTAAAATATAGCGTATTTTCTCTTCGCTAGTGTCCATCTTTGACGCGCGCTCAAACAAAACTGAGTCAACTAATCACAAAACTGTCAGAAAAGTTTTTTTAGTACGAAATCTCATCTTTCTAACGCCATTTATGGAACCCGATCGGACTTATACAACGCGAGATACAGATAACTAAAGCCATCTATTGGAAAAATAATGGATTTCTTTTTACTATACCTGATATTATGTAGTTCCATTACAGAAACAAGTAGCATTATCTATTTGGATATTAGCCAAAGCAGAATCATTTTTAGCTGTTGGAGATAGATTTAATATGGCTCCTAGTACAGCACACTATTGTTTTAAAAACGTAATAAGAACATTGGCTTCATTATTAAGCACATATATAAAATGGCCAACCAATGAAGCAAATATACAAAATATTATAACTGTAAGTAGTACATTTTATTTTTCCGATCAATAAGATACATGTAGTCAGGAAAATAATACAACTGTTTAATATCTAGATTGAATGCAAAATATATTTTGAAATTAAATTATTACACATGTAGTTACAATTCAAAATGTTTTCGAGTTAAGATACCTAATAATTTTAAACAACTTTACTCTTTTTTTAAACAAAACAACATAATAATATAATACTTCATACATATTAAAATGAAAGTATAATTTATTAGAAAAAAACATAAAAAATAAGAAAAAACAAAAACTTTTAGTCTGTAAATAAACAACTTTTTGTAATATATTGATATGCATTAAGAAGATCACAATTGAGACCACATGTATACAGGGTGTTTGATAGCTGATCATGCAGACGAAAGTTGGAGATAGATTGGGTGTAGCCGAAAAGAAAAGTCATGTACCATAATATCAAATTGGCAATAGTTACCGAGTTATTAATTAAAACATATGAGCCAATGAACGCGTAGAGAGCGGAGGGCGGCCGCAGTAAGCACGTAGACATTTGATACAGGCGGAGTCAGTGAGTGACGGTAGGCAAGCGCGCGCGGCGAGGGGCAATGTAAGCGACAAGAGGCGATCGCGCGCGACGAGGAGCGAGCGAGCTAATAAGGAAAAAGCTATAAAGAAAATCGGTGGTGTTCTCCTTGCCTATTCGGTGCAGGTACCTCCCGAAGCAGCCGTGCCCGGTCAGTACCTGCACCAGATGGAACGAGAGTCTGCGCCCCCTCCTGCCCACCATTTCCGGCAGGCAGGGGCGGACAGCCTCGGCCGTCTGGCGACCGAATCCTCGCGGGTCGGCCAGTTCGGCCGACCACTTGTCGAGGACCCGGTCGCTGGCCTGGTTCCTAAGGGCCCTCAGGTCCCTGGCCGATGGGCCCTCCCCCCTTTAGCGGAGCTCCTTTATTCGCCAGTAAAGGAGACTTCTCTCCTCGGCGAGGAGCTCCACCGGGGGGAGGGAGCCGGCCAGAGAGGCCGCCGCCATGTGGGAGATGGTTCGATACCCCCGGACCGCCCTTATTAGCACCGCTCGCGTGGCCTGCCTGAGCAGGGCCTTGTTGCGGGCTGTAGCCAATAGTCGGGACGCCCATATGGGTGCCCCGTATAGGGCGACCGAGTGTACCACTCCCACGTAAAGGCGGCCTGCCCGCCATCCGGGGCCCCCCTGGGTCCGCATAAGGCCGGCCTGCGCCATGCCTATCTTGCGGACCCGGGGGGCTAGGCTCCTGAAGTGGGGCCCAAAGTTCCATTGGCTGTCCAACGTCAAGCCCAGATATTTCATCGTGGGCTTGACGCGAACGCGGACTCCGTCCACCAGGACCCGGGCTCTTCGCAGCCCACCCCGACCCCGTCCATGGAATAACATGGACTGGGTCTTCTGGGGGGCCACTCTGAGCCCGAGGTCCTTGATGGTGTTCACCACCGAGTGCAAAGCGGCTTCCACCCTGAGGTGAGCCTCCCCCCAATCCTCCCCCTCAGCCAGGACCAGAGTGTCGTCTGCGTAACAGACGACATGGCAGCCGGGGAGGAGGGGAGTGCGCACTACCCGGTCGAACGCGATGTTCCAGAGCAGGAAGCCCAGTACGGACCCCTGCGGAACACCGCGTTCCATTTTCCGCCGGCCATGGACCCCGCCTCTTCCCGAGTAGGTGAGTTCCCTGTCCCCGAAGTAATCGGCCAATATGCGCCGGAGAGAGGCGGGAACACGGTGGTGTTCCAACGCCCGTCCTATCTCCGGCCAGGGCAGGATGTTGAAGGCGTTCGTTATATCCAACGAGACTGCCAACAACACCCCGCCCTCGACCTCCACTACGGTACGGGACAGGTCCCGGACGTGCTGGAGCGCGTCCAGCGTTGATCGTCCTGGCCTGAACCCGTACTGGTTGTCATGGATGTCCGGCCCCTCCAGAGACAGATACTGGACGAGGCGGTCCGTGATGATGCGTTCCAGCATCTTACCCGCCTCGTCCAGCAGGCAGATCGGCCTGTAGGCCGGCGGCCCACCGGATACCTTGCCCTCCTTGGGGAGGAGGACCAGTTTAGCCCTCCTCCACTCTTGGAGGAAGACACCCTCTCTAAGATATCCTTCCATCGCCTCCCGCGTGGCGGCGGACAGGTTTCCGTCGCCAAGGGCGAGAGCCCACGCTCGGCCAGGAATCCCGTCGGGGCCCGGGGCTTTGCCCCTGGCCCCGAGTTTCTTCCTGGCCCTGGTGAACTCCTCGGACGAGATCCCCAGGTCCTCGTCCCAGTCCCCGTCCTGAGCTTCAGGAACGGGGATCCTGGGCGGTCCCCCCTCGGCCCTCGGGAAGAGGATGTCGAGGAGGTCCCTGAGGTCCCGGGGATCCATGGATTCGGTAGGTGGGGGCGCCCACCGGGTCCTCGTCCAAAGAGTCCACCAGGCGCTCCCACGCTCTCGCCTTGGCGTCGTCAATAGCGACCTTAAGGGCTTTCCGCGCACTGCGGTAGCCCTCTCGTGTCCCCGCGGCGTCCCCGCCGTTTCGCCGGGCCCGGGTGTGCGCCCGTCTGGCCTGGACGCAGGAGTCGCGGAGTTCCGCGAGCTCCCGCGTCCACCAGTACGCAGCCCGGCGCCGGCGGAGGTGGAACCGGGGCATCGCGACGTCGCAGGCCGACGTCATGATGCCCACCACCTTCTTGGCCCCCTCGAGAGGGGGCGGGGGTCCCTTTCACCTGGCTCCTGTTCCAGGTGCCAGGTCGCCGCGGGGACGGCCGCCTGAAACCTGTCCGGATCAAGTTGACCCAGGGCCCATCTTTTGGGGAGGGGACAGTCCCCCTCCCCTGGGGTCCAGCCTCCGGAGGGGGGTGGGGAGTCGGAGAATCCACGCCACGTATCTGTGATCCGATAGCGTTTCCCTCTCCTTCTCCACCACTCACCTTCGAAATAACCTGGCGGCCGAGGAGGAGGCCCACGTCAGGTCAATGACCGACTCGCCTCTCCCGCCCGGCCGCACAAAGGTGCTGGTGGACCCCGTGTTGAGCAACACGAGGCCCAAGCCCGCCGCCCAGTCGGCCACGGCGTCGCCCCGAAGGTCCTTTTGCCGGGGACTGCAGCCCCACTCCTCGGAGTGGGGCTGCAGTCCCCGGCGTTAAAGTCCCCGGCGACAATCACGGGTCGGGGGTGGCACTGGCGCGCCACATCCCCGATCCTGTCCAGAACCCTCACAACGCGGACGAGTTTGCCGAGGCTCGACCTGTTGGTAACTGGGGGTAAATATACCCCCACAACAGTGATGGGCCCAAGGTCAACCGTCACGTACGAGCATCCCCTCTTCCTGACTTTGCAGGGGGGACGCCCGTTGCGGGTCTGACCACCACGGCCACGGAGCCGCACTTACTGTCCAGCCAGTTTTTATTACCGGCCGGAACATAGTACGGCTCCGTGACCAGACCTAGGCCAGCGCCCATTTTGGCAAGTCTCTGACACCAGAGATCTTGCGCACGGGCGCCGCGACCCAGGTTGGCCTGAAATACCCGGAGGAGCGTGAAAGCCAGGCCTTCACGCCTCCTCCGGGCGATCCTCATCGGCACCCCTCAGAGAGACTTCGGGTGGCGGCGACGCTGTCCCTGTCTCCTCTGAGGGGTCCTTGGCCGTGGTGGTGGCTTCTTCGTCGGGTGTCTTAGTGGTGTCTGCCACTTCCTCCATAGGTGCTTCGGAGGTCCCTACCAAGGGGGTTCCTACCTCCGCCTCCCCCTCCTCTCGGGAGTACGAGGGGGGAGGCTGTCAAGGAGAGCCGGGGATGGCGCGTCCTCCGACTCTCCGTCTAGAGTTGTTAGGGGTGGGGTCTCGACGACCTCCACCCTCCTCACCTTGTCGATCCTCTTCGGTGACGCAGTCTCCTTCTCCTCGTTCTCTGTCTCCTGCTCCACCGATGACGCCGCCGGTGGGGCCGCTTCCATCGCGGTCCTCCTCTTCCCCCTCTGCGGCTGCGGCTCCTCCTCCATCGGGGTGGTGGGGTCCAGGGCACGGCTGGCGGCCGCCTCTACCATCATTTCTTCCCGCGTAGGGGAGGAAGCCGGCCTGGCCTCCTCCCTTTCCTCGCCTCCAGTCTCGTCCGGAGTGGAGGAAGTGTTCGTCGTTCTGGGTCCGAGCTGACGTTTCCTCTGGGCCTTCCTCTTCCTCTTCTGTCTGCCGGTCAGCGGCTTACACGCCGGCCTTGTGGCCGGCAGATTTCTCGGCTTCTGCGCACACTGGGCAGTGTGCCGCAGTCGCCCTATAGTATTTGGCGCGGTGGCCGGGGATACCGCAGCGATAACAGTTATTGCTGCGGTCGACGGCGCTTTTGCACTGCTCGCGCACGTGGCCCTGTTCCATGTATCTGAAACAGAGCGCCGCGCGAGCAGGCAGCGCCGTCACCCCGGCTTGGGTCCATCTCACCAGGACTCGCCCCGCGGCGGAGACCTTGGAGGCCGCCGCCAGCGGGCACCGCATCACAGCTGTGGCTGTTCCTCGCTGGGAAAACTGTAACTCACTCCCGGACACGTCCGTGGGTGGGCAGCCCCCAGCGAGAGCCACAGCGGCCGTCACGTCCTCGGCCCCGATTGTTCCGTCCAGGCCAGTGAGCCGCAGTGCTGCGGTCTTCACCGGCTTTTGGATGCTGTAGCTTGGGCCCTTCTCCGCCGCCAACTTGCCGAGTTCCTCGGCGAGCTGATCGGCGGAGGACCCCGCGTTGAGGCCAGGCACCTCGATTAGTAAGGCCCCTGTACGGGCCATCCTAATTTTCAGGGCACCCGGTATGGCGACATCTTTTGGCTTAATCCGGCGCCTGGCCTCAACCATAAATTCTTTATAAGAATCTTTGGGGCAGGTAACTGTGACGGCCGCAGATCTAGGCGGCCGCGGCACCATCACCTCCCTCCTGGGGGTTTGGCGGGCTGAGGAAATTATAATATCAACTGAGACACCATCTTTTTTTCTTCGTTACTCGTTCATTCGATTCACAACCGATACTATGCGGAGCGAAAGTGTCTGATCGAACCCTGTGTTCTTCTAATCTGGTTCACAACCAACAACTGATTGTTTGATAACCCACTGCTTTATGAGGGCGAGCAAAAGGTATATAGAAAGGCGACGCACGCAGGCATAGCAATTTTTCAGTAAGGATTAAATAATGTCGCGTGAGATTGCATATACTCAAGTTGTCGTCACCTTCGAACGGAGAGAAAGAGAAAACGGAGTGGAGCGCCTTGATGTCGACGTTTTTAATTTTCCGGTATTCAAATCAGCAGCTTTTCATTAAGCGCTATTCGACAAGCTGCTTAGTTGCAAGCATTTTGAATCTCTGGCCCCTACTGAGAGTTAACCGAAGTGTAGTTTCTTTTTTTTTTTGTGAATATAATTGCGCAAGACGCGCAATTACGGTCTCAAACCGGGATCTCAAATGAAACCTTATCTTGGGCGAAGAGGTTTGAAATAAAACTTCGACGCTCCAATAGAAACGGCGGATGAACGGGTGGATTCCTACCTCGTTACGCGAGGCGTGATACTGCAGATCGAAACCTGCTATCAAGGTATCCCGGAATATGAATGTGTGACCGCTAACTGCTGAGCGAGAGGGCTGAGGAACTGAGCAGTACTCGGTGAACATAGGAGAACTGCCTAAGTGCGCCGACGAATCTCCTAGTGATGAAGCGGTTTTAAATATTGCGCCACACTCGAAGTTGCTATCGAGGCTCGCCTTGCCTCCAATGCTTCTGAAGGGACTCCACGTTCCAGAAGTGCCTGCCGGATAAACGCTTTGCCGCCAGGTGAAAAGATTTCCATTTCGGATGGCAACTCCTGAAAGGAGAAGATAATAAGTTGCGAGAAGGGGAAAAGATTACCGGCTCTTCGATCATGAGACTTCCAAACAAGGGGAACCAAGATTGTGAAGGATCTCTCTCGCTTTTTCGTTAACCATTTTCCGGAGAACACGTGGTAAAAGAATAACTGGAGGGATGGCGGAACTGTGAATTTCAGCCCAATCTAGAGAGAAGACATCTGCCGCAATAAAGCCCGAATCTGGGATCTATGAAACATCGGCGTAGCCTTTTACCTTACAAACGGACGCGAAAAGGTTAATTTTTGGTTGACCTAATGCGAGCGAAAAAGCGCGAGAACACGTCCTAGGCTAAAGGCCATTCCGTATCCGCACTAATATTCCGAGACTCACGGTCAGCGCTCGCCTTATTGATGGCAGCTATATATAATACCAATATGTAACTTAAGTTCTTCGTATCAGCCCCCAATTCACTTGGCTATAAGATCAAAGTGAGTGTATTGGACTGGGCCAAAAACTATTCACATAAGCTATGGCTGACGTGTTGTCAATGCGAAGCAAAATGTGCAGGCCGGACACTAAACATTGTAAGTCGAAATGAACAGCTTTGAGTTCAAGGTAATAGATATGATGTGCTTGGTCATCACGCGATCCTCAACCGTGGGTGCTACGGTCCCCACAGAATTCGCTCCCGTCTGAGAGCAAAGCGTCCGGATAAAACGTGCGAGATACGGGGTTTGAAGTATTCTGGCTCGATTGGGATTTGAGAAAGTTGTCATTCATTAGCAAAAGTCTCAAGCGAGTTGCTGCGAAAGATCCATATGGGCCGAATGATTGTAAGTGAATATCGCTTGAGAGCAAGAAACCTCCTATGCTCCAAATTCTTCATATATAATAGGCCGTCCTCCCCTGTCAGGCCAACAGAGATAGGAGATGCAATGACTCGCTCGAGTTCGCGACACCCGATCCTCCTGCGAAAGAAGAAATCGTGTGGAGGAGTTTGCTTTGCCGTGCCGGAGGAGTTGCGATGTATTGATGCACCGAATCAAATATGAAACCCAGATAGGTGCATTGCTGGGTCGGGCGTAAGCTGGGACTTGGATGATTTGATAAGGAAGCTGAGTCTCAGAGTTGAGAGATGCGGTTAACTTGGCAGCCCGCTCTTTCCAATATGTACCGAGAAAGGTCATATTTTAATGCCATGATCCATGAGTGACGTTTCACTATCAGAACGTAAGGAATAGTGACTACAAAATTGGTCTTCTGAGAGGGGCCTAGCGACTATGCGCCTTTGAAAAGTAGACGGTCGATCTCCCAATCGCTGGCTTCTGCCGTATTTAGGGCAATAGCCCTCCCTCGTATTAAGCAACTCCCAATTAGTCGCGAGCTTCCTTTAATTTGAATAATGAATTTGAAAAATAGAGCCTGACAGACCGCTGAGCTTACAACCTCTAGCGGCGTGTCCGAGACCGGGATTGAGAACTCATAATGTCGGCTCATCCTTTGCCCCCAGTTGGCACTAAGTCGCCGTCGATTATCGCCGCCCCGGAACTCGGGAGTTTCTCGATCGATGGTGGAGGATTACGGAGGTTGGCGAGTTTTAGGTCGAGGACGGGTGTCAACGTTACCAGCTGTCTTGATAGTCTGCGACCCCCCTTTTCTCGGGTTTAAGCCGATTTTCGGTCTTCGTCAACACCCTTGCCGAAGAGTCTCCTCTGAGCAACCGTTTGCCGCCAATTTTCCCACGAACGTGAGACCTGGCTTTAGGAGAGCCCAGTATCCGGTGGAGGAGCTTGCTGCCATCGCAATAACCTCGTGATTCCCGATCCGAGAGCGCTTAGCCATGTGGTCACCTTGGCCTGCGATTTCGATCGGTATTTTTCCCCTTTCAGGACGCTGGTACTCTTGGAAAGGGCCAGCGAGCCGCTGTTTTTTAAGCTTTAAAGAGTTTTGACCAGCCAACTCAGGACCACGAGCCTTCTATTCGGTGAGTCAACTCTGATGCTCCTCAGCTTTGAGTCCTAACTGGTCTCAGAGCGTGTCGATGAGATTGCTATTCGGGTACAGTCCCTCTCGTCTTCTTTTATATGGTGGTCAGAGACGCGCTTGGGCTCAAGCACGGTCTTTTTCTCGTAGATCTCTAAAGAAGTTTGCAGGCGAGCAATCGGTAATGTTCTTTCTGTGCCAGTTCGAGAGAACATTCCTGGTTCGACGCTCCGGTTCTGAAGAACCGTCTGCTCGTCTGTCGAATGAGCTTCCTCCAGACTGACAAGATCTCGTTTCGAGAGAGAAACGCGTGACTCCTCGAAGATTACTAGAAGAGTTTGCAGACGAGCAATCGGTTATGTTCTCTCTGTGCCTACTCGAGAGAACATACCTGGTTCGCTGCCTCGGTTCTGAAAGAACTGTCTGCTCGTCTGTCGGATAAGCCTCCCCCGGACTGACACGGTCTCGTTTCGGGGGGGGGGGGCAGCGAGCCTCCTCGGACTATGCCCCCTTGGAAATTCCGCGGTGCTTTCGAATCCGGACTCTCACAAGTACCGCCCTAGGAATCCTAGAACATGTCGGTAAAAAAGACCGCGACAAGATATTCGGAACACCCGTTCTGAACACCTGTAGAAAGTGCTACAATCGGCATTGGTGCTATCGGATGAACGCCGCCCCGAGACTATAATCTGAGAAGTGGCAACAAACCTCGGTTTGATCGGCGATGGATTTAGACGCTAACGTCCGCTTTCCGAGAGGCATTAAACTCGCCCGCAGACGTCGAACATGTGAGACCTAATCTCTCTAGAATGATCCCGCGATGCATCCTGCGATCGGTGACGTTTCTTGTAAGGCCCATTTTCAAACAGGCTACAATGGATATCCTTCTAGCATTAGAGTGCATACAAGCACTAGAGAAAGTACTAGAGTGCATACAAGACCTAAACAAAACTTTCCAAACAAAAAAAGCCCGAGAGAACTGATGATGCAACGCGCAACAGAAACACAATGACAGGAGCGGCGCGCGGCGCGGCGAGCGGGGCTCGGGACGAGCACAGAACGCCCCCACCGCGCGCGAATCGCTTGGGCGTGAATCTAAACTGTTGGTGCAAGCGTGCGTGGAAGCACTACTACATTGTCCATCCGGAGAGACAACCGTGGCATAATTGCATTGAATTCATGTTTGATGAGATCCGTTATGAACTGGATGGTGTGGAGATTGATCGTAACAGAAACGTGGGAATAACTTCAACGCTCAAAAACTATGTATTGGTATCTTCAGATCAAAATACTATCATGAAAAATGCCACGTAGGATACGACTGACACTATTTCGCCGGACGGATACTTCAACTTTTCGTACCACTCAGCGTGTTGCTAGGATTCTGTGAAGACTACAAGCGTATAGTGATTAACGCGCGTCACGAATTGGTTCTATTGGGTTGGCAACTAAGTGATTGCGGATTTTAAATAAGAATGAAAATTCAAAATTTGAAATTTGCTTTTTAAAATTTTTTTCAATGCATGTATGCGATTCATTGAGCTTCTCTGCAATATCACGTGTTGCGCTATGACGATCTGAATCGATAATGGCCTTGATATGAGTCTCATCGACTTCAACTGGACGGCCAGATCGTTGAGTATTTTTAAATGAAAAATCACCAGAATGAAATCTGGCAAACCAATTTTGACATTGCCTTTCTTTCAAGGCTTCATTCCCATATATGGCACATAACTTCTTGTGTGCTTGCGATACGTTCTTGCCTTTTCGGAAATAATACAATAAAATACGTCTGAAGTGCACGTCTTGCTCTTCCATTTTTAAATTGGGATAAAAACAAAACTAAAGAACTAATCGATATAATTTTTATACTAAATGGAAGATAGAAGTCCAAACAATAAGAAAAAAATATAGGTTAGGTACTTTGAACACGTTAACGAAACAAAAGAAAGTGCAAAATCCATCTGTCGACAAAATCCGCAATCACTTAGTTTCTAACCCAATATTACGATCGCGCAGCGACAACAAAAATCTACTAGGATCTTCAGCGCTGGATCCTAAGATTGAACTATTCAAGATACAATGGCGAATGCCTCACGTAATCTTGAACGATATCAATAAATTTTCCATGCTGAAAACTTTGGAGAACGGACGATACTTGAGTATGAGTTTCCGCTCGTGGGATCGGTATGAATTTCCTCTACTGCAAAGCACGATCAAACACCTGTGAACCGTCAAAACTGCTACTAATTTGGAGAAACCTCGATATGTTATCTTTGCGTTGCAGACTGGCCGGAAAAATGTCATGTCGGAAAATATAACTCATTTCGATGACTGCAAATTGATCAACGTGAAGCTCTATTTGAATTCAGAGTGTTATCCGTACGATGACATGAATTTAGACTTTACAAAAAATAAATACGCAATACTTTACGATATGTATAGACGTTTTCATAAATCGTATTATGGATGCAACAGTGCTGAGGTATGGTTAACAACTACCGACTTTCTGCGGCTAGGTCCTTGCGGCTAGGTTATCGATTGTTCGTGTCAATATGAGTCCTTCAAGAGCACCACTGTGGATGTGCGGATAAAATTTGAGTGTAAGGAGAATATACCGGCGAATACTACCGCGTACTGTCTCATCCTATATGATCATGTAGTTAAATACAGCCCGCTAACCGACATAGTGCGCAAACGCAACTAACATCAGAAAGTATGTACGAGAAAAGAATAATACACGAAACAAAGTGCTATAAACGGCATTTCTCTCCCGGACGTGTCAAAAATTGTATGACGCTTAATAAAAACATTGTTTTAAATGTACAGATGTTTCTTCCAACACGCTTATCCCCTTTCACCTCTAGGATTTTATATGATAATTGTGTTTGATAAAAAATACAGTTCTTTATTTGCGGTGTGATGCTTATTAGACGTTCGAGAGACGTTCGAGAGATGTTCGATAGACGTTCGATAGACGTTTGAGAGACGTTCGAGAGACGTCCGATATACGTTCGATAGTAATCGCGGGGTCCAGTTTCGATAGTAATCGCGGGGCCAAGGTTCGACCCTACCTACATTCCGTTTCCGTTACCTACGTTACGTTTCTCTCTCTGGACATGTGCGTGACGTCACGGTCGCCATCTTACCCGTAAACGTGACGTCTACTAGCAATAGGCGACGGTGGTCTAGGAGGTTGGAGCGTTCGATAATAGCCGCAGGACCCAGGTTCGAGCCTTACCTACATTCCGGCACGTTTTTCTCCGGACATGTGCGTGACGTCACAGCCGCAATCTCTTACCCGTAAACGTGACGTTTTACTAGCAATAGGAAGCAGCAGTGGTCTACGAGGTTCGAGCGTTCGATGGCAATCGCGGGGCCCAGGTTCGAGCCTACCTACATCCCGGCATGTTTTTCTCCGGACATGTGCGTGACGTCACGGCCGCCCGCCATCTTGCCCATAAAACCAAACAATTCTGGGGAGGAGGGAGGGTATCAATAAAGAGGGAGTATCAATATGGGGGTGGAGCATCAATAAAGGGGGGTATTAATTATAATATTTCATTAAAAAGGTCAGGTCCGAAAAGATTTCATTAAAAAGGTCAGGTTCAAAAAGATTTCATTAAAAAGGTCAGGTTCAAAAAGATTTCATTAAAAAGGTCAGGTTCAAAAAGATTTCATTAATAAGGTTAGGTTTAAAAAAATGTCATTAAAAAAGGTCCGGTTTTTTAAAATTCATTTTAAAAAGTGGGTTAGAACCCGCCTTGTTTTACTACTACCTAGAAGTCACGTTTCTTGGAGATCCTAACCCTGTGGAAGCCCCGTCCCCTTTCCTGTCGAGCCTTTTGGCCGACCAGGCTCCTCCACCTTCAGCGACGGCGTGGCTGCCCATCCTCCTCAATTCGACAAAATCGGATGTACGTACGGGTTTCCGCAATGAGTTGGGAGATTCTCTCCTCGTCTAGTACGAGTCCAAGGAGGATCTGGTTTTTCTCTAGCCCCTAAAAGTTAATCGCGATATTCCCCCTACCCTGAGTAGTACAGTCCTTGCTCGCGATAAACACCATGTACAGTCTCAATCCCAGTTAGGTGTTTCGCTGCATGCTCTCGGTTCTGCCTTCTCCAAGCTGTCATCGCTTGATTCTCTTCGAGAATCCGACGAGGGAAAAGCAGCTTTTCCTAAACTTGCTGACAGCATTCGCTTACTGGCAGATCACCACTACCGATTATCCCTGCTGAGGCAAGCTTTTATTATCTCTTCTCTGAATTTCCTGGCTAATACCGTTTCTGGTACAGCAGTTGTGGATGACTGCCTGTTTGGTGTTAACTTCGCCGATGAGATTAGCACTGCCCAAACTATCGAAAACATTGCTCTTAAGGTAGCTCGGAAATCTCAGTTCCAGTTGTCTCAACCCCATCCGCCTTCTTTCGTTCGTCAGTGTCCAAAAAATCCGAAGGGTCCACCTCGTCAGGAGTTATCGATTCGCCACCGAGGGAGGGCTCTCCGCAACTGAGTCGCCCCAAGCAACCCGGGTTCCGCTCCAGATCACGGACCCGCCGTTAAATGTGGTAAGGTCAACAGGTCGGTTAGCCTGCTTTATAGAAAAATGGAGGCAGATCACCTCCGATCCACAAATTTTACAGGCGGTGGAAGGTTGTCAGATTCCCTTTATTATAACTCCACCTTCTCGTCCTTTCTTAAGAGAACCGTACTTTTCCAAGTCGAAAGCTGAATTTTACGATGCGGAAATTATTCGCCTTCTACAGAAAGGTGTCATAATTATTGTTAAACCTTCGGAAAACCAATTTCTCTCCTCCTTTCTCCTCATCGATAAAGCTTCCGGTGAAAAGCGTTTTATTTTAAATTTACGGGACCTGAATTCGTTTCTTTCCCCGCCACACTTTAAAATGGAAGATTGGCGTACCGTTGTGCCGACTCATGCTACCGAACTCTCAAATGGTTATTTTGGACCTTGAGGACGCTTATTTACTTGTTCCTATTTATCCTTTATATCGCCGTTTTCTTTGTTTCCAGTAGCGGGGTAGATGTTATGAATTTATGTCTTTACCATTTGGTCTTTCAACGGCGTCTTTTATTTTTGCTAAAATTGTACGGCCTGTAGTTCGAATTTTGCGAGAGCAAAGCTTCCAATCGATGGTTTACCTTGATGATTTATTATGTTTAGGGGCGTCGGCTCAAGAGTGCCGAGAAAATGTTAAAGCATCGCTGAAGCTTTTCACTTCCCTGGGCTTTTTCATTAATTACTCTAAATCTCACCTCGTGCCCTCGTCTCGGTGTACTTATCTGGATTTCCTGTTTGACTCTACTCAACAATGCCTTACTATTCCACCTGGAAAAGACGTAAGCTACTGTCGCTTATTCATTGCATGGCACATACGTCCCATTGCTCCATCCGAGACTTCGCGAGTTTCATCGGCTCTTTAGTTGCGGTGTATCCGGCGATCCGTTATGGCCTTCTGTATATTAAGCAATTTGAACGCGTCAAGTTTCTTGCTCTCAAAGCTTCTTCAAACAATTATTCCAAGCAAATGTCCATTTCTTCTTTTCTTCTCGACGATTTTACTTGGTGGCATAAAATATTTTCTGATTCATTTCAATATAATATTATCCGGTCCGATTCCTCCGTCTGCGAAATTTTTTCTGATGCCTCGCTCATAGGCTGGGGTGCTTATGATAATCAGTTTATGATAATCAGCTTATGATAATCAACGTACGCATAGCTGGTGGTCGACTCAGGATCGCCTTCTTCATATCAATGTTTTAGAATTGAAAGCGGTCTTTAATGTCCTACGAGTTGCTTTGCTTTTCATCTCCGTCATTGTAATATTCTTTTGCGGATTGATAACACCATTGCTCTCTCTTATATTAACAGATTCAGTACCCTGTTCTTTCGGCGATAGCTCGCGATATTTGGCAATGGTGCGAGAAACATGATATGATAATATCACCTGATATCTTCCTCTATGCGTCCTACATTGCCTCCATAGACAATGTTATCGCAGACAACGAATTGCGTATTTCTGACACCGATACTGAATGGTCTCTTACTGACTGTGCTTTTCAATTAATTGATCGACATTTTGGTCCTTTTGTTATCGATCTCTTTGCATCCGCCCTTAACACTAAAAATGATCTCTATGTCTCTTGGTTTCCCAATCCTGGATCATGGACGATCGATGCCTTTACTCTTGATTGGCATCATTTTTATTTTTATGTTTTCCTCCATTTATCTTGCTCTCCGTTTTATCTTGCTCTCTCATGTATTACGGAAATTGATTGATGATAAGGCTATCGTCGTTCTCGTTGTGCCTTGGTGACCTTCACAACCATGGTTCTCCACTTTCCGCCGCCTGCTAATTTCTAAACCAATCTTTCTGCCATCGTCCTATTCCCTTTTATCTTATTCTTTTAGAGATCATCATCCGGAGTGGCGAAACCTTTCCCTGGCGGTAGGGAAGTTATCCGGGAGGCCTTCCAGTCCCAGTCGGTCCCATTCTCCGCCTTAGACTCGCTATTCTCGTTTCTTTGACTCTTGCTACGTTGAAGCAATACACTCGTTCGCTTCGCTCTTGGTGGGATTTTTGTCGCCAACATGAGATTTCTCCATTTTCTCCAGACATTTCCCTTTTTCTAAAATTTTTATTTTTGGAGTTGCTTCATGTCGGTTTGTATTCCATTCTGAATACGACTCGCTCGGCGATCTCTCTCATTTCTACCAAAAAGATTGAGGACCACCCTTTAGTTAAAAGATTTTGTAAAGGAGCCAGTTTCGTAAAACTTCAACGACCCCATTATGATTTTATTTGGGATCCGGCACCGGTAATTTCTCATTTAGCGACTATTTTTCCTTATGATTCAGTTCCGCTCAACAAGGTTACCATGAAACTAATTCTTCTTTTAGCCCTTGGTTCGGGTCAGCGCACTCAAACGATAGCCTCTATTAAGATTTTACAAATTCAGTTTTCACAGGACAAATTTTTCATTAGCATCCCGGACCGTATTAAAACATTGGCCCCGGGACGGTTGCTGTCATTACTGATGTTTTCTCGTTTCTCCAATCGCCCATCTCTGTGTATTACCCTTCTCTTAAAACATTATTTAAATATTACTTCGGATCTGCGTTCATCGCTTTGCGATGCTTTACTTATATCCTGTAAGAAACCTCACCAGCCTGTTAGCGTGCAGACAGTCAGTCGTTGGATTAGATAAGGTCTGGAGCTCTGTGGCGTACAAATAACTCTTTTCTCGGCCCATAGTACTCGCCATGCTTCCACTTCTCTTGCGGCTAAGAATGGCGTGTCTCTTGATTTAATTAAACGCGCTGCGGGCTGGTCGGGTGACTCCCGGGTTTTCGCTAATTTTTATCAATGACCGATTCTTAATCCGACAGATTTTTGTACTTCCATTCTCTTATCTTAAGGCAGGATATCACCTTTGACTGAGATTTTGGACGTTTTTCATGAATTTTTTTGCATACAAAGAATGCGCAGAAATAAAATCAGTTTTAGTCATTCATTAATGTAACTTTAATCTGTAATTACACATTTTTTGAAACTGTAAAAGTTAAAAATAATCTCTTGTAGGTGGCGCCAAAATACATTCCTTTGGAGGAACACCGTTAGACGGCGTGTCAAATTCCGCTCTGTACGCTCCTAGAGAAAAAACCAAAGAATGTTCCTATTAACAACAATATTTTTTAATGCTGTACATAGGGATTTTACGAAATTTCGATTTTTAAGAAAATGGCGGTCATTTTAACAAGAAGGTCAATTTCTTAGGGTAAAAAAGTTTATAAAATTGTGCACAAAAAAAAAATAACAACGTTACAGCAAAAGTCCTACGTACATCATTAGATTATATCACGGGGAAGAATTGTGCAAAGTTTCAAGTCAATCCGTTGAAAATTGTAAGAGTAATCTGACACGCCGATTTGAAAAACATCGTTTCGAGAAAAACGCGTTTAAAGTTTTATATAGATATAACTAGTAAATATTTTCAACTAACCGTCAATCTGCAATGCCTGCGCCATACAATAGGGGAGACTGGGGACAAAAGTAACATTTTTAATTTAAGATCGTATAACTGTTAAAATATAATATCTACGTAAAAATGACCTGTACCTTTAGATGTAGCATTTATTTGACTACAAAAATATATTATCGTGAATTCTGTAAGGTAACTAGGAAAAAAGTTATTACTGTCTAAAGTATATGAGGAAAACTGTTACAACCGTCCCAACCCCTGGGACGATTGTAACAGTAAATGGGGACAATTGTACCACACCATTTATAAGCAAAATAATGGTTATTTATTAGGTTTGATTAAATAGGCTTACGAACTTTCTATAACAAATGCAACTCTAATGCTAAAATAATTTGTTTACATGACAATATCTCAGCATATCTTCACATATTAACAAATAAAAGTACAGAATACTGTGTTCAACTTAAAAACTTTTTTATCATATATATTTAAACAAATCAATCATAATAATATTAGATAAAAACAGAAAATAGCTCTTTCCTTCTAATAATTAATGCATAAAATTAAAATAAGGGAAGTAAATCAAATAAAAACGGAAAATAGCTCTTTCCCCCTTCTAATTAATATATGAAATTAAAATAAAGGAACAAAATCAAATAAAAACAGAAGATAACTTTTTTCATCTAATAATTAATATATAAAATTAAAATAAAACAAAAATCTATGTTTTTTGTTTTTTAACGTTACTACTAGTCTTGTTTTGTTTACTTCCTAGATTCCTTAGATTCTTTTTAACTTTTCTCTTTTCCTTTTCTTCATATTCAATCTGTATATTTTCTTTTTCTGGCGTATCTGTGTAGATGGCTGATTTTCTTTTTTTCCTCCCTCTTGTTGTTATTTTTCTAGCAGGAGTTTTGGCAAAAGGTCGAATATTTTCTGGTGAAAATACAGTAAGAGTAACATTGTCTGATCCTTGTTGGAGTTCTACATTGGTCTTGGTTGTTTCAGAATTAGATGAAATAGCAGAATCAATTGTAATCGACATTCTTTGACTTTCATTGTCACTGTTTGTGGATATCTGAAGTGCATTCTCATTTCTGATGGATGTTTGAGGTTCAGTATCAGTATTTGTGAATTGTGAACTTGCATTGGAATTGAGAATATTTGATGGAGGTATTAGTCTATCCGTAACATATGATGGAGCAAAATCTAAATCAGTAAATTTATGCCTGTTAAATGGAAATATCCTAGTACAATTAAATCCTGACTGAATATTACTTTGGGTAAGTGCTACAGGCAAAGCTGTTTTTACAATTCCTGGAATATGGTAAATAGTCATCGTTTTACCCGGATTGCTTCTCATTCAACTATCACATGCAGAATTAAAAGTTATTTTAAAAGGCCCATATACTGAGCGATCCAAGGGCTGTAATTTATGCGAACAATGGCGGAAACGAAAGAATTACAATACTATTCTCTTTGCAGAAATCCAAGGCTTGTATACAAATATGGGAAGAGTGATTATCGAGCAAAAGTAACACTTGATGATTGATTGATGCATTAGCGTATGTTTGGAAGTGTCTTAGAAATATGAGGAACTGTTCTTCCTGCATCCATCCACTGGCATTAGCAGCTCCGATACATCCTATAGGACCATCTCTCACAAAATGTTCTTGATATCTTAGCCGCGGGAAAATGAACATCGGAGGAATAGAATTTCCAATGGCATTAACAGCCACAGTCACTGTAACTAGTGTTCCACGTTCCACTGATGTCAGAGCTGCGACTTGTTTCGTTCCTTTCTTTGCTATGATTCTGTCAGGTCGTTGGACGGTAGTCACACCAGTTTCGTCGACATTATATATGTCTTTAGCTTCGAAATGATCTCTATCCAATACTTCCTCCAGATTGTCGAAAAACAAGTTTACATTAATAGTATAAAAACTCGTTGCTCTAGAAAGGCTAGGCGGTTGTGCACATCTTATTGATAATTCTGGATGTTTCTTCATAAAAAAATAGAACCAATCCACGCCGGCTTGACAATTTTCGTCCCATTGAGAAGGCCTTTTAAAATTATATTTATTGACTAACTCATAGGCTAATCGCCAAATTTCTTTAGACGATAAACCATAGCATATTTCGGCAGCTCTTATAATATATTCCACCATGAGTTTTTCCTGGTCCGCGGTGAAAATTTTACTGCACCTTTTATATTCCATGGTAACAGAGGATTTTATGTGACCTTCCTCATTTGCAGAATCTTTCTTACTTTTATACCTCATCAGAGATACATGACACAAGTCATATAAGGTGTAGTAAAAAGAAATCCATTATTTTTCCAATAGATGGCTTTAGTTATCTGTATCTCGCGTTGTATAAGTCCGACCGGGTTCCGCTAGATGGCGTTAGAAAGATGAGATTTCGTACTAAAAAATCTTTTGTGGCAGTTTTGTGATTAGTTGACTCAGTTTTGTTTGAGCGCGCGTCAAAGATGGACACTAGCAAAGAGAAAATACGCTATATTTTACAGTTTTTCTTCGATAAAGACGAAAACGCAAGCCAGGCGGCTGAAAATGTGAATAGTGTTTATGGTCCTGATACTGTAACAGCCAATCACGTGCAATTTTGGTTTCGTCGATTCCGTTCCGGTAATTTCGATGTCAAAGATGCACCACGCACTGGAAGGCCAATTGTCGAAAACATCGATAAAATCATGGACATTGTCGAGTCCGACCGTCATGTAAGCACTGTTTCGACTGCCCAAGAGCTAAAGATTGCACAAAAACCGTTTGGAACCATTTGAATAAGGCTGGATACAAAAAGAAGCTCGATGTATGGTGCCACACGAGTTAACGAAAAAAAACCTCATGGACCGAATTTCCATCTGCGAATCGCTGCTGAATCGCAACAAAATCGACCCATTTCTGAAGCGGTTGGTCATTGGTGATGAAAAGTGGATCACTTACGACAACGTCAAGCGAAACGGTGGCCAAGCCAGGATTGACGGCCAGGAAGGTTTTGCTGTGTGTTTGGTGGGATTGGCAGGGAATTATCTACTATGAGCTGCTCCCCTACGGCAAAACTCTTAACTCGGAACTGTACTGTCAACAATTGGACCGTCTGAAGGAAGCAATCGCCCAGAAGCGGCCAGCTTTGGCCAATAGAAGAGGAATTGTATTCCATCAGGACAACGCCAGGCCACACACATCGATAGTGACTCGCCAGAAGCTCCGGGAGCTTGGTTGAGAGGTTCTTATGCATCCACCTTATAGTCCGGACCTGGCACCAAGTGATTACCATCTGTTCCTGTCCATGGCGAACAATTTTGCTGGTGAAAAATTCGCTTCAAGAGAGGCTTGTGAAAATCGACTGTCTCAATTTTTGCCAATAGGGACGAGGGCTTCTATGAGAGAGGCATAATGAAATTACCTTCAAAATGGCAACAAGTTATCGAACAAAACGGCGCATATTTGACCTAAATCGGATCATTCTAACTATGGTAATTAAAGCCTTCAATTTCATGTAAAAATAATGGATTTCTTTTCACTACTCCTGATATTTCTTTGCCGCTGCACGAATGGATAATTGGCCCTTCATAACCTCTTCAAGAGCTTGCTCGTATAACGACACTTCTTTTGTACCTCGTTGAGTCTTGCATACTCTTGTTCGCGGCATTCTACGAAGAAAAATACTAATAACATTATAGAAAACAACACAAAAAAACCAAGCAAGTATAGGTTATGTAACGTTAGGGTTATGTTCCGATATTCACTGTCAGGGCCCTAATTCTTCAGCCACGCGGGATGTTCTCGAGAGATGCCTCAAGGAGGGAGTCTTCCCCCACGAGTGGAGGAGGGCCAAGTTGGCCCTCCTCCCGAAGGAGAGCAAGACGCCCAGTGGGCCGCCAGCCTACAGGCCCATCTGCCTGCTGGACGAGGCGGGCAAGATGCTCAAGCGCATTATTGCCGACCGCCTCGTCCAGCATATGTCCCTAGAGGGGCCGGACCTCCACAGCAACCAGTACGGGTTCAGGCCCGACGCTCGACGCTGGACGCAATCCAGCGCGTCCGGGACCTGGCCCGTACCGCTGTGGAGGATGGGGGCAGGATGTTGGTCGCAGTTTCGTTAGATATTACCAACGCGTTCAACACCCTGCCTTGGCCGGAGATTGGACGGGCTCTCGAGTACCACGGGGTGCCCGTCTATCTCCGGCGCATCCTGGTGGCCTACTTTAGGGACAGGGACCTCGTCTACTCCGGGAGAGGCGGGGTCCAGGGCTGGCGCCGAATGGAGCGCAGTGTTCCGCAGGGATCCGTAATGGGCCCCCTGCTATGGAACATCGCGTTCGATCGGGTGTTGCGCTCTCCCCTCTCCCTCGGCGCTCATGTCGTCTGCTACGCAGACGATACGTTGGTGCTCGCCGAGGGGGAGGATTGGGGGGAGGCTCGCCTCCGAGCAGAGACGGCGTTGAACTCGGTGGTGGGCACCATCAGTGACCTCGGGCTGAAAGTGGCCCCCCAGAAAACCCAGGCTATGCTATTCCATGGCCGGGGTAAGGGGAGGCCACGAAAAGCTCGGGTCCTGGTGGATGGTGTCCGCGTCGGGCCCACGATAAAATATCTGGGCCTGACGCTGGACAGCCAATGGGACTTCGGGGCCCATTTCAGGCGCCTGGCTCCCCGGGTTCGCAAGATGAGCACGGCTTTGGCCGGCTTGATGCGAACTCAGGGCGGCCCGGGATGGCGGGCTCGCCGCCTCTACGTCGTATCGTGCACTCGGTCACCCTCTACGGGGCGCCCATATGGGCGCCTGATTCGTCAGGCGATGCGGCCGGTGGTCATGAGGGCGATCCGGGGGTACGCCACAGTGTCGTATATGGCGGCGACCACCCTGGCCGGCTTCCCCCCAGTGGAGCTCCTCACGGAGGAAAGATGTCTGCTTTATTGGTGAATAAAGGAGTTCCGCGAACGGGGGGAGGAACCATCGGCCAGAGACCTGAGGGCCCTGAAGGCTCAGGCCTGTGCCCGGACTCTCGACAAGTGGTCCGCCGAGTTGGCGGATCCAAGAGGGTTCAGGCGCTGGACGGCCGAGGCTGTCCGCCCCTGCCTGCCAGAAACGGCGGGCAGGAGGGGACGCGGACTATCCTTTCACCTGGTGCAGGTGCTGACCGGACACGGATGTTTCGGGAAGTACCTGCACAGGATAAGAAAAGAACCCACCACCGAGTGCCACTACTGCCCGAAGCGAATGGACTCGGCGCAACATACGCTGGTCTCGTGCCCCGCATGGGACCAGCGGCTCCGAATCCTGGCCCGGGCGGTGGGGTGCAGGGTGGAGGCCCTCTCGCTCCCGCGCATGGTTCGCGCCATGTGCGAGAGCGAGGAGGTGTGGGGAGAGGCGGTCTCCTTCTGCAAGGACATCATGTCCCAGAAGGAGGCCGCCGAGTGGGAGCGCCGCCCCGAAGACCGTCCAGTGAGACGGCGAAGGAGGCGGGGCTCCCCAGGTCAGGGAAGCGGGCCCGAGGTGGCGCCGGCCGAGGGGGAACAACGACCACCGGGCAACCGAAGGTCGCTCCCTCGGCCGCCTTGGGCCCGACTGCGGACGCGCGGGGGAGGAGTGTCGAGGGGAGGGGCATAAGCCCCTCCCTCGCCTTCCCCCGGGCGTCGGCGAGGTAGGGTAGGGGGAGCGAGGCCCTCTGGGAAAGGGTCTCGCTCCCCCGCCCCTTCCGGAGTGGAAACCACTCTTAAGGAGGGGGCGGGGAAGGAGGGTGGGTGCCCTCTCTCCCGTAATGCACCGGAAGGCCAACCCGATCGGTACGCTGATCGGGGCACCGCGTCCGGACCTTCCCTCTGGACAAGGACCACGAGGGCGCGGTACTTGGGCGTGGGGCTCCGTTCGAGCCCTGGGGCCGAGGTGTCGGGGAGGGAATACTGGCGCAGTTCCCCTGACTCCCCCACTCTCGGTCCGACAGGTAGACATCCCGCAGGGGTTTTAGTGAGTAAGAGTTTCACATAACCCCTCCCAGGGGGCGGTGGGTACCCATGATGGGTTTCCCCTGCGTTATAAAAAAAAAGGGCCCTAATTCTTGACGGTGTACGAATGAGAATATTGGAACACAACCAGATTAGGTTAGGTTAGGTAGTACGACTCGTACTGTACGGGGACAATTGTAATGTTACATCTGTCCCCAGGCATTGATGTTACTATTGTCCCCTACTGGTATTTTATGATTCATAGTCAATTTTATACATAAATATCTAGACGGAGGTCAATTGCAATATGTGAATCATCAACATAGATAATCACTAAATCATATTAGGACTATACGTTATACCTTCGCAATAAAGGAAGAACAATATTTCAGATTTTGTGCACGCAATAAAACTTACTTGAGATATGAAAAAGTAACATTTGCTCCTGCACACGTGCACGTTCCGCGAAGGCCGGTAAGGAACAAACGAACAAATGTCGATTGGTCTAACGAATTTCACCTCGCAACCATAACCACATATATATTTTAGTTTCAGAAATATTCACGATGTTACAACCGTACCCTGTTACTTTTGTCCCCAGTCTCCCCTACTCCTTCAGCATCTATATAATCTTCATTGGTAAGCTTGCGAGCAGAAATACCACTTTTTCTAGCCTCTCGAACAGCTTCAATCATCGAATCTTCCGCTCTCTGAATGCGATAATTATCGGCTTGTACACAAAATGTATAGCAACTTTGACTTATAGGCAGGTTCAAAGTTTGCATAATGTCCATAATGCTGTGTAACCCATCGTTAAAATTACATACTGCAATATCAGCAGCAATGTCAACGATTTTTTGCCACTGGACATAGATTTAGGAGCGAGAGTCCACAGAACAGAATTGAAGCACTCGTTGCTGTTCTGCGTAAACCCACCCAAGCACCGAGATAATAGTTCATCGCTCAATTCTTCATAAATGGGTTTAACAGCATTGAAAACTTCATCTTTCATTGCTGGTTTGTGTTGATAATTGTCGAGTTCGTTGCGAGCTTTAGCCTGTTTCCATGAGCACCAGGAATTTTCGCCATCTGGACATCTATCGTGCTGCAGGTTGTCGTCCGTAGAAATCTTATAATAAAGCGTGGCCCATATTTTTTTCTTCATGTTTACAATTGAATCATGATTCCTGCGTATTGCTAGACCAAAATATAGTGATAGATCGTCAATTAATTTTCCAGTTAGCTTGCCTCTGCCACCAATACCTTGTACATTTTTTTTTTAATTCCGAAGTCGCGTTCCCATCTTTTTTTGAACGTGGTCGATACATTCTTTTTTCTTAACGTGTAAATTTTCTTTGCCGATGTACTGACACTCTCACTTTCTCCTTCTAACACGTATCGATTCTGCGGCTTCTTTTTGCTGTTTCTCGGTTTCGAGGCACGCTTATTTCTTGCTTTTGTCCCTTTTCTCTCCTCTACTTTTGTCTTCCCTATGATGAACAATGCATAAACATTCGAAAGAAACACGTGAAAGACGTTACACAACCAAACAACACGTGAATGATGTTTACACGACCAATTCGTTATGAACTATATAAAATATAGAAGTATCTATGTTATATTATAGTGAACATCCTAACTAGCGACATCTACTACTATCACTATTTCACTATTTGGAACTAAAAGGGCCCGTAATGTGGTTGGTAAATTGTATATGAGACAGATAGTGTGCGCGCGCTCGGCAGCCCGAGAAACGCGCCGAGAGCGCTTTGCTCCAAACCGGTTTTTACACAAGAAAAAGGTTTCGGTCACCTTTCTAATGAATGAATTTCGATTCTATACACTTGAAAGAGTACTTTAAGAACAAAAAAAATTTTCAATTTTTTTAAAGTGCAAAGGTGGTATCCTGCCTTAAGTATTATTTAACGTATTATTGTGCTTTTTTCTTTATTTTATAAAGTTGATTATACGGCAAATTATGCCCTTTCTCCATTCTTTGAACATCTACATAGTTTATCCATCCGGACGAGACACTTTGGCATAATTGTAAGATTAAACGAACTTACCAAGTGAAGTTCGATCTTAATTATGTCTCGTGTCCCGTCCGGATGGACTTTCCTCACCCTCAAGACTTGCATGTCTTGTTTTTCCCTTCCCGACTTCTCGCCTTCGGTCAACGATTTGCCTTCTTTAGATTTAAACTTAATGAGGGGAACAGGCGCGGGGCGCCGCGGGATGCGAAACGACAACAAAATGCTGAATGCCGCCGCTGGCCGTGTGGCAATTTTTATTTTTTATATACTGTTATATATTTTTTATATACTGTGAACGCTGTTGATAATGCAGGAAAGGGGCATAACTACATATATGTATATAGTTTATCCATCCGGACGAGACACTAGGCATAATTGAAATCGAACTTCACTTGGTAAGTTCGTTTAATCTTACAATTATAAAACATTATATATGCATTAATTCAGAATGAAAAATGCTAATTTTTGTTTCTATGAAAGGAATTTGAAAAATTAATTACTTAAGCCTGATATGTTTTGTTAATTATTAAAAATATTTTTTTATTACTTTGTTAATTATTAAAAAAATATGTTTTGTTAATTATTAAAAATATTTTTTTATTTTAGCTGAGCCTATTTTTTTCATAAAAACTGTACAATTTTTGTTAAAAAAATTTGTTTCTATCTGCAATAATTATCGAGATAGCATAAAAGGGATGAAACTTTGAGGGGTAGATTCACAGCATAAATCTGCGCCATTGCCAATAAAAAAATACGGATTTTTAATTTTTGCTATTCTACAAATATGCCAAATTCGTCGAAATTGGAGACATACACTTTGCGGACGTTTCTTGTTAGTTAAATCAGTATATTTTATATAGTGATTAACGTATGAACCATATAAAGTAAGCAAAAAGTAAGTAATGGACATACTCATGTATTTTTTGAATATATATCATAATTATTAGTATTATTATTAGTATTATTTATTATTATGAACAATACAACAATACAATAATACAATTGTTATTATAAATATATATGACCATTTTTATTTTTATTTCTTTTATTTTAAAGATATAAAAATGATGAATTATATTACAGGCTAATTATATTACAGGCTAAATAGGCTTATATTATAGGGCTAAATTTCAAACGTAACAGGTAAAAAATCTTGAAAACTATGAAAGATATTAAAAAAAGCTGAAACACGTGTTCCATGATTTCGAAGGGGAAAGAGAATGGCATTGTCAGTTTTTTATTTGGAGGACATTTTCAAGGTCAGTTGAAGGTCAACTTAATTTTATAAAATAGAAAGCCCAATTTTTTATTACATCTTCTTTTTCTACCAATTAATTTGAATATCTTTTGTCTGAAATATTTGTTTATTTGTCTAATATTTTTTGAAATATTTAAGGGAAACTTGATAACTTTTTCAACATTTAACTTACAATATCTCACTAACTATTCGTCGAAAGAAAAAATAGTATTAGACTTTATTTTATTTACTATCAAGAATATATTACTACAATTGTGCCTTAACTTTTGTTAATTTAATAATTTTGAAATTTCCAAAGGTCGATAAGTTAACAAAAGTTAGGGCACTATTATAGTAATATATTCGTAATAGTAAATAAAGTAAAAAAGTTTAATATTATTTTCTCTTTCGACAAATAGTTAGCGAGATATCGTAAGTTAAATGTTGAAAAAGTTACCAAGTTTCCCTTAAATATTTCAAAAAATATTAGGCGAATAAAAAAATATTTCATATAAAAGTTGTTAAAATTAATTGGTAGAAAAAGAAGATATAATAAGAAATTAGGCTTTCTATTTAAAAAAATTTAGTTGACCTTTGACTGACTTTGAAAATGCCCTTCGAATAAAAAACTAATAATGTCATTCTCTTTTCCCTTCGAAATGATGTAACACGTGTTTTAGTTTTTTTTAATATCTTTCATAGTTTTCGAAATTTTTTACCTGTTATGTTTGAAATTTAACACCCTGTATATCAGATAGATGATACATGACTAATAAATATAAGTTTAGAGCTCAAGTTTTCCAGGAAATTTTATATTTCTACCTGCATCTTAAAAGTTTTTATCTATTTTCAAGTAGGAATATAAAAAATAGTTCAAGAGAGATAATATCTTACATACAATATTTTTAGATTCACACAGTATTTGTTTCGAGACACCTGCCATATATAGGGTGTCCGAAATCACCCGTCCACTCTTTCTAAAATCTAGAAAATTAATTTTTTTGGGGATCTGAAAAATTTTTATAGCTATGTCGGATACGCTCTTTTGATTTATAATATCAACTTCCGGCTCCGACCGGAAGTGGGTTATTCAGATCGGAAGATCGTTTTTTTAAATGGAACATGAATATTTTTATTGCGGATTCCAATTCTACACAAAAAAAACGTAATTTTGGTTTGAAAAATTTGTTTCGAAAACCTCATTTTTGACCTCTAAATGACCTTTACATTTGAGCTTGGGTCAACTCCGCACGAAACCCTTTTCAAACTTCAGGGACTGAATTGTCGATAAAATAATACGACATAACGATGAATGTTGACAAACAGCAAAGATAGTATTGTTATTTTCTCGACAATTCAATCCCTGAAATTTGAAACGGGTTTCGTGCGGACCGGATTTAAACTCAAATGTAAAAGTCATTTAGAGGTAAAAAATGACGTTTACGAAAAAAATTTTTTCAAACGTTTCTTATGCGTAGAATTGGAAACCGCAATAAAAATATGCATGTTCCATTTTAAAAAACGATTTTCCGATCTGGATAACCCACTTCCGGTCGGAGCCGAAGTTCATAATATCACCAATCAAAAGAGCGTACCCGACCATAGCTATAAAAATTTGTCAGATCCCCAAAAAAATTAATTTTCTAGGTTTTAGAAGGGGTGGACGGGTGATTTTGAATACCCTATATATACACATGCGTGCATGCGTACGCACGTCATGAAAATAAAGTAGGAAAGTGATAAACTATGAAAATATCAAGAACCCTTATAAAGGGTGTCCCAAAATTCACGTAAGATTTGAATTTTGCGCCATTTGCGTGGTAAAGTGTTGTCAACGAAAAAAAGTCAGCGTGATAGCTGACAGTTCAGGATTTTTAAAATGGAATGCTACACGAAAGAACAACGCGTTTTCATTATTGAGCAATATTTTAAAAATAATGAATGTTTGGCAGCTACAGTTCGCAATTTTCGTACAAAATATGGTCGGAATAGTGATTTAGCTTCATCAACTGTGAAGAGATTAATTTAAAAATTTAGGGAGACTGGATCAATTAGTGATCTTAAACACTCTGGCCGTCCTTCAACAAGTCATTCAACACAAAACATCGAAGCAGTTCATGAGAGTGTTGTTGAGAGTCCAGGAACATCAATTTGACACCGTGGTCAAGAATTGGACATTTCGAGAAGCTCTCTACAGCATATTCTCACGAAAAATTTGCATCTTCATGCTTAAAGTTCAATTGACTCATGAACTGAAGCCTACTGACCATGCACAGCGAAGAGAGTTCGTTGAATGGATTATGGAACAACAATAAGTGGATGCTGATTTTTCGAACAAAATCATTTTCAGCGATGAGGCTCATTTTCATCTTGATGGCTTGGTTAATCGACAAAATTGTCGCATTTGGGGTTCAGAAAATCCACGAGTGATTGTTGAGAAACAAATGCATCCACAACGTGTCACTGTTTGGTGCGGATTTTGGGCAGGAGGCATCATCGGACCATTTTTCTTCGAAAATGCGGCTGGTCAGGCAATAACAGGCAATAACAGTTAATGGTGCTCGCTATCGCGATGATAATCCAGTTTTTTGTACCTAAATTGCAAGACATGGATGTGGACGATATGTGGTTTCAACAAGACGGGCCACATAACCCGAGAAACAATTCACTGCATGAGTTATTTCCTGGTCGCATAATTTCTCGTTTTGGTGATCAGATTTGGCCGTCCAGATCATGCGATTTAACGCCGTTGGATTTTTTTCTTTGGGGTTTTTTGAAGTCTAAGGTTTATGCCAACAAGCCCACGACCTTGAAGGAGGAAATTGAGCGCTGTATCAACGAAATTCAGTCATATTTATGCAAAACGGTCATGGAAAATTTCAACAAAAGAGTGCATATGTGCCAGCAAAGCCGTAGAGGCCATTTACCCGATATGCTATTCCATACATAACCCTATACTGTATACTATATGAATCAATAAAAAATTTACAATTTTTAATTATAAACCTGTTTTCTATCAAAATTACTTCTTGCGTGAATTTTGGGACACCTTTTAGAAATGTTATGAGGATTATTAAAAAATTTATAAGATTAAGTTAAAAAATTAATAACTTTTAACTAAATTTAGTTAATTTTAAACGCATTATGTACTTTAATTAATTATTTTTAAACATTTTAATTTAAGTTAATTATTTTTAAATGCATTAAAGTTAACTTATTAGCTTTTTTCAAGTCACAAGTTAGAATAATTCATTAATATTAAAGTTGTACGAAAATGGTTCATAACAGTTATTAAGAAATAAATTAAATCTTATTAGTGAACACGTATGCATGATGTAATGGGATAGTCTCTACAAACGAAATCTCATTCAAAATGACAAATGACTCAAAATTTGTTAATGATATTCTGGCAAAGGTGAATGTTTCATGACAGTAAATATTGGAATTATGTAGTTAGTATTATGCACCGTTTGCTGTTGCCAACAGATCATCAACAAATTTGAGCCATTTTGGATGAAATTTTGCCTACAGAAATTATCTTCCTGTTTCCGCGTACTTGTTTGCTAATATTGTTTAATTAATTCTTTGATAACTATTCTATAATTTGTAAAATGATATAAGATTTTCCTGTTCAGTTTGATTCGCTTTATTTACATGCCACATTTTGCCTTTCATTTTTTTTGTTTTTATTTGTTTTTAATTGAGCGTTTTATTTTTAAACACTTTAATCTCTCTATTACAATTGTTGTATTTTTTAAATAATGTTTATTATTAAGAAAAGAAAAATACATATTTTTTATAAAATACTACTTTTTATGATTTCATTTAAATTTAATGTACAATTAAAAAGTTAATTATACAAAAAAATATAACGCTTATTTCGCAGAATGAGCTTTTAACTTTAATAAGTTAATTTAACTTTTAAACGAGTTAATTGTTTAAGTAACTTTTAATATAAACTTAGTTACATAAATAACTTAGTTAATTTATAAGTCATTAATTTTCAAATTATCTTAATTAAAAAAATTAATTTATCCAATCCTAGCCAATGTTTTTAAATTTTTAATTGAACGATATAATGAATATATATTAAATTACGCAATAAGTGTTAGACTAAAAAATATGATATGGAACAATTTATAATAATGACGAGAAAATTTATACTTATTTTTATTGTTACCAAAACTTTACATTATTTTTATAAATACTTATTTTCAGAATATTACTTATAATATTTGATAAATAAATAAATATGTTGAAATAACTTCTCAGTACATCCTGAGACTATACAGGAAACTATGTACAAAATATATTATATGAAAATATTATAAGAAATCCTAGTAATTATTCTTCTTAAGTACTAATGACTGATATAATGCGCTATTAAATTACTCTGAAATACTATATATAATCATTTTTATATAATATTTTAATAACCGTTATTTCCGCATATAAAATTATTAATAATTAATGATATAATTACTGAGTAGCATTAATTTATTACTGACTAACTAATAATACTTTGCTGTAACAATGTCTAATCATTGCCATTTCGAATATTTAAATATTTGTGATTATTATGAGTTCAGTTATTGAATTACCAGGAATTACTAATATTAATACTTTTAATATACAAAATAAGTAATTAATCATTAATTTACCAATATTAAATTTTTATAAGAGGTATATAATATTAAAAAGCAAAGTGCAAAAAGCAAATTAAATAATATTTTTCATCGTTGCCGCCGATATTTGTATTTCACGTTATTATACGATTTCGAGGTTTATTAATAAAAGAACATATAGTAAGGTGAAAAGAAATACATGGTCGCGTTCCGAAATTCACTGCCAATACTGAAAATACATAGTTTGTGTCACGTATACTATAGAATTTCAGTGCTGGCAGTGAATATTGGAACGCAGCCCATATGAGAGTACCTAGAAGACACAGGATTGGTCATTCAACGCGTCAGTTGGCGCACTGGATTGGTTGCTGGGACTTGTGTACGTGACAACCGGTGGCGCCGGGACGACGTGAGTTGCCGTGCCTGCTCGCACTGCAGCGCGTAGAGTCGCGCGATATTCGCACTGGATACGACGTCGATTGCGTGAGAGCGAAGCGTGTTAGTTATTCGCGCGAGTGTGAACACTCGTTAGCATCCAAGTTGTCATTTACGAGTGCGCGTGTGTTTTGTTAAAATGTGATCGAACGATTCTTCCAGTTTTGATTTCGCGACATATCTTTCTTCGTTTCTTTGCGACGCTCTGTTGGAGGCAAAAAGTGAAGAGGTCCAAGGAGGTTTCGCACTTCATGAGGATTATATGCTAATAGCGAATATGATATTACCGTGAGCAGCTAATAACGTAAGTTACGTTATTTTTATTTAGCATGCATGGTAGGGCAAGAAATATGTGAATGAAAGAAAAGTGTGTTTATTAGGAATATGATATATATTATATATTACGATTATAATTTTTGTTTTTTGAAATTTAGATAAATTGGTCATGGTTTTAGAATTGTTTTTTCATTTCAACTTGATTTTTTTTCATTCTTATAGAAGGAAGATATATGAATAATTAGTGTTAAGAATATACATATAAGCAACGAATTTTATATTTGACATTTCGTTATGTTGCTAAATATTGTATTAATATGTTCAGCAAGGAGGAGAGCAAAATTAAAAAATGTTGAAATCAGTTTCTGGTTTTAAATATTGTAAGTATTCGATTTCACGAAAGTAAATTCTTTTGAATTAATAAAAACAAATAATTGTTTTCATATGCGCTACATCATATAAATATTTATATACGAAAAACAATTGGACACAACTTTTTAACCTATTAAGATGCATATGCGAGATTTAAATCGCCGCGTGTCGGTTGACGTCATAATTTCATGTTGCAATTCTTTTCACTGTGGTAACTCAGCATGCATCTTTGTATGTATCTTTTACACTTTTTTCTGCTTTTTTCATATTTTATCCAAATGGAATATTACTTCATTTTTAATTCATGAAATGTAAAAAATAAATATAAAATAAAGGGAAGAAATTAAAAAATGACATTGGGGCGAACATTAGCTTCAGCTTAAAAAAAGATATTAGCAACAACTATATAAAAATAAAAAAAGAATTCATCCAAAGAAATAAAAAATATATGTAAATTAAGGGAGAATAATAATAAAAAAAATATATATATATCCTTAACATCTTGCAGATTAATGTCATCGTCTGAATGAAAGGTATCCAGTTTATAATTTCGACCTATCATTTTCTTGCGAATTATGTGTTTCTGTGCATTGTAACAAGTCACGAACAGTCCTATAAAGGGAATAATTGTGCATTTTCGTGATATAAAAGTCGTTAAATCTTTATCGTTCTTGAGTAGAGAAAGTTCTTTAGCGTGGCTGCACGTTCGCGAAGAATGTAAATATGGTTTTCACGGTTCTTTATATTGTTGCAATTCATCATGAAAGAGTATGTTTTTCCCTTCGTAACGTTAATCTCACCGTCCTTCCGGGAGATAGCCTGGATTGCGACTGTGTTGCAAACTTGTTGCTACCATGCTCGTTGAGAAACGGTGTGAAATTTTTGTCCGCTCCAATCAGCAAAGCGTTTCGATTGTTTTGATATTGTCCGTGTGATTATTGAAAAAAAAATTAATTTATCGCATTTTTTTAATTTTAAAATCAGAATAATATTTATAATATTTAGCAATTCTTTTTTATTTAATTTTGATATTGTTTCACTATCAATGAATGCAACATAACATATTGTTGGATTGCATTGAAAACAACGTCCGTCTTCTCTCTCTCTCTCTTTTTCTTTTTTCTTGTTTATAAATTTATCTTTGTGTAGAATAATTTCATAATATGCTTAGTTCAACATATATTCATCGTTATTAATAATAATTTCTTTTTAATGATGATTGAGAACCTAAGAGAGAATTAGTAATTTTAATAATAACTTAAATACACACAAATAACGGACAGCTTATCGACATTTTTTGCAAATTTTCAGCAAAAATAATTATTTGTTATTTTCACTGGAAAATACTTATGATTCGATTCAATATATCGTATGTTGATTCCAGCGTCCTGACAAATTATCTGTCAAACGTGTAAGATGTGCTCGAAGAGCATTCTGTACGAAAGTGCCACAAATCGAATAAGAAGATAAAAAAATTAATATTTGTATAAAATAAATATATATTGTATAATATGTATAATATATGTATAAAATTGTATAAAAAAAATAAATATATAAGAGATAGAAAAAAAGTAATAAATAAGTTATATATCAGATAATGAATAAATCATTTGTTGTAATATGTATATTATCTTCTACTCTGGATCGGGTTCAATTAAAAGGATTTGTTTTGCCGTTATTTTTTATATACGTTTATCGGATAATCGTTGACCTGCATTGTAGAAATAATACGAACATAAGATTTTCGTCTTATTAGATATCAAATTATTTAAATATTTAAACAATTGGTTCAGTGTATATAGATTTTAAAATAATAAGATTTTGTTCGCTTCAATGATATGTATGACAGACCGATTACTCGCAAAGCTCAATAACATAGTTTAACTTTATAGTACGAAACCTACTTTGTATAACGCACATGTACCACGCGTACATCCGTGCAATGGACTACTTTTTTCAAAGAGCCTATGTTAGAAATTCATGATCGAGTATAGCATATCGATGAGACGCGTTCAAGGAGACATTTTGTCCTGTATGTAATAGTTTACAACGTGATTAATATAAACCACTTTCAACTTTTATTAAAACATTAATAAATCTGTATAACGGATTTCGTTTTTCTGTTTATCTAAAGTCTTGTTGTTGTCATAAGATACTGGCTGCAAAATATAAAACAGAGAATTTGAAAGACTTAACAACATATTTTCGTATAATGTATATGATAATGTGATCTTGAATCAATTGCCATACCGTGGATAGGAGATTATAAGAGACTTATGATTTTGAAATACACGAATTTGTCTCTTACGTACAAAAGTTTTCTTCGATGCATCAAATTTATTATCAACTAAGTAAAAAATCAAGGAAAATATATATATTCGCGAAGAATTTAGTATTGAATTGTTAATTAAAAATTAATTTTACTTGGCAAATTGTTGAAAATAATTTGTTTTTCTAGTTTGTATTGTTACATACATATCTTCTGAAAGACATTAATATTTAATATAATAATAGTATTACTAGTATCAATAGTATAAACGATTTTTATAATTATATACATTTATTTTATATTATTTCTATATTTTTTTATATCATTTATTTTATGTTATTAGTATCACGCTTTTTCATATATCTGGCGGTTTTCAAATTATTAATAATGTCTGTGCAAATATTTTGTTTTATTATAGATCAATATAATAGTTATAATAAAATATTAGATAAACGTAATAAAATATTAGATACTTGCAAAAGTTCGTCAGACTTTTAAATATATTTATTTAATTAACAATAAAAAAAACCGTACATATTCATTTACACATTCATTATATATTCATTTTAATCAAAATATCTGCCGTCACTTTTTATAATCTTCTGCTATCTTCTGCCTTTCAGAATTGTCGGATTCCGTTTCTAAAAAACGATATGTGAGCATCTTATGAGGTAATGAAATTGTTGACCTATTTTTAAACTTCTTCGGCATTAGCAAATCGTGCATCGGACAAACCGTGTTGCATTTATTTGAATAAATGAAAATCAGATGGGCTAATGTCTGGTAAAAAAGAGATTTGTTTTCGCAGCAGCCTTGTTTTGGTTAAAACAAAAAAAAATAAATTTTAAGATTGTGAGTAAGCACCTTCTTAAATTTATGAAGCTACATAAAAAGTTATATAAAGTTCTATAAAAAATCAAAACTATCAACTCGCAATAACCTTCACTTATTTGCAATCTGACAAACCTTTGTAAGTAATATTTATAGCGTCCTACCTAATATTTATAGCATCTATTATTATGTAACATAAACAGTTAATTTAAACCGGTTTGTTTATAATATTAATTGATATAAATTTTAACCGTATGAAATATTAATATAAGATAATTATATTTAAGAATAATATTTTCTCGAAAACTGAATCCAATTTTAATTACATAGGTATATACCGATAACAAAATATAACTTCTCACTTTGGACAAGGTTCTCGGTATTTGTACGAAAAGTTTGTTCGGAAACTTAAAATATCATGTACATATTAAATATTTTATTGCAAACGAAGTTACTTCGAATAATAGGTACATTTCAAACAATTATGCAGTCAAGGTTGAAATATCGTTCGATATCTCTATGAAGTATCTTGAATGACATCAATTTGCTATGAAATATGAAAACTTTAATAACTATTACTGTTCGTAACTGTCGCAATGTATCATAGTTTTATGCAACAACATGTCAGAGAATATATTGAGGATACATTTCTTACAAAATATATTCCCGATATATTATTTATAATTCTTCTTATATGTTTTTATATTTTTGCCCGACATGTCAAGAAATAAATCGAGTATATATTTTTTACAAAATATAATTCTCCATATATTCTTTATAAAGAAATTTTTCACAAAGACTATAAATAAGATTAGTATTATTTAACGTTAGATTTAATTTGATTTAATTAATTTAATTTGATTTAATTATTACAATGTTTATTTGCATTTTATATAGATTTTATTTTGTAATTAATAAGAAAAATATAGAATTTCTTAAAAATCTAAACTGGTGAATTTTAATTAGTCAAAGAGGTTATAAAATTTAAAATAATTACATATTTTATTGTAAATGCTTTAATTACGAAGTTTAAAGTAATAATACATTAATATTACGATTATAAACTTAAGATTTATATATTTCAATACTTACAATATTTGACGTGTTATATATATAAAGGATTGTTTATAAAGTTCATTTTCAAAATTTAATAGAGGAGAAGATATAATAGAAGATATAATATTTCACAGAATCCTATTTAATTATCTTTGATTCTATAGAGCGCATTGGTAGCAAGTACATGAAGGCCTCTTTTATCTTATAAAAGCGGTATATATAATTCTAACGTTTAATGCAATTGGAAGTTGGATGCAAGGCAACGCATATAAACTCTTGAGTAGCATAATCGATATCGTGACATAGGTACATAATTGTATCCATGTTATATTCTATACCCCGGTAGAGAAACTTCTCTTTAGTTACATTCAATTTACTAGTTCTATTTTATCCTATCATTTGTTATGTAAATTGTATTTACGAGAATTCAAATAATCATTTACCATAATTATAATGATATGTGAACAATAATTTACGATAAATCGATAAAAGAGATTCTAATACTATTTCGCATAATCGTTTCCTCATTGATATCTTTCATAGGAAGTTTAATTATGAAAATATCTACTATTTTCCTATAATTTCTAATATTTTTAAAATATAATAGATCCACATTATACATTAAAAGTATAATGTAGTTACAATTATACAGTAAAAAGAAAAAATGTCTGTACATAGTTTCATGTTCACTATGTAAAATAAAACTATAATTTAAAAAATGTCATTTATCATAAACACTGTCAACATAGGTATCACATTAATATTACCGTCATTTGAAAAAAAAAAGAAAACCTTTTAAAGTAAAACTTGTATATTAAGAGAAAAAGAAAATGAGAAAAATGTCACTTTATACATTGAAGTTTGCAAAAGTCTATTGGATTGCCAATTAGTTTATTAACTCGAAATGTTAATCATTTTTCTTAGAGGCAAAATTTAACATTCATCTGAAAGATGACAAAAATATTAATAAAATATTAATAAAAATAATTAATAAAATATTAATATAAATATTTAAAAAATATTAATAAAATATTAATAAAAAATATATATAAAACTAAAAATCTTATTACTTTTATGTACTCCTATTATTGATATATTTCAATGAGATAGACTCACTTTTTCCAAAATTTAATATTAATATCTTTTTTATGTATAAGATAGTCGTCTCATTCATGTTGTATACGAAACGTTTGAAATGACATAATGGTTTCCGAATGTACGTCGTGTGTAAAAATTATTAGAGAAAGAACTTTTATAAATCATTCAAGATATAACTGATTAAAAGCTAATAAAAATATGTCAAATTTATTTGTTCGATCCATTAAAAGGCTTATTAATATACAAAATTTTCCAAAAGTAACGCACCCCTCCCCCTCTATCTCAGAATCTATGTACTATAGGGAAAATGACCCGAAAAGTTTTAGGGTTCATAAAGTTCTGTTTTTTTGTGACCTTAAATTTGACTCAGCCTTGAAGGTCATTTGAAGGTCAACTTGCGTTTTTTAAATGGGAAACTCTATTTTTTATTACACTGTTTTTTCTCCCAATTACTTTGAACAACTTTTGTCTAAATCATTTTTTTATTTACCTAATATTTTTTGAGATATTTGAAGAAAATTTGATAACTTTTTCAATATTTAACTTACGATATCTCGCTAACTATTTGTCGGAAGAAAAAATTGTACTAGACTTTCTTGCTTTATTTAGTCTCAAGAATATATTGTTACAATAGCGCCTTGACTTTTGTTAACTTACTGATTTCTGGAAATTTCAAAATCATCAAATTAACAAAAATCAGGGCACTATTATAACAGTATATTCTTGAGACTAAATAAAGCAAAAAAGTCTAGTACCACTTTTTCTTTCAATAAATAGTTAGCGAGATATCGTAAGTTAGATATTGTAAAAGTTATCAAATTTTCCTCAAATATCTCAAAAAATATTTGGCAAATAAAAAAATATTTTAGAGAACAGTTGTTCGAATTAATTGGTAGAAGAAAATAGTGTAATAAAAAATAGAGGTTCCCATCTAAAAAACGCAAGTTGACCTTCAAATGACTTTCAAGGTTGAGGTCAAGGTCAAATTTGAGGTCACAATAAAACAGAACGTGCTTAGTTAAAAAAATTAACGCAGGAATAATATTCTACTTCGTTTCCGTGCGGCTTCCACCACTTTCCCTGGATTCAACTGAATAGCAGTGTCTATTTATATCACGCTCGTTAATTTGTTTGGATTATAGCCGGTAATTTTAGCTACAAACTTCGGTCAGCAGAATCATCAAATTAAAAGGAGCATATTCTCCGTAATCATGGCAGAATTGATCTAGCTGACTGATCGGATCCTTATAATAAAGTTTGATTATAATGTACTGTACTATTAGATTAACAGTAATAATAATAACAATATTAATTAAAAATATTAATTTCAATTATAATCTAATTTATTTATTATTTATTTAAACTGTTTAAGCAAATAATTAATTGAACTGATTGCACAATTACTATAACAAATACGCATTTAGTCGATTCAACGATTATTTCCAAATTTATTAATAACGTGATTGTATGTTTATATATTACCGTTAAATTAATGCAGCTATGTATGATGAATTTGTTACTGTCGATCTTCGAGAATAATTTCATCTATTTAAACCATTTTTGTGTTCTCAACTGCTGATTTCTTGGAGTTTTTCTTGGAGTACCGTATGCATCTAGATAACGTGTGATGTCTATATAGAATGAATTCAATTTCATTTTTATGAAGCTAATTTGTTTCAATTATTAGAACGTATTTATAAGACACCAAGGTAACGATTACGATCTCTGATTCGTATTTTGACCAAGTAGAAAAGGCGTTCTGTGCACAGAAATATCGGGATCGAAAATATTAAGGTATTGTCAGAAATATATCTTGATAGATGCGTGGGCGCCACCGATGGTAAAGTGCAGGCATATGCGCCAGGTGTAAATAAAACCAAGCGTAACGTCGCCGTCACCGCTTTTGCGCATAAGCGCGCCCGAGCGTAACGACTACCCGTTCTTTTCTCTCGTGGCATTGTCAGCTGGCTGGCACGTTTGTTGAATCCCTTTGTGCGTCACTGCGGCTACGGTTACTTTCTCGAATGTGATGCCTTCCTATTTGCATAAGAATTCTGCGTCACCGGCAATGTTCGACCCGATAATGGGAAAGGCTTGACTGATGTGTCAGAAGTATCTATTTTTCCTTCTTCTTGCTTGCGCTCCAGTTTTTCGAGACGAACTTGAACGTGAATCAAATTGATTAGAAGTCTATTATTCTGGTAACATAGGTCTAACTAATGATAATTAAGAGACTTTTTACGAAGACAGTAGACATTAATTTTTCTCTTGAATATTTATGGGGAAAAACAATGTATGAGGTGTATTTTAGGAGAAACACGAGTTACAACATATACGCACATATTATTAATAATAGCGAATACATATCAGATTAGGTTCAATTGCAAAAATTTTTATACGAAGATAAATTTATTAAGAAAAAGAGAAAAAATAGATAATGTTTATGATTTATACCAATAATTAATGAATAACGAAAAAGTGTTTAGAAGAAGTTCAAAAGAAGGAAAAAAATAGTAATGCTGGACACGTTACTTGAATATTATCAAATATTGAAAATATCTTTATCGTGCTTTTACATTTATTTGATTTTTTTGATCATAAAGATAGTAATGTGTATATATCAGGCAGAGTAAAATTTAACATCTTGAAACATCAAATGTATTAGGCATCTTTTAAAAATAGAGTGCGGAAATGTTCCGGAATATTGGATAACGTGTGGAATCCCGAAATATCGAAAATAATACATTTTAGAAAATAATATTCTTTTAATAAAAATTAAAAGCTTAAAATAAATTTAAAATAAAAATTTAAAATAGAAATATAAAGCTTTAAAAAATATATTTGATGGTATTATTCTAATCTTGATCTCGTTATCTTTATAATCAAAATGTAAAAGATTAGGATAAAATTTTTGGTATTTTCAAAAAAAATAAAAAAACAAACAATTTCTATTTAAAGTTAAAATTTTTTTCGGTATAAATATTTCTAAAGATATTCAAAGTAATTTAATTAATTCAGCAGAGATGTATGAACAATTACAAGTTGACTGGATACATCTCGTAAACAGTGTATTCTTTCATGTTTTCTGCAAAAAGTAGAACGATATAAAATATTTAATTTAATAGTGATATTGATTTGATTTCGAGTGGATATCAAAGTTAGTTAGTTATGTTAGTTATGTTAGTTGTCTTGAATTTATATGCGTACATATATTTGCAAAAATAATTGTCACAAGGAAAACAATATTTTAAATAAAGTTGTTCTTTTATATACCTTTCAAAATGTCGATCGATTCTTTTTCTATTTAAAAATATTTAACAATCCCCAAAATTTTCTTTACAGAGATGAAAAGGTACGCTGAAATAATATAATCGAATGGATTTCTTGAAATCTTACAATTTTTGTAAGAAACATTTTTTTTCATAAAATGCGTTATTTTTTAGATATTCAAGAGTTTTGGAATACATTTATTTATACACTCCGCACCCTCTATATTTAATTCGAGTGCAATGCTCAACGTAACGAGCTGAATGTTAAAATTAGTAACGTATTAATAACGTAAATGAGTAACGTATCAAGTGTCCTTGTGCAACATGTAACTGATAAGAGATGATATTGAGCATGTTAATCGGAAATGTTAATTCTTAGACTGTGAGCGGCTGGGAAGCAAGACGATCGCCATGTGCGGCATAGAGCTAGCTTAGTCGTCTCGAAATATACGAAACACTTCTGTACGCTACGTTATTAAAAAATGAGGAATGTTTTAGATGTTATTCGTACACGGTAAAGATTTTTATCAGACACCTGTCGTTGAGGCGTTGTTCATACTCTAAGGTTTAACTGCATGTATGTTATGGACCTATATATCTGTTCGACAAATAATATTGACATGAACTATGGAGATGTATATGTGTTGTATGAATTTTTTTGGTTTATATTCTCGTTATAAATAATAGTTACCAACTGTTGTGGTATATATTTACACTCACGTTTTTTCAACATTTTAACAACGATAATAAATAATAATTCATTTATCTCAATCTACTTGCTTTTAATTACTTCAAGAAATTATTTTCTTTCTAATTAATTAAATTAATTAAATTTGTGGCCTCACACATAAACATACATATATTAATATTTGAATATATAATTTATTGGATCGAGAGTTATTAGACGTTTTCGGTCAGATGTATTCGTTTCTACATACGCATTCATTATAACTGTTTATCTAAACTATAAAACTGATTATCTAAACTAACTGATTATCTAAACTAAAATTTTCTTGCTGATTATGCATAACATCAAAACAGACGAAACGTTATTTTATATTTAACTAAATCTCAAACTATCAAGCAGTCGCGACTACTTTGGAACATTGTTGCTAATTCCTTAGGTGATCAACAAGTTCTGATGAATGAATATATAGAAACAAATGGATCTGGCCGAAAATGTCTAGTAACGCTCGATCTAATAAATGTTAGGGCATTAATAAAGCCATATGTACGATGGTTTAAAATATTCCGTTCTTGACATTGTTTAGCTTTAAAATGCTTTGCACTACAGAGAGTCAAAGTACGACACCTATTTTTGTTTAAATCCTCATATAATCCTCCAATAATCTTCGCGATTTATATTTGATGGTGATGCATTGGTCTTATTTTAGCATTGCTCAGTAACGTATGGGTGTGTTAAAATTCTTTCATGCATTTCAGAACACATTTAACTAAATATCTGGAATATAATTATATATAGGCATTAATGAGACATTATATCTTTTGCTTTATTCAACTCTGAAATGTACGTACAACTTATATTTTGATAATATTTTGTTTACAAACATTGATTACCTAATTGATTGATTGATCACCTAATTCATTAATACCAATAAATACTGATTTATTTAACTAGAATTGTTGATATGACTAAATTTAAAATCCTTGTCCAATTAGACAATTCATCAAATAGTAATAAAAAAATTGCTTGCAGGACGTTCTTAAGGATTTTTGCAGTAATTCTATAAATAAAAAATTGGTAATTTGTGATTTCGGGGCAATTCGATTCTCTATCTCTCTCCCTTTCTTCCATTCATGTTTTTTTCTTTCCGTGAAAAAATAACATTTTAAGAATTTGATATCTTGGTAGTTGCGTAAAAACTCAGTAGTTATATTTTATCTAATTATCCGGTCTCGGTGTATTGTGATATTTTTTCAGTAACGTGTTATATTTTTCAGGAACGCGTATGATTATGCGTAGTCATGAATTTTGTGATTTATCGTTTTTTGTTAGTGTGTGGAGAGGGTGAACAGAAATATATACATAGACGGGTAGTATGACTGGCCATTATAGCCAACTGCATGAATTACGACTGTGTGCATGCCAGTGACGTGCCAGTCATCGGCCTAATAGCCGATGCCGATAGCCTTTTGCCTTGGACCCTATACTTAGCGTATAATCGACGCGATATACTGTGCTTATTAGCGGGTATAATAAGCCACATGTCGAACCCAGAAGGCTTTCGAGATTTGTTCCGGTGACCGTTAAGTAGCCTGCTTTTTTACGTTGCCCTTTTCCTCCTTCCTACACAACGTTTTTATTTGTCTCCACTCTTCTTGAATAAAATACGATATGTTCGGGAGAACTCCATGAAAACACGTACACGCATAATACCAATAATTGGTAACGATATTTAAGTATTGTCAATACGATCATATAATATCAAGTAAGAATATTAAATATAGTTGCATATGGCACGATATGTTTCACCAGCAAAAATTTCCTTAAGAACCGCGTAAAGTATATATTTCTTTTCGACTTCAAAAATATATAACTGTAATTAATTTTGAGATAAAAACTATAAGTTTTATAGATTGATATTAATGATATGTAAAATTTATATGTCTTAAAAAGCATAACTAAGAACATTTCCGATAAATTTTATTCTATTGTCATGATAATTTAACAGAGCAATTTTATATTTTTATGGTAATTTAATATCATTAGATGTCTGCTAAGGATAAACATTTGATTGAATATTCTAAAATTTAATATTATATACAGGGTGTTTGATAGCTGATCATGCAGACGAAAGTTGGAGATAGATTGGGTGTAGCCGAGAAGAAAAGTCATGTACCATAATGTCAAATTGGCAATAGTTACCGAGTTATTAATTAAAACATGTGAGCCAACGAGCGCGTAGAGAGCGGAGGGCGGCCGCAGTAAGCACGTAGACATTTGATACAGGCGGAGTCAGCGAGTGTCGATAGGCGAGCGCGCGCGGCGAGGTGCAACGTAAGCGACAAGAGGCGATCGCGCGCGACGAGGAGCGAGCGAGCTTTTTCTTTGTAGCTTTTTCCTTATAGCTCGCTCGCTCCTCGTCGTTCGCGCTCGCTCGCCTCTTGTCGCTTGCGCTCGCTCGCTTCTCGTCGTTCGCGCTCGCTCGCCTCTTGTCGCTTGCGCTCGCTCGCTCCTCGTCGTTCGCGCTCGCTCGCTCCTCGTCGTTCGCGCTCGCTCGCTCCTCGTTGCGCGTGCTCGCTTCTTGTCGCTTACGTTGCCCCTCGCCGCGCGCGCTCGCCTATCGACACTCGCTGACTCCGCCTGTATCAAATGTCTACGTGCTTACTGCGGTCGCCCTCCGCTCTCTACGCGCTCGTTGGCTCACATGTTTTAATTAATAACTCGGTAACTATTGCCAATTTGACATTATGGTACATGACTTTTCTTCTCGGCTACACCCAATCTATCTCCAACTTTCGTCTGCATGATCAGCTATCAAACATCCTGTATAATTACGGGATATTAAAAATAATTACAGTAAGATGAGAAGCGCGTTCACCTCTCGCAAGGAAATCGAATAAACATCACTCGTTTACGTATTCCATTGTTATTTACAATGCATGTGAAGAACAAACCGGAAGTAGGGTCACACTTCTCGTTCCCTTTTTCTCTGATCGCAACTCGGGAAGCGACCGGATGCACTCCGCGCTGTAAAAAAACATGTTATTGCCAGAACGTTGATAATTAAAACGCACCGCTCTTGACTAATTGTCTCCCGTACTTTTCGTATAAAAAGAAAATATAAAGGATGTTTGCCTAGATGTCAAGGCATTCGGAAATCTTAAAAAAGAATGCAGTATATTAATGAGATTTCCTATAAAAAGCCGATCTTATCATTTGATATCTTTAAAACGAAGACACATACGCTTTATGTCTGATTTTTATTTTCTTGCCGTATATATGCTTTTATATACGAGGCACGTATATCTCGAAATAAGACAATATCAACAATAGCAAGAGAATGTCTCGTATACTTAATATGCCGATTGTAAAATACAGTAGGTATGTATTAATGGGCACAGCAGATGTTAGAAATAGCACCGCTATTTAATATAAGATAAATTCAAGTGGATCTGACAACCGAGTATAAAAGAGCCGACCATTAAAAGAGAAGAAAGACATACATTATAATTTACAAGCTATAATGATATTATCAATAAACGAGTATCACAAAGCCAAAACTGTGGCGTAGCCTTGTTGCGTTAAGGGCTATAGGCGCCGATCGGTCACTTCTACCGGTTAATGATTAATTACTTCTTATATACGCTTATAAGGATGCCGTCTCTTCTTACGCGCCAAGTGGTGTCCAATTTATCGCACAGAACGAGTTAAATGACCAGCAAAGAAGCTCTTCTGCCAAGTCGCACGAGGAGAAGCCCATTTTCCCATCGGTTACTCTTTCGGTTCAACGATCACAGAGTCGTAGTGTCAGTTTTGATATTTGCGATCATTGAATCATTAGATTATTAGATCATTTAGATCATTGGGTCGACGATGTCACGTACATTATTTTTAATTTATTATAACAGATACATTTATACTTTTAATTTACTTTAAAAGATATTATAAAAGATGGTAAGAAATATTTTATTATAAGAGATTAATTATTGTTACGTTATTTTTAACATATACCATCACCCTTGGCATTACTAAGTTTTTTGAAGAATACAAGGATATTCTACGAGTGCTTCATCAAGATATCATCATGACTAACAAGCAAACCTACCTTTGTGTCAATCGCCGATTTTATTTAAACTCACAAGGAGATGCCACGAACTGCTAATTCTACTTTTGAATGAGCTATAGTGCATTCGAAAGGGGAGGTCGAGACTATAAACCGTGTCAGAGCTTTTGGGTGCATGGGCTTTAGTTTCGGAGAAAATTTATTGTAAAATGATGTATTTTTCAGCTGTACGGTAAGTACAATGGATAGCCATAATTTTGTATGAAGCGCACTGGCTGTGCAGGTTAGGTGTGCGGCTACTATTTTGCGTCCGTGCGAGCAGAGTTCAATTCCCCGTAGTGACAATTTTTTTTGTTTTTTTTAGAATAAATGATTGTTTATGAATTAATTGTAAATTTATTTATTTATTATTCGTTATAGTAAGAGAACGTATACATAATGAAAAATATCAATAAATTTTATATGTTTATTGTACTGTGTCTTTATTCATTATAAAATTCCGACATCACTGTACAATGTTGCGGGTGATAATTTATGTAAAAACATTCGAAGCATAAATGGATCGTACACCATGAACATTTTATAAACGAAAACTGCGTATTGCAGATACATTTTTTCTTATGTACATCCGGTGGAAAACACAATTGATTAACATTATAAAATATGTCACGTTTATCTGCTAATTTTGACGCGTACCAAGCGAATTCAATCATTTTTACATATCGCGGAGCACATAATAAATAATGAGTTAATGATTGAATTCGAATTGCATCATATAACGGACTTTTTAAGAAGTTTCTAGTATTTGTCTGTGGCACATGCGCACAGGCAACAACCGTTAGGACTGTGACCTTAAAGTACGTTGGATTTCCCTCATTGTTCTCACGTGTGTCGATCAGTAAGCAAGTCTGCGAGCATCCTTTGTGTTAAATTGATTTTATATAATAAAAATGGAAGGGTCAAGTGTGGATTTGTTTTTGAAAGAACATATCCAAGCATTGGCAAAGTGTGATATTACAAAAGAAGATTTAACTGACAGCATTGCATATTTTAAAGGTAATAAATAATTAAATAATTTAATAATCAAATAACAATAATTAAATAATTTGTGTGTATATTTTTATAAACACTCACATTTCTGAACATATGCAGAAATATACAAAGACATTTCCTTTTTTGCAGATATGCTAATAAAATTTGATTTGATTTATGCTGAAGCACCCAAAAAATTTACGCATTCGGCTAAAGAGGTTGCTGGAAAATTATTCGAAAGCTTCGTTTCAATGTTAGGAAAATGTATGATGGTAGAAGATGTGGAATATTTTCCACCAAACGAAAAAGAAGTAGAGAATATTCAAGAAGAGGAACTGCAAGAATCGACATCATCAACATCGGAGGAAGAATATGTGCCACCTGAGAAAGTTTCATATCAGGATAGAGTGCCTTTTGAGAGAGTGCCTTTTGATACAAAATTAAAGATTGTTATGACCGCAAACGAGCATCCAACGTGGAGTTTTCATGGTCTACAAAAGCGATTTAAACAACATTTACGTCACAAAACTGATATTGCACGATTTAGAAAAGATGTAGTAAATGGTGGCACTTATGCGGAAAAACTGGATAATGTAAAAAAATGTGTCTATGATCGATTTTCTGAAGCACGTGACCATAAACAATTAGTAACAAAGCGACAATTACAGCAGTGGGCTATGGCTACTGCAATGCAATTTCGAGATGCAGACAACGAAACAGAAGGAAATGTTTTTCAATTTACAGCATCGGCATCTTGGGTAACAAATTTTATTAAAAATTATGGCATTTCTAATCGTCGCGTCGTTCGCTATGTATCCAAAAGAGAAATGAAATCGCCAGAAGAAGTTTCCAAATCTACAATACAATTTCAAAACTTGATACAATCAATTCCTACGGATGACGATTCTGATTATATTATCAATACAGATCAAACAGGTTGTGAGTATCGAGCTAATGTTTCAAGAACGTACACACATAAGGGTGAAAAAACAGTAGAACTTTTTATAGGCGACTTAAATAAGATAACTCATTCGTATACTACTCAATATTCCATGACAAAATCCGGAATATTATTAAATAAAGTTTTTGTATGTTTACAAGAACCTGGAGACACATTTGGAGTCCGTGTCAAAGCAGAAGTTGACGAACTTGTAAAATTATGTAAAAATGTTATTGTCGTTTGTTCAAAGTCGGGTAAACTGACCTTTCAATTGTATAAAGAATATTTAAAAACAGTTGTAAAACCGTATGTTGGAAACAATTCCTTCTTGATGATTGTCGACTCTTGGGGAGGTCAAAAAAATATTCATATGTACAATGAAATTTTTGTAAATGATGAAAACAAACCAACATGCAATTTGCAAATAATACCGCCAAAATGTAATCCAATCCGCCAACCTTGCGACGTTTATTTTTATAGGCAAGTGAAAATTATTATAAAACGTATTCAAAATTGTCCGGATATTATGGTTAGCGAAGAAAAGAAAGAATTAAATTCGCGATATGATGCAATTCAATCATTAACTCATTATTTATTATATGCTCCGCGATATGTAAAAATGATTGAATTCGCTTGGTACGCGTCAAAATTAGCAGATAAACGTGACATATTTTATAATGTTAATCAATTGTGTTTCCCACCGGATGTACATAAGAAAAAATGTATCTGCAATACGCAGTTTTCGTTTATAAAATGTTCATGGTGTACGATCCATTTATGCTTCGAATGTTTTTATATAAATTATCACCCGCAACATTGTACAGTGATGTCGGAATTTTATAATGAATAAAGATACAGTACAATAAAAACACAAAATTTATTGATATTTTTCATTATGTATACGTCCTCTTACTATAACGAATAATAAATAAATGAATTTACAATTAATTCATAAACAATCATTTATTCTAAAAAAAACAAAAAAAATTGTCACTACGGGGAATTGAACTCTGCTCGCACGGACGCAAAATAGTAGCCGCACACCTAACCTGCACAGCCAGTGCGCTTCATACAAAATCATGGCTATCCATTGTACTTACCGTACAGCTGAAAAATACATCATTTTACAATAAATTTTCTCCGAAACTAAAGCCCATGCACCCAAAAGCTCTGACACGGTTTATAGTCTCGACCTCCCCTTTCGAATGCACTATAGCTCATTCAAAAGTAGAATTAGCAGTTCGTGGCATCTCCTTATCAGTACACTTGTAGAGTAGTAAAAAATAATAGACACGTATTTTTTTATACCGGCAATGGTGCAATTTTAAGGGTGAAAACACTCTCTGAAAGGTAATTTGACATATTTGGTTTTGAGCGAATATCTTCAAAACCATGAGAGATAAAAAAAATGTTTAATAAAATAAAATAATAATAAAATCGGCGATTGACACAAAGGTAGGTTTGCTTGTAAGTAACGTTACCAATTCCGTTCGATCATTAAGATAAAGCAACACTGGTCACAGAGAAAAATGATGATTGTACGATTGAAATCATGAGACGATATATTCTTTTTATTATTTAGACGAAAACATCAAGCACTGCTCTTTACACCTTATTTCTTTTTGTTTAATTTAATACAAACAGTATTTTACAATAATAACGTAATAAGTTTACAATAATTCATACTTAAATACTTATCAAGTAATTACTGAAATATTAATAGCATTTAATGCTCAGCTACAAATTTCTTAGTAATTTCCAATATTTTTCTTTAAGCGTTTAACATAATTAGTTCGGTCAGCGGAATTAGATATGTCACGTCTTCACACTGAACATTAAAAGAATTTTTTGTGAAAGCTATGTTGGCTGCATCATGTGGCATTGCCATTTTATAAGCATAGAAATTAAAATCGAGTATCTTTAAAATAATTATAGCTGGCATATAATTTGTATGTATATGAATATAGACATCAAGTATGACAGGAAAAGAGAAGAAAGAGAAAGTAAAAGAGAATTAAATTATTCATAATTTTCTTTCAAAAAATAAGTAATTTCTTCTAGCCTTTAATATCATACTCTTTCGTATAATTTAATAACTCTTGTAACGATAAATAGAAAACTAAAGACTAGTTTATATAAAAATAGAAAAAAATCACAATTATCAAATTATTTATAAAAAAATTTTTAGTGCATATACAGGGTGTTTGATAGCTGATCATGCAGACGAAAGTTGGAGATAGATTGGGTGTAGCCGAGAAGAAAAGTCATGTACTATAATGTCAAATTGGCAATAGTTACCGAGTTATTAATTAAAACATGTGAGCCAACGAGCGCGTAGAGAGCGGAGGGCGGCCGCAGTAAGCACGTAGACATTTGATACAGGCGGAGTCAGTGAGTGTCGATAGGCGATCGCGCGCGACGAGGAGCGAGCGAGCTTTTTCTTTATAGCTTTTTTCTTATAGCTCGCTCGCTCCTCGTCGTGCTCGCTCGCCTCTTGTCGTTTACGTTGCCCCTCGCCGCGCGCGCTCGCCTATCGTTACTCGCTGACTCCGCCTGTATCAAATGTCTACGTGCTTACTGCGGTCACCCTCCGCTCTCTACGCGCTCGTTGGCTCACATGTTTTAATTAATAACTCGATAACTATTGGCAATTTGACATTATGGTACATGACTTTTCTTCTCGGCTACACCCAATCTATCTCCAACTTTCGTCTGCATGATTAGCTATCAAACACCCTGTATATTCCTTACCTTAGATTCCCTTTTGTATTAGGTGTGTGAATTAATTCGGTCCGTTTTTTCTTCCAAAAAAGACTTTAGTATGAAAAAACATGAAAACGTACACTAATCAAAGTATTTGACATCGCTTGCTATTATTTTTTCCCATCAGTCTGGCAGTTGTTGCATTCCATGACGGAAAAACAACTCGTCCTTCGAAGCGATCCATTCATTGAGCCATTTCTTTATTTTTTCATAATTGTTGAAATGCTGGTCCGAAAGCCCGTGTGCCATCGATCTGAACAAGTGATAATCGGATGGAGCAATGTCTGGTGAATACGGCGGGTGAGGTAAAACGTCCCAGCCAAGTGGTTCCAAGGTGGCCTTTACAACTTTCCAACATATGGCCGAGCGTTATCGTGTTGGAAGATCACTTTGTCGTGTCTCTTTGCATATTCCAGTCGTTTATTCTTCAATGCGTTGTTTAAACGGATCAGTTGTTGTTAGTAAAGTTCGGCAGTGATGGTTTGACTCTGTTTTAATAGTTCATGATACACTACACCCTTCTGGTCCCACCATATATAGAGCATTACTTTCTTGCCATGAATATTCCGCTTTGGTATCGATGTGGATGGTTTCCCTAGGTCGCTAATAAATTTCCTTCGTTTGGGATTATCGAAATATATCTACTTTTCGTCTCCAGTCACAATACGATGCAAAAAACCTTTCCTTTTTTGCCTGGCAAGCAAGATTTCAGACATGGCTTTTTGCCTCTCGATGTCTCTTTCTTTCAGTTCTTTTGTATGGCACCCATCTTCCTTCTTTGTAAATCTTTCCCATGGCTGCTATCCGCACAGAAATTGTTGATCGATCAACATTCAACAATTGCGCGAGCTCATGTTGCAGTTGACACGGATCTTCATCGATTAGCGCCTGCAATTCCTCGTCCTCGAACTTCTTCAGCTGATCTGGACGAGGTTTGTCATCGACACTGAAATCATCACTTTTGAAACATCGAAATTATTCTCTGCATGATTTATCGGTGGGAACACTTTTACTATAAGCTTCTATGAGCATTCGATGAGTTTCAGCGGCTGTTTTCTTCAAATAAAAACAGAAAATGAGAACTTCCCGGAAATGATGCTTTTTTTGGCTCGAATTTCGACATTTTCGAATCAGATAAACACGATGTTATTGTTACAAACCCAAACGTTTATCAACTGAATGTTATTGTCAGATATCAAAACTAAAAAATAAAGCCTTTTGTAGATATTAGAGGTTAGAAAATTACATAGTACAGCAATTGACCGTCAGATAGACCGAATTAATTCACATACCTAATATTTTATTTTCATTTTGTTATCTATAAGAGTGTCGATTTTTGTTTCCATATATCATTGCTATTACTCCTAATTCACACAATGAATATAATAAGCCTTTAACTTTTATCTATCAAATCATTTTTCTATAATTTCTAATAACAAATGTTTTTTTGCTTTGCTTGAACAATTGGAATCTGGTCAACTGCTTGTCAATTTGCTTAAAGTTTGAGGTTTATGATCTCAGATAGTTCCAAAACGCTTTTAGGAAAAAACTACATCATGGAATATTTTTAGCTTAAACTAAAAGGTTAAAAGCTGGTTATATTCATTGTAAATCAAAACTTACATATTTTCTCAATTGTCATTTTCAGTAATGTATAAATTTTTTTCGCTTACGCTCTTTAAATTTACGACATCTTAATAGCATTTTATTACTTTAATATTGCAGATTTTTTTATACACAATATTTTCATTGTACATACATTATTGTATTTCGTAAGGTGCATTTATTTTTCATTTCGTTCTTGTTTATTTTGGCTTATTTATTTTATTTTCTAAATTTTTTAGGGAGAGGTGCTCTGCGAGTAAAAACTCTTGCCACTGTAAACGAATAAAAATTCATTTTAAGCGATAATGATAATATTGCTATTTCGGAATGACATTTTTCAATTTCCACAAAAGTGAATTTGTAAGTTGCATTCTAACCATAATTCTTATTTTATTTGAGTAAATTATTCACTTGACAAGAATTAATTTTCTTTAATATACAAAATAGATTTTCCTTTTTATTTCGTTGTCTTTATAATGTTATCTACGATTTTACCTGAAATATTTTCGATTATATGTCATTTAATTGACTTCATTTATATTGTACTTGAAAAATATATTTATTTAACTGGACTCAAATTTAGAACATCTAGATTTTAAATACATCGTATTTTATGTTATTATGTTATTTCGCTCAATAAATATATTTCTGTTGCTTAATTTGGCTTCCGAGTTGATGCCGTATTCATTGTGGATTTGTTTCTGGTATATCATAAATCTTCCACTTCTCATCTATTATCGACGTAATATATCGTGACGACTAGTGGTAGCTTCGCATATGGCAATTATTTTGCTCTCCAGCGGCCTATAATACAAGGTTACAGTATGATTTAGTAGGTTATAATATAAGTTATATACAGGGAGCTCATTTTAAATAATCCAGTAAATTTTTTTCCAAATTATTGATGATGCAAAAAAAATTTCAGATAAAATTTCCGCTTAAGTGGAACGGTTTTGAGAAATGGGCATATTTTAGTCATGTTGTTTATTTCTAGATGAAGGCGCCAAAAAGATATAAAGGTCACCTCTATTTTTTCAAATGGAACTGCCTATTTTTAAATACCTACGATTGTAGTCAACCTCAAGATAAATACGATGATAGACATTCAAGATTACGGATATAAAAAAATTAAAAAACAAAAGATTATCGTTCATCCTCGAATGCGCGCCTGAATAACATTTCAACTTCTTAAAGTATTATAAAAGTATTGGGAGTACAAATTAGTTCGGTCCGTTTTCTGTGTTAAAAAATGTATTTATTTCAAAACAAAATTAATGAAAATCAATTAAAATATTTTCCATCGCTGGCTACTACTTTCTCCCATTTCTCAGGCAATTTTCGAATTCCATCTCGAAAAAATGACTCGTCTTTTAAGGCGATCCAAGTTTGGAGCCAATTTTCGGTATCTGCGAAAGAAGTGAACCGGTGACCTGCCAAATCGTGCTGCATCCTTCGGAACAACTAGTAACCAGAAGGAGCAATATCCGGAGAATACGGCGGGTGCGGTAAAACATCCCATTTGAGCGTTTCCAAATATTTTTTTACGACTTTTGCGACAAGAGGCCAAGCGTTGTCATGAAGAAGAGTAATTTTATCATGTCTTTGCTCGTATTCTGGCCGTTTTTCTCGCAATGCACAGCTCAAACGAATCAATTGTAGCCGATACCGATCGCCGATACCGCCGATACCGATTCTGCAAGCTCTTCTTGCGTTTGACTCTGATCTTCTTCGAGTAATGCCTCTAATTCTTTGTCCTCGAATTTTTTTGGCTATCCAGAGCGAGGCTTGTCTTTGACGCTGAAATCTCCATTCTTGAAACGTCGAAACCATTCCCTACATGATTTATCAGTTGGAGCAGCGTCACCATAAACTTCAACAAGCATTCGATGGGCTTCAGTTGCACTTTTCTTCCAATTAAAGCAGAAAATTAAAACCTCCCGCAAATTCTGCTTGGTTAACACAAAATTCGACATTTTCAACACTGTAAAAAGCAAGCTTTTTGTATGAAACTCAAAGCGATATAAACTATAATATTATTGGCAGATGTCTAACCTCTCTGAAACCGCTAAAATCGGCAGTCACTATGAACCATTCATAATAGCCGGAGCCATCTTTTGAAAACGGACCGAACTAATTTGTACACCCAATATTATGAACAAATATATTATTGAGCCCTATTTTTATAATAGAACACTAACAGGAAAGAGAGAGAGAGAGAGAGAGAGAGAGCCGTTTACGATAACTTCGTTCAAAATGAACTTCCTGTACTTTTGAAGATTATAGATCGTGCGACTAAAGCATGTATATGATCCCGATGAGCACGATAGATAGTATTTTTTATTATAATGCAAATCGTGTTCGCGATAATCTACAAGCAATGCTTCTAAAGTGTTGAACACAATACAGTTCAGACAATACAGATCTGATCAGCACTCTTGCCAGATATAATTTCGTTAGACTTTTTCTTATAGGGTCACATAAGATTGAAAAATTTCTCAAATTAAATCCACGACACCAGATGAGATAAAATAAAAGAATAATAAGTGTCGTAACATTCAGTATGCGGAATATCCTATCAGAAAGATCATTTAGAAAATTATGTGTATTAATACCTTACGGGTGTGCATTCGAGTATAAATGATAAACTTTTGTTATTCAATTTTTTTATGTCTGTGATTTTTAGTATCTGTGGTCATTATATTTGTTAGATGGGCTACAATCGCAGGTGTTTGAAAATGGGCAATTCAATTTAAAAAAATGAAAGTAACATTCATATCTTTCTGGCATTTCTATCTAGAAAAAAAGCAATATGACCAAAATACGTCTTGTTCGAAACCGTTTTATTTTTATCTAAAATATTTTTCGGAATCATTAATCCTTACTGTACACTTGGGGTCCAGTGGATCCCAACAAATTGTTAAACGTCAAAAATATTTTTTTATATCAATAATAATCATGAATATTTGAAATTTCTTGGAGTTCGATTTTTTCAAAAAATTCCCTGCTTCATATATCAAAATAATGTTCGTATTAAAATTATTCAAAAAAAGCTGTTACTTCTTATTTTAGAAGGTTTTAAAAACATCCTCAATTTTTTTCGAATCAAAATATTCAATAGAATAAGTGCGGTGGCAGTTTTAATTGAGGTCTCCCTGTGTATCATATTAAATTATTCAGTGGTGTGTACAGTAAGAGTTAATAATTCCAGAAAAATTGTCTGAATTAATTAAAATGGAATATAATATAGCTGTATAATATAACATATTATGACATAATTTAATGTAATAAAAATATATATTTTTCAGAAACTAAATCCATAATTGTATAGTACACAAAACTTTTACACTGTCGATAAATTGACCGGTAAAATCAGAAACTCTAACATCCTATTTAATTTACATATTTAATTTACATATTAGGAGTATGATTTAGTTTTGAGAGTTTTTTCTCAAAAACTGATTTATTTAAATAAAATAATGAACGAATATCTTAATCAAAACATTTTCCTTTGTTTTCTACAACTTTTTCCCATATTGTTAGCAAGAGATGGATTCTGCGACGATAAAAAGATTCTTCTTTGGAGTTGATCCAATTTTCAACAAATTTTCGCACTTTTTTGAAGCTATGAAAGTGTGTATCCTTTAAAACAGAGCTCGGCAAAATGTGCACGCGACGGCCGATTTTCGACTATCTCCGCCCACCGCTATTCCCTTTACCTCGCCGCTCCGCGCGCTGCCTACAAGCCGTTCGAACCTCAGGAGCATGTTTCCAATAGTTTCCCACGTCACCCATGAGGTACTATTATTGACGCGTTTTTTTTTTAAGTGGTATCCCCAGTAGGCTTCTTCATTTTTCAAAAATGAAGTTTATAAAAAATGAGAAGTGTTCTTCTTTAAGCGACGATTCCTTACCACATCTTATGCGGCTCGCTACATTCAATATCCAAATTGACGTTTCCACTGTTACCAATGAAAGACGCCGAAAATCGAATTGAATATTCTTCATTTAACATACTTTATTTCGCTTCTGTTCAATTAGTTACGGGTTGTTACAGTCATCAGTGGATTAGGCTTACTGGGGATACCACTAAAAAAAAACGCGTCAACAATAGTACTTCATGGGTGACGTGGAAAACTATTGGAAACACGCTCCTGAGGCTCGAGCGGCTTATAGGCAGCGCGCGGAGCGGCGAGGTAAAAGGAATAGCGGTGGGCGGAGATAGTCGAAAATCGGCCGTCGCGTGCACATTTTGCCGAGCTCTGCTTTAAAACATGTTGCATCGATGGGAACATATGATAATCGGATGGAGCAATGTCTAAAGAATACAGGAGTGCGGTAAGACTTCCCATTTCAATTTTAATAGTGTTTGCTTCACTGATAAAGCAACATGAGGTGGAGCATTATCGTCAAAAAGGATCACTTCGCGTCGTTTACTTGTACAATAATTGGTGATCGTTTTTGGTCCAATGTTCGCTTTAATTTATATAATTGTTATCGATCAGCGGTGACAGTTTCATTTATATTTAATAGTTCATAGTACACAACATTTTCTTGATCCTATCAAATACACAGCAATATCTTTGAACCGTAAATATTGCGCTTCAAAGTGGATGTTGCTGGTTGGCCTGGATCAACTCATGATTTCTTTCGTTTGGAATTATCGAAATAGTTCCCTTTTTCATCCCCAATAACAATTCGATACAAAAAACTCTTCATTTTTTATCTGGCGATCAACGAAATGCAAATATTCAACCGGTTTGCAATGGCATTTTCCGATATGATTGATGTAGAACCTATTTTCCTTCTTTGTACATCTTCCCCATATCATGTAAAAACGTTTAGTAACTGTTGTACGACCAACATTTAATATTCTGGCAAGTTCCGAAGTGAATTATGCTGGATTTTTGTCCAATAATGCTTGTAAATCTGCATTTTCAAGTTTTTTTGGTTGTTCCGAGCGATTTTTGTCGTTAATATTGAAATCACAATATAACTTTACAATCGTCTAAACCAGAGCTGGAGGCTAAGTGCCCTTTTCGGCCGGATTTCAAGCGGTGACACCCACCGTTCCCCTTCCACCGCTCCGCGCTCAGCGGCCGAGGCGACGATCGCGGATCGCTCAGGCCCGTTGCTACGTAAGATGTCAGCTGGAGCGTACCCTCGTGTTTTATTATAATTATCATTTTTTCCTCCCTTAATAATCGCTTTAAAATATATATATTTATGTGTTTTATACACACACATATATATATATATATAATTACAACATAATGAAAAGAATAACATAAAAAAAATATAATTAAGGGATTATTGCAATAGATTTCCACATCACCTGTGAGGTACTACTGCTGATGCGTTTTTTTAAAGTGCTTTCCCCAGTAGGCCTACTCCACTAAATAATAAAGAACAAATACGATAAAATGTATGGCTCGGTAAGGAAACAAAATTTTAGAGCAGAGAGTACGCCGGAGAGGCAAAATTTTCATGCGTATATTTACGTCATTCACAGTCAAGGGGTTAAGCTTATAAGACAACGCTTCTTGATGAATGATGCAATGAGTAACAGAGATTTTAAAACCTTGCTGTCTTATTTGTTCAAAGAAGCTGTTTTTTCAAACCTATCATTGCTTTTGCGCTATCAGTGACTGCAGCCGAACATTTATAGAAATCAATGTCAAACTTTTGCAGCGTTTGGCTAACAGCCTTAAAGATTTCAATACCTGTTATTCTCCCTTGCAACGATACAAAGTCTGAGAGGTCTTTGACATGTGAAAAATCGTTTTACGTACGATTCGAGCAAAAATACATAGTTGAGCCATATGCCGATTATCGGTGCTCTCATAAATATATTAGGTGCGCAACTAAGTTCCCACTGTTTTTCAAGAGATGGCTCCAGTAGTAAGTGCTGGTCGATTGTGACATAACCAAAACGTCATGAACCAAGCTTAGACATATGGTAAACAAACCGCTTTGACACATTAGTGATTTTGTTTTTGCATCATATATTTTTGGTTGTATGAAAATGTCTTATTTTGTGCCAAATAATCGTCATTTGCGGGAAGTGTTGCTTTTCTTCTTTCATTCAAAGAAAACGGCGGCTGAAGCGCATCGAGAACTCCAAAAAGTTTACGGAGATGCTGCTCTAAGTGAAACAACGTGCCGTGATTGGTTCCGTCGCTTCAAAGACGGTGATTTCGATGTTGACGACCGTTCGCGTGAAGGAAGGCCAACAACCTTCGAAGACGCTAAATTGGAGGCATTGCTCGATGAGGATCCGTGCCAAACGCAAAAAGAGCTTGCTTCAGCATTAGGAGTTACCCGCCAAGCCATTTCCAAGCGATTGCATGCGTTGGGAATGATTCAAAAACAAGGAACTTGGGTTCCTTATGATTTGAAGCCAAGAGACGTTGAGCGTCGTTTTTTCGCCTGTGAACAACTGCTCCAGCGGCAAAAAAGGAAGGGTTTTCTTCATCGCATCGTTACGGGTGATGAAAAATGGATTCATTACAGCAACCCAAAGAGAACAAAATCATGGGGACTGCCCGGTCATGCTTCTACGTCGTCGGCTCGGCCGAATATTCACGCTGCGAAGGTTTTGCTGTGTATTTGGTGGGACCAGGGCGGTGTTATTTATTATGAGCTGTTGAAATCGAACGAAACCATCACTGGGGAACGGTATCGAACTCAATTGATGCGATTGAGCCGAGCACTGCGCGAAAAGCGGCCACAATACTAGCAGAGGCACGAAAAAGTGATTCTACAGCATGACAACGCTCGGCTTCACGTTGCCAAACCCGTTAAAACCTACTTAGAAACGCTCAAATGGGAAGTCCTACCCCACCCGCCATATTCCCCAGATATTGCGTCGTCCGATTATTATTTGTTCCGTTCGATGGCACATGGTCTGGCTAATCAGCAGTTCCGCTGATATGAAGACATCTTAAAATGGCTTGATTCGTGGATAGCCTCAAAAGACGAACACTTCTACTGTGATGGTATTCGAGCTCTGCCAGAAAGATGGGAAAAAGTTGTCGCTAGTGATGGGCAATATTTTGAATGATTCATTTGTAACCATTTTTTCACAATAAAGTTGCATTTTCATCAAAAAAACGGCGAGAACTTAGTTGCGCACCTAATATAATGAATAATACGAATAAGACGTAAATGAACATTTTAATTTCTCTTCTAAAGATGAAGCTGTATCATCTATCCGTAATTTTACAGATTTAATGGAATGCTTGTAGCTTTTTCGAAAGTCATCGAATCTCCAAATGATTGGACCGCTGCAATAACGCATTTTTTAATAAACATTCTTCTTTAAATAATACTTCCCTTTCTTCCTTGATGCGAGCTAGTTATTCTAAAATGTCTTTGGATATATCATCCATAGTACAATCTAAACGACCCAGGAAATCCTAATTTACTTGTTCCCAAATGATCATTTACTTCTTTTCATCTAGTTTTCCTGCCGAGCTATACTTTCTATCGTAATTCTTCATTTTTTAGTGGAGTAGGCCTACTGGGGAAAGCACTCTAAAAAACGCATCAGCAATAGTACCTCACAGGTGATGTGGAAATCTATTGCAATAATCCTTTAATTATATTTTTTTTATGTCATTCTTTTCATTATGTTGTAATTATATACATATATATATATGTGTGTGTGTGTGTATAAAACACATAAACATATATATTTTAAAGCGATTATTAAGGGAGGAAAAATTTATAATTATAATAAAACACGAGGGTACGCTCCAGCTGACATCTTACGTAGCAACGGGCCTGAGCGATCCGCGATCCTCGCCTCGGCCGCTGAGCGCGGAGCGGTGGAAGGGGAACGGTAGGTGTCGCCGCTTGAAATCCGGCCGAAAAGGGCACTTAGTCTCCAGCTCTGGTCTAAACCAATATCCACATGTCTTAACACTTTGACGGCCGAATTCACGTATACGTGAGTTCATTGAGCCAGCGGTTGTCGGCCGACTTCACGTGTATGTGAGTTAATTTAGTTTAAAAATTCAAAAACGTTTTTATAAACTTAAAGAAAATATCTTTAAAAATGTATGAAAGTGACCCCTTACAGAAAAAACATTCAAATATTGAATATCTACATTCAATTATTTGAATTTACTTTCAAATGTGAATATATACACTCAAATTTGAATGTATACAGGATGTCCCATTTAACCTGACAAATCGTAATATCTGGAAAACTACATGTCGGATCAAAAAAAGTGGGTAATGAAGTTTGGGACTCTCGTCTCGAAGGGGGACATCCAATGATATCAAACTCGACCTCCCACCCCACTCCCGGGGGGTGGGGGTGGGGGGAAACTTTGAAATCTTAAATGGGAACCCCCATTTTTCATTGCAGATTCGGATTCTACGCCACAAAATACGTAAGTTTCGTCCAAAACTTTTTTTTTATTCGTGATAGATGGCGCTGTAATCGCAAAAAATTAGATTTTCTGCAGTTCTCTAGAAATGATCATTGGATTGGAAAATAAAAAAATAGCTGTTCAATATTTTTTAAAACATTTTTAAAAAACATAATAACATAAAAACAGTTATTCCCCCCATCCCCTCGGGGTAGGGTGGGTGGTAACGTTTAAATCTCAAATGAGAACCCACATTTTTCATTGCAGAATTAGATTGTACGCGAAGTTTTTATAGAAATAATTTTTTTCATTCGTGATAGATAGCGTTGAATTTTTCCGAGAAACTACTTTTAGCGTTACCCAGAAACAACGACGAGGACGTAGTAGCTTTCTCTTCCCTTCGGGGTGCTTGTTTTAGATGAGTCCGCTCGCCTCTCACCATCGGGGTGATTTTGCATAATTAATTTGTTAGTGGCATCTCTCCATCGTCCGCGTTCATAGAACTTAAGAGACGATCATTATTAGACACTTACCTTTCTAATCAGGAGAGGTGCTTAATCAATTTTTGAAGAGTGTTCCATGCCACTATCATTCTCTTCTGACTTTGCATCATGGATTATGTAACTGTGCAAGAAAAAATTGAAATGATTTTCATTTATGGCGAATTAAGGAGAAATTTTGACGATGCTGTCAATTTGTATGCTGAGCGTTTTCCTGAAAGAGTACGATCACGTTCTTCTTTCGTTAGAGTTGTTACACAGTTTTGTACTGATGGAAGTGTACAACTGAAGAAAAGAACGCGTAGAGCTACTGTTTGTGAAGAAAATAATCAAATATCAGTTCTAGCTGCAGTGGCTCATAATCCACATGTGAGCGTCCGAGAAATTTCGCACCAATCAGGAATTCCTCGTATGAGCCCAGGTAGCAAGCAGACGTCATTTTGATGTTAAAAATTGGTCACTTTTAGTCATATGTCGTCAAAATGTCGTTAAAATGACCAATTTATATACGGTCATTTACATGACTTCTAATTGACGTCAAAATGCTATACCACTTTGACGTCATATTTCAGTCATGAACTGACGATAATTGCGTACTAATATAATTATTTATAACGTTGATTCCGTAATAACAATTCTTTAAAATTTCGTATCAGACTTTCAATAAGTATTAAAAGAGGTTTGTATATATGTAAATATATTAATATATAAATATATAATATATATAATATATATAATATATATATAAATATATTTATATATTTTATATATAAATATATTTGGCATATTCCTTAGAACGAAAAATGTACGTCAATCAAATGCAAGAACTCACTTAGCGTTCAGTAAGTGCTTGTAGTACTGAATGCACCCATTAGTCGTGCTGGCTTCGCGTGTTCCGTTCTCCATGGGACGTCGACTTTAAGCACTCGACGTGGAAAAGTGCAAATGGCGATCAGTGAAATATCTCTCTCGTTCGCTCATTCGCAAATTAGTTACTGTGTTAGTGCATATGTACATGTAGCTTGTGCTTATACAGCTCAATACGGTTAATGTAAAGGCTGAGTACTGAATGTAAGTACCTATTAAATGTATTTTATCATTAATCTTGAAAATCACGTCATGGACAGTGATGGGAATCATAGCCTTTTGACACATCTATGCACAGATACTTTTCAATCTGTGGGGAGGGAGAAGCTCGATTACATTCAGTTTATCGTAAAAATATTGCTATTTATATCGCACGATAAACTGATTGTAGGTTGAGCACACAGATAGAAAAGTCTCTGTAGCGTAGGTGTGCCAAAAGGCCAAGCCCCACAAAAACATACGTGGATTCCATATGGAATGCACGTTGTATTCACGTGAAATCCACAAAATCACATAGATTTCACGTAGACACAACGTTCTTGTTTTCGTGGGGAAGATTTCCATCACTGGTCATGCCCAATGAGAAGGGGACGTGAAATCTAGGTAGATTTACGTTAATAGTTTATTTAGGTTAAATACGTTCAATGCAAGTTAAAATAAAATTAATCTGAAATAACTTATTTGCAACTTTGTTAATATAGTTTCACAATGTCTTGTGGGTATTCAATTTGTCAGTAATACTCATGAAGAAGGTATAATTGCATTGATTCATCGATTATGGTTTACGCCTCTGAAAAGTCAAGTCTGGTGGCCTCCATACAAGACAAGTGTTCAATTTAAAAAAGCACTGTTTACTGAAGAACAAGTAAACGAAAATACATGGGCATTGTATAACGTGAAACGTATATTTTTTACTTGTGGTATGTATTTTATGTATAACATTATACTCGTTTGTTATTTGTACAGTAATATAAATATATTTCAAAGTATTGTTATTTATATACAGATGAATTTGATAAGGCCTTTAAAAACTAAAAGAATGTGAAGAAGTATCTGATTTACAATCTACTGAAGTAGAAGATGATGTACAAAGTAAGAAAAGAAAACGCAAACCAAATTTAAAATATATCATAAATAGTGAAGACGAATAGGATGAAAACTGTGATTCTCTACAGCCACCAGCAAAACTTGATAAACCAGGTGAGAAAAACATAATTTACATTTATAAGGATAAGAATATTATCATTGTTTTTCCCTTCATTTATTCTTGTACTATGTTATAATATGATAAAATGTTATGCACGTTTCATGTTACATATGTTTATAAAAACATATCCTTTTTTAAGTACAATTGAAAAATGGACCTTGGAAAACACAACGCAGATACGTTGCAGATAAAAATTATGAAAATAGGAAATAAATGTATTGTTATCAATTACGTATTTATTTTAAGAATCTCTTGATTCTGATTTTTTTGTGAAATTTTTGTTTGTTTACAGGGATTGTATATTACAAGAAATACCTACTAATTCTTCTGCAAGTTACACAAGTAACGATGCATCTATAATTGCTCCAACTATTAACACTAGAACAAAAGTTACTAATTCTACGCTTATAAATAAAAATGAAAACAACAGTACAACAAACATAACAATACAACATAACAATATATAACAGTACAACAAACATAACAATACAACATAACAATATATAACAGTACAACAAACATAACAATAGTAAAATTATACGAAGCAGGTTGCAGAAAAAGGTAAAGAAGCGTCATTGCTTAATATATGTGTTGCTCGCACTTTGAATGAATTAAAAGCATGTTAATCTCATTGACAGTAAATGTATTCTACTGCCTTATACTAACGATAACAATTGTTACGTATGCTTACCAATTGTACATAGTTTGGACTAATGTATTAGTTCAAATATCCTCTAATATGAGTTTTTTTTGTTATATTCCATTTAATTTACGAAAGTGTGATAATTGAAGAAATTGTGATTTTAGTTATGCTGCCAAAGATTACATATATATTCTATTTCTATTTGATTCTATAATAATATATTATATAATATTATGTAAATAAGAGCTTTTATGTTTCAATAAAAAAATTAATGATCTGATGTATATGTCTATGTTTGTACTATATTTGCGTCTTCATTATATCCTAAATATATCATCTTGCTGTCTGTATGCTGATAAATACGTCCAAATAAAGTCCTTCTATGACGTCAAAAAACGATCCTTCCATGATGTCAATATTTTGGGACATTCGACCGTCTTTTAGACGTCATAACGACGTCAATCCCTGACGTCATTTAGTCAGAAAATGACTCATTTTCGACGTCATAATGAGGCCTGTTTGCTACCTGGGAGTGTTTGGAGAATTACGAAGTTCCATAAATTTCATCCGTATCATGTGTCCTTGCATCAGGAATTAACTGGCGATGACTTTCAAAACAGACTAACGTTTTGTCAATGGGCAGTCGAGAGAATACAAATGAGCCCGAACTTTTTTGCTCGTGTGCTATTCTCTGATGAATCAACTTTTACAAACCATGGTCAAGTTAACCGCCATAACATGCATTATTGGAGTGTAGAAAACCCACACTGGATTCGTGAAGTAAATCATCAGCGTCCTTTGTCGGTTAATGTTTGATGTGGAATAATTGGCGATAAACTTATCGGACCATGTTTTATTGACGGCAATTTGAATGGTAACGAATACCGAAACATTCTTGAAGTAGAACTACCAAAGTTGCTCGAAGACTTAAGCTTACAAGTGCGACAAAACATGTGGTTTCAACATGATGGTTGTCCAGCACATTATTCGTTAGTAGCACGTGAGATCGATTAGATCGGGATTACAATAATCGCTGGATCGGTAGAAGAGAACCGATGAACTGGCCAGCCAGATCGCCAGACCTTACCTCCCCAGATTTTTTCTTTTGGGGTTACTTAAAAGATGCCGTTTATAAAGAAACACCTACTACTCGCGAAAACATAATGCAACGAATAAGGGATGCTTGCGCCGCAATTACATCAGATATACTTATAAAATGCGTACAGCCATTTGAAGCACGAATCAACAAGTGCATTGAAGCTCAAGGTCATCATTTTGAGCATTTAATTTAATTAAATGATGGAAGGTGAAGGGGCTCACCTGAATCAAGCATCCTGATGGTGAGAGGCGAGGGAACTCACCTAAAACAAGCACCCCGATGGTGAGAGGCGAGGGGACTCACCTAAAACAAGCACCCCGATGGTGACAGGCGAGGGGACTCACCTAAAACAAGCACCCCGATGGTGAGAGGCGAGGGGACTCACCTAAAACAAGCACCCCGAAGGGAACAGAAGCTACTACGTCCTCGTCGTTGTTTCTGGGTAATGCTAAAAGTAGTTTCTCGGAAAAATTCAAAGCTATCTATCACGAATGAAAAAAATTGTTTCCATAAAAACTTCACGTAAAATCTAATTCTGCAATGAAAAATGTGGGTTCTCATTTGAGATTTGAACGTTACCACCCACCCTACCCCGAGGGGATGGGGGGGAATAACTGTTATTATGTTTTTTAAAAATGTTTTAAAAAATATTGAACAGCTATTTTTTTATTTTTCAATCCAATGATCATTTCTGGAGAATTGCAGAAAATCTAATTTTTTGCGATTACAGCGCCATCTATCACGAATCAAAAAAAAAGTTTCGGACGAAACTTACGTATTTTGTGGCGTAGAATCCAAATCTGTAATAAAAAATGGGGGTTCCCACTTAAGATTTCAAAGTTTCCCCCCACCCCCACCCCCCGGGAGTGGGGTGGGAGGTCGAGTTTGATATCATTAGATATCCCCCTTCGAGACGAGAGTCCCAAATTTCATTACTCACTTTTTCTGATCCGACATGTAGTTTTCCAGATATTACGATTTGTCAGGTTAAATGGGACACCCTGTATATAGTTTTCTTATGTAACTCTATCACACACACTTAAAACTCAATCGGATCAACCGTTAGCAGAACGATATATTAACAGTTATTATATTATTATTATTATATCATCAGCTCTATTATTATTATTATATAATCTGCTGGGAACATCACGTAAGCAGATTTATTATAACAATAACAAAGCATAGATGTTTTATACCAGTTCGAGACCACTTTTCAAGATAGCGGCTATCGCAGTTAGATATAACATCATTAAGGAATATCATTAAATAAATTCATTGTCAATGTCAATTAAATAATTATTAAACTATTATCAATGTCAATGAACGACTATCGAACCACTATTGAGTCACTGTTAAACGACAATAAATGTCTATCAGCATTAATAATAGTTCGATAGTGGTTCGATAGTAGTTCAATTAACGTTGATAATATTAATTAATTCGATAGTGATTTAAGTGGGAACACCACTTACGGTCCCAAAAAAGGCCTTTTTCACGAATTTTTTTTATTATTGAATTATTAATGTTGTAAAAATTAATTGAATTATTTAAGGATTGGGGGAAGAGTATGTTATTAACATACTCTTCCCTCAATCCTTAAATAATTCATTAAGTAGTAAAAAGAATTCATGAAAAAGGGCCTTTTTGGGCCCGTCACAGTGGTATTCCCTTTTAATAAACGTTCGACTGATATTGATAATGGTTCGATAGACGTTCGCTTAACGTTGATAATGATTCGATACTAGTTCGATAATGGTTGGACGTTGATAATAGGTTTAATTAATAATACTTCTCTTTTTCCTTCCTATAATGTCAGTGACATCACAGTTGGCAACTTGAAAAATAGTCTAGAATTCGTATAAAGAGAGAGGGGGAGGGGGAGGAGAGAATATACTTACTTATATATAGCTATAAGGTACGCAACTAAGTTCTCGCTGTTTTTTTGATGAAAATGCAACTTTATTGTGAAAAAATGGTTACAAATGAATCATTCAAATTATTGCCCATCACTAGCGACAACTTTTTCCCATCTTTCTGGCAGAGCTCGAACACCGTCACGGTAGAAATGTTCGTCTTTTGAGGCTATCCACGAATCAAGCCATTTTGAGATGTCTTCATATCAGCGGAACTGCTGATTAGCCAGACCATGTGCCATCGAACGGAACAAGTAATAATCGGACGGCGTAATATCTGGGAAATATGGCGGGTGGGGTAGGATTTCCCATTTGAGCGTTTCTAAGTAGGTTTTAACGGGTTTGGCAACGTGAGGCCGAGCGTTGTCATGCTGTAGAATCACTTTTTCGTGTCTCTGCTCGTATTGTGGCCGCTTTTCGCGCAGTGCTCGGCTCAATCGCATCAATTGAGTTCGATACCGTTCCCCAGTGATGGTTTCGTTCGGTTTCAACAGCTCATAATAAATAACACCGCCCTGGTCCCACCAAATACACAGCAAAACCTTCGCAGCGTGAATATTCGGCCGAGCCGACGACGTAGAAGCATGACCGGGCAGTCCCCATGATTTTGTTCTCTTTGGGTTGCTGTAATGAATCCATTTTTCATCACCCGTAACGATGCGATGAAGAAAACCCTTTCTTTTTTGCCGCTGGAGCAGTTGTTCACAGGCGAAAAAACGACGCTCAACGTCTCTTGGCTTCAAATCATAAGGAACCCAAGTTCCTTGTTTTTGAATCATTCCCAACGCATGCAATCGCTTGGAAATGGCTTGGCGGGTAACTCCTAATGCTGAAGCAAGCTGTTTTTGCGTTTGGCACGGATCCTTATCGAGCAATGCCTCCAATTCAGCGTCTTCGAAGGTTTTTGGCCTTCCTTCACGCGAACGGTCGTCAACATCGAAATCACCGTCTTTGAAGCGACGGAACCAATCACGGTACGTTGTTTCACTTAGAGCAGCATCTCCGTAAACTTTTTGGAGTTCTCGATGCGCTTCAGCCGCCGTTTTCTTCGAATGAAAGAAGAAAAGCAACACTTCCCGTAAATGACGATTATTTGGCACAAAATAAGACATTTTCACACAACCAAAAGTATATGACGCAAAAACAAAATCACTAATGTGTCAAAGCGGTTTGTTTACCATATGTCTAAGCTTGGTTCATGACGTTTTGGTTGTCACAATCGACCAGCACTTACTACTGGAGCCATCTCTTGAAAAACAGCGGGAACTTAGTTGCGCACCTAATACTTTCACATCTGTTTTTCTCTTTGCGTATTCATTTGGTGTGAGACATTATCATATCTTTTAATTTACTCTTCAATTATTAGTGAAAATATTGACTCTAAGATATAGAATAAGAAAATTCAATCCAAAGTGTGGAATGAAATAGATTATAATAATGAAAAATTACTTTATTCAAGTAAATCGGCAAGTTTAAGTACATTTTTTAAATCCAAATTCACTCACAGAAATTTAAAAAGTATATACTTGTTATTTATTTATTTTTTATTTTTATTTACTCATTGATATCTTTCTTTTTATGTCTTTCTCCCTCTCCCTCTCTCCCTCCCTCACTTTTTCCCTCTCCCTCTCTTTCTCTTCCTCTCTCTCTCTCTCTCCCTCTCTCTTTCTCTCTCTCACTTCTCATTTAGTTTGAGTATAATTTTTTTCATTGCCTTCGTAGCTGCAACATTAAAAATTTTTCTTATTTATTTATTTATTTTTTATTTTATATTTTTTCTTGCATGTTTAAAATATTTAACTATCGCGATGACGACAGTCGCCTTGTCCTTACGATTCAACATTTTAGATCTTATTCACATATCTTATATCGTATTATATTTATTTATTTAATTATTTTTTATGTTTAAAGTATTTGACTGATGCGAGGGCGATAATGACCGTCATGGTCGTTTTTGTCCCTAGAATTACAACATTTTAAAGCTCTGTATGTTTATTAATTTTACTTATTGCTTATTTTGCGTTTTGTCTGGAGCCTTGGCTATTGCGGAGCTAAGGGCACTTTTATGCGCCGTTATTTATATAGATGCGATACTTCAGACAAATATTATACATACATGTGGAAATTTGTTATGTTGCGAATCCTTGTGCGTGCCGAGCGGATGTTTCCGAAATTGAGTGTTGTGAATATATGGTATACGAGTAAATATATATATATATATATATACCGCATAGAAAATATTTCTTGACGAGAAGATGGCTGTGCGTGCTTCTTTTTAAGTGAAGGAATTATACTGAAAAAAATATATTTGAATTTGATAAAAGATGTTCACACATAAAAATTTTCTCAATAGTTAGCTCTCATCAAGAGTTTTCCAAAAAGGTATTGGGGACTTGAATAAGTTCTCGCTGTTTCCCGACAGATGGTGTTATCTTAGCCTTTTTGCATCGGGCAATACTACAGCCAACTTCATTGTGAAGCTCCACCATTAGGCTCGAAGTGACAGTATATGTTATTCCGCCGAAGTATAAACAACATATTTTTTCATTTTTTCATAGCGTTAAACATGTCGAATTTCATGCCAAAAAAGAGTATTTGCGGGGAATTTTACTGCATTACTTTAAAAACAGAATCTGCAGCTGAAGCACATAGAATTCTTATGGAGACTTACGACGACCATGCTCTGTCGGAAACAATATGCAGAGATTGGTTTAGACGCTTTAAAAATAATGATTTTGATGTTGAAGATAAAGAACGCTCTGGTGCACCGAAAAAGTTTGAAGACGAAGAATTGGAAGCATTACTCGATGAAGACCCATGTCAGACGCAAAATGAACTTGCAGAATCATTAGGAGTTGATCACACAACAGTTGCCAAACGTTTAAAAGCATTAGGAATGATTTAAAAGCAAGGAAATTGAGTGCCGTACGAATTGAAGCCGAGAGACGTCGAATGGCGTTTTTCACGTATGAACAGCTGCTCCAACGGCAGAAAAGGAAAGGTTTTTTGCATCGTATCGTGACTGGTGATGAAAAGTGGATACACTACGATAAACCGAAGCGTAGAAAATCGTGGGGTAGGCCCGGCCATGCATCAACATCGACGGCAAAGCCGAATATCCATGGTCCCAAGCTCATGCTCTATATTTGGTGGGATGTACTATATTATGAGCTCCTCAAACCCAACGAAACCATCACGGGAGATCACTATCGACTACAATTGATGCGTTTGAGCCGAGCATTGAAGGAAAAACGGCCGCAATACGAGGAGAGACACGACAAAGTAATTTTGTAGCATGACGAAGCTTGGCCACATGTTGCAAAACCGGTCAAAACCTACTTGGAAACGCTTAAATGGGAAGTCTTACCCCACCCGCCATATTCACCGGACATTGCTCCTTCCGATTACCACTTGTTCCGATCGATGACTCATGGCCTGGCTGAGCAGCACTTCCATTCTTATGAAGATACCAAAAAATGGGTCGATTCGTGGATAACCTCAAAAGATGAGTCGTTCTTTCGACATGGTATTCGTATGCTGCCAGAAAGATGGGAGAAAGTAGCGGCTAGCGATGGACAATACTTTCAATGACATGTTCTTTACTAATTTTTTTAAATAAAGCATTCATTTGCACGATAAAACAGCGAGAACTTATTCCCCAATATAACACTTGGAGTTTAAAATGTAATTAACATGGTCAGCACATGCTGTGTTCAATGATGCTAGACTTAAGACGTGATTGAAATAGATTCAATTCGATGTCGATGTTGTATTACACAATGTAATAATTTATTAAATAAATATAATTTTTATAAAGTAATAATTTAATAAATAAATAAAGCTATTTTTAAGCACCAAAATATATATTTGATTTCAAGTTTTTACATCAAAGCATTAGTTGCATTCAAAGTAATGCATTAATAATATAGATCACATGATCGCACCTATGGATCGAAATATCATTGAAAAGACTAAATATTTAAGCAATCTAAATATACAATATAAAGAACAATGGGTAAAAAGTGCTGATTTTGGCCCATCGTGGGGAACGAACAAAATACACCATTTGTGTAGGATTTTGACCTGCTGAACACGATGCCGTCGTTAGTTTTTGTTTAAAACCCAGGGAACATATTCAAATCCGAGGTTTTATCATTCAATAATCAAATGGCCGGGAAGCCTTTGCGTAAACTTTGAAGCTATTGTAAACTCGTGTATTAGCTAAATTAGCTGAAGACAGTTTAGATTTTCAATTTAGAAATATTTTCGATTTAACAGTTGAAAGTGTTCTCTTTTTATACAAATTTTGCTAACAAATAATATACACGGTGTTACAGATCACCCATATCATTCGATATTTTTGTAAACACATGTTAGGAAAAATGTTTTAGACAAAAATTGTATGGTTTCAAAGGGGCATATAACAACTATATTATTTTGTTTATAGATGGCGCCACTTTCGAGATATTCATTGATCATTATTTTTATTAAATGGTAACCCAAATTTTTTATTATATTATCTTTTTCTACGAATTAATTTCAACAACTTTTGTCTAAGATATTTTTTTAATTGCCTAATATTTTTTAAAATATTTAAGAAAACTCGGTAACTTTTTCTTCAATTTTGCTGTTGCTAAGCACAGTAGCCAATAGCAATAATTGTAAATTAGGTTCGTACAATTTTTTATTGCAATAATTGTAATTAGGTTAGATTCTGAACAGAAAAACCCTTTACCATTTTGTAAATAAGTACGCAAATTTTCAAGTTATCAATTAAAAAAGCTTCTAGATATAGTCATTTTCAATCATTAATAACTTAATAACTATTGCGATTTTTGCAAAATGGTATTTGACTTGTCTTCTCAATTTGATCTTATTATCTTCATAATTTTTCGTTTCCAAAAGACCCGGAACATCTTGTATATTAGTTTTTGGAAAGTATCACCACGTCTTTCATTATATAGAGTGTTCCATTTTAAAAAACGCACCTCAATCATTCTTCAACGAAGCATTTTCAAGTAAAAATCGGGCAAAAGTTATATGATTTCAAGGGGGAAATAAAATAACTATACTATTTTGTTTACAAATGGTGTTACTTTCGAAACATTCACTGATTATTAGTTTTCTTAAATGGAAACCTCAATTTTTTATTATATCATCAGATGTATGAAGTTAGCCCCCTATTTTTTGATTTTAAATATTTTTTTAGTTGTTCCCAGTTGTTCTCTGTTTGTTCTATATTGTTCCTGAGTTACAAGTCCGAAAACCGAAAAACAAGATGGGAAAAACAAAAAACGGTTTTTTTTTAATCGCCTCCCATTATTTGAAAAGTCCAAATTTGTTTGTGTTCTCGATTGTTCTTGTTGTTCTAAACATTGTTCCTAAGTATTAATCCCCCAAAAGCTGTATTTACAAAGATATAGCAAAAATAGCATAAAGCGCTCAAATTCAATATTTCTATGTTTATAGATATCAATATTACTTTCTGACCATCAAATTACGTATTCAAGATAAAAACAAAGAGAACAATCAGAGACCGTTAAACGATAATGCCATTCGAAGAAGAGATTTGTTCCTGGTTGTTCTAGGCCTAGGTTCCATTGTTCTGCAGTTTTGGTACGGCTGGCGCAACGTTATCGGTCGAAGAAGACGAAAAAATTTCTTTATCTCCAAGAGTAAAGTGCCCTTTATACGTTTGCTCCGGCGAAATTGTTCCTGACTGTTCTCTCTGTTTTTATCTTGAATACGTAATTTGATGGTCAGAAAGTAATACTGATAGCAATAAACATAGAAATATTGAATTTGAGCGCTTTATGGTATTTTTGCTATATCTTTATAAATACAGCTTTTGGGGAATTAATACTTAGGAACAATGTTTAGGACAACAAGAACAATCGAGAACAACAAAAAAACTTGGAATTTCCAAAAAACAGGGGCAACACAAAAAAACTCAAACCGTTTTTTTGCTTTTCCCATCGTGTTTTTCGATTTTCAGACTTGTAACTCAGGAACAATATAAAACAAGCAGAGAACAACTAAAAAATATTTAAAATAAAAAATGGGGGCTAACTTCATACACCTTATATCATCATTTCCTATCAATTATTTTGAACAACTTTTGTCTGAAACATTTTTTTATTTGCCTAATATTTTTTGAGATATTTAAGGAAAACTTGATAATTTATTCAATATTTAACTCACGATATCTCGCTAACTATTTATCCGAAGAAAAAATAATACTAGACTTTTCTACTTTATTTGGTTTTAAGAATATATTATTTCAACAGCGCCCTGACATTTGTTAATTTGATGATTTTAAAATTTCCAAAGGTTAACAAATAAGTTAACAAAAGGTAAAACATTATTGTAACATTATATTCTTAAGACCAAGGAGAGTAAAATGTCTAATACTACTTTTTCTTCCAACAAATAGTTAGCGAAATATCGTAAGTTAAATAGTAAAACAGTTACCAAGTTTTCCTTAAGTATCTCAAAAAATATCAGGCAAATAAAAACATATTTCAGACAAAAGTTGTTCAAATTAATTGGTAGAAAAAGATGATATAATGAAAAATTGGAGTTTCTATTCAAGAAAAGTAATGATCAGTGAATATCTCAAAAGTAGCGCCATTTACAAACAAAATGATATAATTGTTTTATATCTCCTTTGAAATCATATAGTTTTTGTCTAAAACATTTTTCCCTAAAATGTCGCGTTTACAAAAAAATCGAGTAGTACAGGTGGTCTGTAATACTATGTATATTATTTGTTACAGCAAATTTTGTATAAAAAGAGAACACCTTCAACTATTAAATGAAAAATAATTCTATTAAATTAAAAATCTAAACTGTCTTCAGCTAATTTAGCTAATACACTAGTTTGCAACAGCTTCAGAGTTTACGGAAAGGCTTCCCGGTCATCCGATTATTGAATGATAAATCTCGGATTTGAATATGTTCCCTGGGTTTTAAACAAAAACTAACGACGGTATCGTGTTCAGCAAGTCATAATCGTATAGAAATGATGTGTTTTGTTCGTTCCCCATGATGGGCCAAAATCGGCACTTTTTATCCATTGTTCTTTAAAATATTTTCAAATTGGGTCATTTTTAGCCCAGAATCACGAAATGCAATTTCTAGATTTTAGGACTTCTTAGATTCATTTTAAGTATCTCATGACAATCATATTTTAAACCAAATGTTATACATTTTTGGAAAGTTCTTGATGAAAACTAGCTACTAGCAAAATTTTAATATATGGGCAATTTTTATGGATAGTTTTTTCAAAATTTGAGTATACTCTCTCTTTGATTAAGTCATCAACAATAATGTGAAGTGTCATCTGCATAACAGATGACGTGGCAGCCGGGGGGAAGGGCGGAGCGAAGCACCCGGTCGAATACGATGTCCCACAGCGGGAGGCCGAGTACCTTCCCCTGCGGGACACCGCATTGCATAGTCTGCCAGCCTTGGACCCCGCTTCTCATCGAGTAAGCGAGGTCCCTGTCCCTGAAATAATAGGCCAGGATTCGCCGACGAGCACCCCGTGATATTCAAGGGCCCATCCAACCTCCGGCCAAGGCAGGGTGTTTAAAACATTAGTGATATCTAATGACATCACTAGCAATATCCCGCCCCCTTCCTCCACGATCACAGCCAAGTCCCGGACCCGCTGGACTGCGTCCAGCGTGGAGCGTCCGGGCCTGAATCCGTATTGGTCGTGAAGATCCGGCTCCTTCAGGGACAAATGCTGGTCGAGGCGGTCAGCGATGATCCGCTCCAAAATTTTGTTCGCTTCATGCAGCAGGCAAATCGGCAAATAGGCCGAGGGACTGCCGGGTGCCCTGTCCTCCTTCGGGAGGAGGACCAGTTTGGCCCTCGTCCACTCTGAAGGGAATACCCTCTCCTTGAGATACCTAGTGAAAATCGTCCTTAAGGCCGCGGACAAGTTCGCCTCGCTGAGGGCGAGAGCCCAGGCTTGGCCAAGAATACCGTCGAGGCCCGGGGCTTTACCCCTAGCCTCGAGCTTCTTCCTGGCCCTGGCAAACTCCTCTGGAGTCACCTCCAGATCCTCCTCCCAATCCCCGTCCTGTAATTCAGGGACGGGGATCCGGGGGGGTGCCTCACCCACTCTTGGGAAGAGTGTGTCCAGCACTCCCCCGAGAATCTGGGGTTCGAGAGCCTCCGTCGGTGGGGGCGCCCACGATCGGATTTTGCTGACCGTTCTCTTATAAGGACGCCCCCACAGATTCTCGTACAGGGAGTTCACCAGTTCTTGCCAGGCTCTTTTCTTAGCCTCGGCAATGGCGGTTTTGAGGGAGGGTTTCCCTTGCTTGGAGGTAGCCCTCTTTCGTCCTTGCAATTTCCCCGTCATTGTCTCGTTGCCGGGCACGGGTATAAACCCCCTTGGCGCGGACGGAGGCTCGCCGCAGCGCAGCGATTTCCTCCGTCCACCAGTATGCTGCCCGGCGCAGACGGGGGTGGAATCGGGACATTGTAATGTCGCACGCCGTCATCACGATGCCCACTAACTCCTCAGCCCCCTCTCTGGGGCCAGGACCCCACTCTCCACCTGGCTCCTTGAGGTGCCAGGGCGGCCGAAGGGGACGCTCATGTCAAATTAATGATTGACTCCCTCTTCGGTCGCACGCAGGTGTTGGCCAGCCTCCTGTTCATTAACAGGAGACACGAGTCCCGCCATCCAATCGACCACGGTCCTGCCCTGGGGATCCACTTCTCGGGGACTGCGCCCCCATTCAATGACGTGGGCGTTAAAGTACCCGGCAACAATGACGGGCCGAGGGTGACACAGATGCACCACTCCTCCGACCTCGTCGAGAATCCCCTGTATACGGGCAAGGCCGTAGGCCTAGAATTCGATTCTTGCGGGGGGAAGATAAACCCCCACCACAGTGACAGGCCCCCAGTCAACTGCCACGTACGAAGTCCCCCTCGCCCTGAGTATACAGGGAAGGGGACCCCGTCGTGGGATGGGCCACCACGGCTACCGAGCCGTCCGGGCTGCCTGACCAGTTTTTGTTACTGGTCGGCACCCGGAGCGGCTCGGCGGCCACCCCCAGCCCGGCGCCCAGTTTCGCAAGCCTCTGCACAAAGAGGTCTTGGGTCGGGGCGCCGCGGCCGAGGTTGGCCTGTAGAACTCGGAGGGGCGTGAAGGCTAAGCCTCCATTGTCTCCTCCGGGCGGTCTATCTCCATCTCCTGGAGAGAGACATCAGGCGGCGATAGCGCCGTACTGATCTCACCCGAGGAGACTCCTGCCGCGGTGGCCTTACTCGCAGGTGTCTGTGCGGAGGCTTGGAGGGTTCCTATCTCGACAGCCTCCTTCCCTGGGGAGTATGAGGGAAGGCCGTCCGTTGGGAGGGAGGAAGTCGGAGAGGGCGCACTCTCCGATCCTCCCTCCAGATTTACAGCTGTTAGGGGTGGAGCACTGGGCTTCATCCGCCTCACCTTCTCGGCGATTTCCTCCGTTAGAGGGGGAGCGCGTCCTGTCTCTTCCTCTTCCCTCGTTGAGGTGGGAGCCCTTCCCTCTTCTTGCCTTGCTCTCCCCTCTTCCTCGACCTTTCCGACCTTTGGGGCATTGGCTCCGGCGTAGTTCAGGCTTCGCCGGTGTTCCCTGGGTGGAGGTCTGGGCTCTCTTCTCCACTTTCCTCTCCTACTTCCTCGTCAGGGGGAGACTCGCCCAGTCCCCCCTCTTTGCAGTCCGGAGTCCTCCTTGCCCCCGTCCGTCTCCCTCAGTGAGGGTGGAGCGTGAGCCTCTACTCGCTCCGTCCCCTTCTTTGGCCTCCTCGTTGGGGCGGGAAGTGAACCGCTTCCTGCCTCCCCCCTCAGCCTTGACGACCTCCTTGGCAGGGGGATTGGCGAAGCAGCCATCTTCACCCCTTCCACGCTCGGGTCCCTCTTTGGTGGGGAGGCTCGCTCTGTCCCCCTTTCCTTTGGCTACCCTCGCCGGAAGGGGGGTTCGTCCTGCCCCCCCTCTGGTCCAGTGTCCCTCGTAGGTGGGGAAGCACTCCCAGCCTCCCCCCAGTTGCCGATTGCGTTGCGTCTTTTCTTCCTCCTTTCTCTTCTCGTTGTTGCCAAGGGGTTTGCATGCCGGCCCTCCTACTTGATGGTCAGCCGGCCTGCCAGCGTCGGCGCACACGCTGCAGTGCGCCAAGGCCGCCTTGCACTCCTTGACGCGGTGTCCGGGGTTACCGCAGCGGTAGCATTAACCACTGCGGTCGACGGCGCTAGCACATGACTGCGTTCCAAACATTTGAAACATACGGTCGCGCGAGCAGGTAACGCCGCCACTCCAGTGCGGGTTCAGCCTACCTGGACCCGCTCCGCTGTAGTGACCCTAGCGGCCGCCGCCTGCGGACACTGCACCACAGTCGCTGGGACCCCTTGCTAGGAGAGTTTTAGCTCGCCCACGGACACTTCCGCGGGCGAGCATCCCCAAGCTCAGGCCACAGCGGCCGTCACCTCTTCGGTCACTGTCGTCAGGTCCAGGCCGGTAAACCGCAAAGCGGTGACTTTCATCGGTCTTTGGACCCGATAACCAAGGCTTTCTCCGCCGATCGGCGGAGTTGCTCCGCCAGCCGGCCGGCGCCCGTCCCCGCGTTGTAGCACCTGGCACCTTTATCAGCAAAACCCTCGTGAGGGCCTGGCGGACTTTCAGGGATCCACTGATCCCGAGGTCCGCCGATGCGATTCGGCGCCTGGCCTCCAACATGAACTCCTTGTAGGAGTCCCGGGGGCAGGTAACGGCCGTTGATCTAGGCGGCCTCAGTCGCGTCTGTGTCGCCGCCGATCCCCCTTTCTTCAGCTTGGTGACGGGTGGGGCGGGGGGGTGTTCCTCTTCCTCGCCTTTTCCTTCTCTTTCCTCTTCTCCCGCCTCCTCACAACCCTCGACCACATCTTCGTTACCGAAGCGGCCGAGAGCTGGGGACCGCGGGAAGCGGTGGCCTTGACAGCAGCGAGAGGACCCGTCCTGGGTCCCCGTTGCCCTGTTGTTGGGCCTGGCTTGGGTGCTGCTCCTGCGACGGACTGCTGCCCTTCCTTCCTTCTTTTCTTCTTTTTCTTCCGCTTTTCTCCGGCCGCCGTCCCCCCCCCCCATGATCCCGCCCCCAGCCGGTTTTCGCCTTTTCAGCTAGGGGGGCCGAAATGGCAGCTGGACCGGTGGAGTGGCCCTAGACCCCCCGGCGCCCCGGAGCTTCTCCCTCGCGCCCAGGAGGCAGTCAATCTCTTTCGAGATTTCCTTGTACTCCTCCTCCTCCCGTGACAGAAGCCCCAGGGCAACCAGAGAGTCATCCAATGCTTTGGAAACCCCCTTAATTGGGGGTCTTCATGCCGGAGGAGGGGCCACCTCCGGCAGGTTGTCGTCATACGACGGCACCTCACCAGTAGTTCGCACATCTTTACTATTATAATATTATATTCTCTTAATATGTAAAAATATATTTGATATTTAATATATTGACTCAAACACCAATTAGCTGGGCTAATTTTTCTGTATAAGATTTTATATACAAATTGTTGTATATTTTGGTCTTTTGTCAGGTAGAAGAAGCTAATGTTCTTTGGCAACGAAATATTTAAGATAAACGAATGGTATTATGTTGCATTAAATTATTTTTTTTTCTTGGAGATATTGTCCTTCGAGAAACATTTGTTGTGAAATAAACAAGTTTTAATTTGTTCTCTTTTCACTTTCTTAATCCTTCAGAATATGATGGAGTGCTGAGCGTCTTTTGACCAGCGTTTTTATCTTTTCTCACTATTATTTATCTTTCCATTACTTTAGCAGGATTTTCAGCCATTTTTTCTTTATTATTAACATTCTTTTCATTAAAGAATGTAAAACATGCAATCCTTCCTGTAAAAAATCCGAACAAACTATTGATTTCTTCAAAACTTTTTCCCAAAAGACATTTCAAGTTACAGAATACGAATTTTTGGTATAAATTTTTTATTAAAAGAATTCAAAATGGCGAATACAATATAGTGGCTGAAAATGTAAAAAAATAGTTCTATTGTTGAGAGAAAAAAATTGGCAAGAATTTTTTAAGTCACTGAATTAAATTTATGATAGAATTTTTTTGTTACCTTCTGCCACCATATTAAGTCTGCCAATTTTGAAAATCCGGGCTTTGAAAACAGACTTTGAAAATTTGGACTATAGGTTTAAATTCTGCGACCCGAAAAACCCCTATAAACATAAGTTCGAGATAAGATAGATCTATATTTTTATATTTTTAGTCGGCATATTGAGATCGTTATTTTAAATTTTCAAAATTTACAAATTTTGCTCATAAAGGAGGGTGTAAAAAAGGGACCGATTTTCATCCAAAAGGAAAAAGTGAATAAACATCAAATAGTAGATTTTAGGGTCTTCAGATAATAAGAAATGACAGTTATATACGCGAAAATGAATGGAAACATAGTTAAAATGGTTATAGTACATGGTAAAATAAGATGAAAAATGTGACGTCTGACGATATATGGTGATTCTGTATTCATCGCAGCGCACATGTAATTATATGTGAATAATTATGTGTGCGTGCGTGCGTGCGTGCGTGCGTGCGTGCGTGCGTGCGTGCGTGCGTGCGTGCGTGTGCGTGTGCGTGTGCGTGTGCGTGTGCGTGTGCGTGTGTGTGTGTGTGTGTGTGTGTGTGTATGACGCAGCAGAGATAAGGACCCCACGGTTCGTCACTGTAGTAGTCTGACTCCAAACCCTCTCTGCTGCTTTTGCGCGTGCGTGCACGTGTATGCATATGTGTGTGTGTTCGTACAGTGTATATACATTTTTGTATACATATTTGCATTGTAATTGAAGCATGTGTATCTACATTTCTTTTTTTGAGAGTCTGATGCTCCTTGTTATGCTTATTCTCCTAAAGATCTGTGAAGGAGTTTCGTAAGAATTGTTAGTTCATCTTTCATCGTCATTTTCATCAGAATCTGAGGACAATTGTTAATCTTTTTCGAAATAGTTATTTAAAGATTGAGCAGGAATATTCTCTTCAAATCGACCTCTTCCAAAGAACCATATCAGTATGGCAATGTGATGTGGGATGCTGTTCTCACGTTGCCACATTGATATAGTTCTTTGAAAGAGATCGATTTGAAGAAAATATTAGAATTTCTGCTTAATCTCTAGATAACTATTTCGAAAAAGATTAATAATTGATGTCCTCGAATGAAAATGACGATGAAAGATGAACTAACAATCCTTGCGGAACTCCTTCACAGATCTTTAGAAGAATAAGCATAACAAAGAGCATCAGATTCCCAAAAAAAAGAAATGTAGAAACACCTGTTTCAGTTGCAATGCAAAAACGTATATAAAAAGGTATATACACTGCATACACACACACACACGCATACGCATACTCACACGCACACGACACGCACACAGACACATAATTGCACATACAGGGTGTTATAAAAGTCCGGGAAGAGCAGAATAACTCGAAAAATATGAGTCCTAGAAAAATGCGAAGTACTGGGTTTTTTTTTATTTTTTTCTGGCTATCTGATGGTGACCATGGATTTGACTTTGACAATGACCTTGAAGGTCATTTCAAGGTCAGGTCGATTTTTTAAAATAGGACTCCATACTTTTGACCCCAGAAATGAAAAGAGCGGAAAATTTTACGTTCAGATATGACCTTGAACACTGCCAAATTTGACCTCCGAAGGTCACATAAAGGTCTAAGCTTGTTTTAAGCTAAAAACGCGAATATCTTCGAAAATGTACCTGCTAGGGAGCAATGTTACGCATAAGAATAAGAATGTAGAGGTCAACGAGGGACATTCAGCCGTGACCTTGCCCTTATTCTCAAGGTCATGAGTTAAAATTATTATTAAGGTCAAACCGGACTCTTTTAGGACTGAAAATCCATATTTTTGACCTAAAAGTGTCAAAATTGAAAAATTTTACGTTCGGATATGACGTTTTCAACCTTGACCTTGTTCTCAAAATTATGCATTTTACGTTACCTCACTGATCGTGAAGTCTACTAAAAGTAAAGCGTATCGGAACCCGACCACTGAAGGCAAGGTGTCTCAAACCCGACCACTGAAGGCAAGGTGTCTCAAGCCCGACCACTGAAGGCAAGGTGTCTTAAACCCGACCACTGAAGGCAAGGTGTCTCAAACCCGACCACTGAAGGCAAGGTGTTTCAAACCCGGCTACTTAAGGCAAGGTGTCTCAAACCCGGCCACTTAAGGCAAAGTGCCTCAAACCCGACCACTGAAGGCAAGGTTCAGTTAGTCCCGGCCACCGAAGGCAAAGCATCTTGTAACTCGGCCTGAGATTACAAGAGATGTTCAAAATGTTCCCCATTGATCGTTTGACAGTGTGCTAAGCGGACGTACAAATTTTCAGTCGCACTCCTTATCATTTCTGGAGGTATTGCAGCACATTCGTCTATGATCCGTTATTGAAACTCATCCAGGTTACGATGTTTAGTGAAATAAACTTTATTTTTTATGTAACCCCAAAGAAAGAAATCAAGTGGTGCAATGTCGGGCGATCTCGGTGGCCATTCGATTGTTCCTCTTCTACCTATTCATCGATTAGGGGAAGTATCGTTTAAATAGTTCCGAACAATGCGTCCATAATGTGACGGTGCCCCATCTTGCTGGAACCAAACATCAAAATTATCACCAACAATCTGCTGTATTGATGGAACAATTTGGTCTGTTAGAAGCTGCAGATAGGTTTCTGAGTTCAAATTCCTATTTATAAAAAAAGGCTCAACCACTTGATTATCATAAAAACCTGCCCAAACATTCAATTTTTGAGGTCGCTGCGTATGTGCTTCAAGCATCCAATGAGGATTTTCGTTGTCCCAATATCTAAAATTATGACGGTTTACCTTATCAGTAATTTCAAAAGACGCTTCGTCTGAAAAAACGATATTATACAAAAAGTTCGGTTGCTGATCAATTCATTGTATCATAACTTCTGAAAATTGCACCCTGCTGTCAAAATCATCCTCATTCAACTCATGGTGGAGATGAATTTTGTAGGGGTGGAACTTAATGGTCTTTAGATTTTTGGAAATTGACAATACACTCATTTGAAGCTGTTGAGATACTTTTCTAATTGACAATCTGGGATTTTCAACAAATGATTGGGCTTCAAATTGTCGCTCTTCTGTCGTTTGTGACCTTGGCCTCCCAGATTTTTGGCGGTTTTTATTACTCCCAGTTTCTACAAATCGTCTGATGGTGCGAGATACAGTCGATATTGAAATACCTTCGCCTTCATTACGAAAGTTTTCATTGAACAGCAATCTCACTTCACTGTATGACCTTTGTCTATCCTCCCATCCTCTCATCATCAATAGCGAAACTCTCTCATATTCTGTAAGAAAAGCCATTTGGAATTGAAAACAAAAAATTTGCAAAAATTTGGTATAAAAAATTCGATTTCTTTACCTTTAAATAAAAATAATAAGTAATGTACCATTGATCGTTAATAATAATATGATAATAATTCAAAATGGACTAGAATGGCATCAAAACTTGTTAAATCGATGAAAACTCAAAAACAATCTATTATCTGTTTGACATTGATAGAATCGAAACAAATAAAAACCTTGAAGCATACACTTTATCGATGGCGAATAAATTTTTCGGATACCGATCCTGGGATTTTTGAGCTCGCTAAAACCGAATCCGATGTCGGACTTTGCAAATTCAAGACGGCCGATTCAAGATAGTGGCCGATATTAAAGAATAACAAAAATTGGATCTCGTTTAAGTTTTTGAAGTCGTTTCTGAAATCGAATCCGACGTAGGATTTTACAAATTCAAGATGACCGATCCAAAATGGCGCCCGATATTAAGGAATTACCAACAATCGGAGTATGACCTCATACGTAACGTAAATTCTCACTCTTCATATCATGGGGGGGGGGTAAAAGTATGTGTTTCTAGCCTAAAAAAATTAATTGACCTTAATATGACTGACACATAACCTTAAGAACAAGGTCAAGTTTCAAAACGTCATATCCGAACGTAACATTTTTCAATCTTGACACTTTTAGGTCAAAAATATGGATTTTCAGTCCTAAAAAAGTCCGGTTTGACTTTAATAATAATCTTAACTCATGACCTTGAGAATAAGGGCAAGGTCACGGCTGAATGTCCCTCGTTGACCTCTACATTCTTATTCTTATACGTAACATTGCTCCCTGGCAGGTATATTTTCGAAGATATTCGCGTTTTTAGCCTAAAACCAGCTTAGACTTTTATATGACCTTCAGAGGTCAAATTTGGCAGTGTTCAAGGTCATATCTGAACGTAAAATTTTCCGCTCTTTTCATTTCTGGGGTCAAAAGTATGGGGTCCCATTAAAAAAAATCAACCTGACCTTGAAATGATCTTCAAGGTCATTGTCAAGGTCAAATCCATGGTCACCATAAGATAGCCAGAAAAGAATCATAAAAACCCAGTACTTCGCATTTTTTCTAGGACTCAGATTTTTCGAGTTATTCTGCTCTTCCCGGACTTTTATAACACCCTGTATAATTACATGTGCACTACGATGAATATAGAATCACCGTATATCGTCAGACGTCACATTTTTCATCTTATTTTACCATGAACCATAACCATTTTAACTTTGTTCCCATCAATTTCTGCGTATATAACTGTCATTTCCTATCATCTGACGACCTTAAAATCTATTATCTGATGTTTATTCACTTTTTCCTTTTGGGCGAAAATCGGTCTCTTTTTGCACCCTCCTTTGTATTCAGTGACTTGGAAAATTCTTAGATCAGATATTAAATCTTTTTAATGTAAAAAATTAAGAGACACGGCAGTGTCTTGCGCCAAGTGCACGCGAAAGCGACGCGACGCGCACAGGCCGCGAAACCGGCCCGGTATCTTTACACGAAGCATTTATAATATATACCTGAAAGGGTTAAGTAACGACACTTTATATTTAATATTTTTTGTATTATATTTTCGTATATATTTTCGTGTTCCATTGTGTATGTATATATTAGGTGCGCAACTAAGTTCCCGCTGTTTTTCAAGAGATGGCTCCAGTAGTAAGTGCTGGTCGATTGTGACATAACCAAAACGTCATGAACCAAGCTTAGACATATGGTAAACAAACCGCTTTGACACATTAGTGATTTTGTTTTTGCATCATATACTTTTGGTTGTGTGAAAATGTCTTATTTTGTGCCAAATAATCGTCATTTGCGGGAAGTGTTGCTTTTCTTCTTTCATTCGAAGAAAACGGCGGCTGAAGCGCATCGAGAACTCCAAAAAGTTTACGGAGATGCTGCTCTAAGTGAAACAACGTACCGTGATTGGTTCCGTCGCTTCAAAGACGGTGATTTCGATGTTGACGACCGTTCGCGTGAAGGAAGGCCAAAAACCTTCGAAGACGCTGAATTGGAGGTATTGCTCGATGAGGATCCGTGCCAAACGCAAAAAGAGCTTGCTTCAGCATTAGGAGTTACCTGCCAAGCCATTTCCAAGCGATTGCATGCGTTGGGAATGATTCAAAAACAAGGAACTTGGGTTCCTTATGATTTGAAGCCAAGAGACGTTGAGCGTCGTTTTTTCGCCTGTGAACAACTGCTCCAGCGGCAAAAAAGGAAGGGTTTTCTTCATCGCATCGTTACGGGTGATGAAAAATGGATTCATTACAGCAACCCAAAGAGAACAAAATCATGGGGACTGCCCGGTCATGCTTCTACGTTGTCGGCTCGGCCGAATATTCACGCTGCGAAGGTTTTGCTGTGTATTTGGTGGGACCAGGGCGGTGTTATTTATTATGAGCTGTTGAAACCGAACGAAACCATCACTGGGGAACGGTATCGAACTCAATCGATGCGATTAAGCCGAACACTACGCGAAAAGCGGCCACAATACGAGCAGAGACACGAAAAAGTGATTCTACAGCATGACAACGCTCGGCCTCACGTTGCCAAACCCGTTAAAACCTAGAAACGCTCAAATGGGAAGTCCTACCCCACCCGCCATATTCCCCAGATATTACGCCGTCCGATTATTATTTGTTCCGTTCGATGGCACATGGTCTGGCTAATCAGCAGTTCTGCTCATATGAAGATATCTCAAAATGGCTTGATTCGTAGATAGCCTCAAAAGACGAACACTTCTACCATGACGGTATTCGAGCTCTGCCAGAAAGATGGGAAAAAGTTGTCGCTAGCGATGGGCAATATTTCGAATGATTCATTTGTAACCATTTTTTCACAATAAAGTTGCATTTTCATCAAAAAAACAGCGAGAACTTAGTTGCACACCTAATATGTATGTATATATGTGCATGAAGGGGTGTTATTTTAAAGAATAGGTAATAAAATTTCTTTCATCTTATTCTATTCGAGATATCAAGGCATCTCAGTAGTTTTGCATATATTTGCTTTTATGCATATATTCGTGATTGTAGTAACATTCATATGGTATGTTTCTTTTTAATCTCTTATGTAAAAAAAATCCTCAAATTGAAGATTTCACAAAACATTTGTTCGCGATTTGTAAAAAAGATTCATTACGAACGAGACTGCAATCGGATGTAATAATTTTAATGATAACTCATTGAATGTCTATCGCAGGAAATATAGATAAATAGATAGAAGCATTCCGTCCTGTTTTTCTTGGGTATATTGAATAAGAAGCAGCAATTCTATCATATCGTTTATATTGATCTGGAAAATGTAATAAAACATGATACCCTTGCGTGTCACATGCTTCACATATCTTGACATTTTTTAAAAATCGCGGAACAGAAACTTACGAATTCCAATGTTGTATTATATGAAATCGAAAATATTCTTGGTGGAAAGAAAAATAAAACCTTAAACACAATATAATAAGTCTAGATATACCTTCTGTCCGAAAACTAACGGAACTTTTGAAATAAAACACATAAGAAATTATTTATTCATCAATATTTATTTTGTCGCCTTCAAAGTACTCCCCGTTGGAAGCAATACACATACAATTATATGCCAACGCTTCTTCCTCGAACGCTCCCGCGATCGCGTTTTGTGGTATAGTCTTCAGTTCATGCAGCGAATTTTCTTTTATGACTTTAATCGACTCAAAACGATGTCCTTTGAACAGCAACTTGAGTTTCGAGATTAGGAAAGTCGCACAGAGCTATATCAGGCGAATACGGAGTTTGTGGAACGATATTGGTTGAGTTTTTGGCCAAAAACTTACGAACAATCAACGATGTGTGAGCTGGTACAGTATCGTGGTGGTCAAAATGACATGATATTGTGTTTTTGAGATTCCTATCTTAGCTGCTAATTCTCTAACAGACATACGACGATTTTTGAGCACCAATGCCTTAACTTGGGCGACGTGTTTATCGTCAGTTGATGTCGATAGATATCCAAATCGTGATTCATCATCGACGACTTCATCACAGCTTTCTTTGAACGTCTTGTGCCACTCAAAAACTCTTGTCTACGATAGACAATCCTCAGGCTATGCTTTTCTTAACATTTCCAATGTTTGCGTAAAGTCTATTTGGTTCTCAACATAAAATTTAATGCAAATTCTTTGATCAACTAATTTCGACATCGTAAAGTTCGTTGTAAACAACAATCACCGTCTGACAAAAACTATTATAAATTATTTACTAATGAGTCTAGCGTCATGAAATTTTATACAAATATCACTGACAGTTATACCAACTTAAAATAAAATTGAGAGATTGCAACATGAGATTCTACAAGCGCGTATAATTTAAATGAGAAAGTCCCGTTAGTTTTCGAGCAGAAAGTACTTTTCTTAAATTTAGTTTTGACGTTAAATCACACGAAGAATCAAGTAAACATCGGGAGGCAAACAAACTTGTGTCCGAAATGTTTTTAAATAGAATAGAATTGAAAATAACTGTATGCCAGTTGACGCTACGAGGAAAATGACGGTGCTTTGACGTAGCTCGAAATATGTAATATGTAACTAGATTAGTTCACGAGAATTTAAAAATTAGAGAATTTTAACATTTAACATTTGTACGTACCCTATATCGATTACAGTTATATGAGTTACGCAAAAACGAACAAATTGCTTGTATTTTACTTGTAATAACTTATTGCTGTACACATCTATGAATAGAGATACTTTGGCTAAATTGGAGAAGATTTATGAAAGTAGATACTTATTAAATAAAATGAAAAGTATTAACTGTAATTTTACATTTCGTACGACTTTTATTTTTATTTTGAAATTTGATGATACGAAACAATATTTTCATATTAGAAAACAAACTTGAAGTGGACAGGGAGAAATCTCGGGCCCATAGTTGAAAGAAGAAAAAAAATATTAGAAAACAAATGATATCTATCGTTATCGTTAATAATAATTAATTTATCGTTATCGTTAATTATTATTAACGATAATGATAGATATCATTTATTACAACTTAATATTTACAACAGCTTGAGCTATATATTATTTAAGAATTAATTCTAATATGAATAACCGTTCAATCCTATCCACAATTTACTGAATTTTTTAGTGTACATCCTAGAACATCTGTCTATTTATTAAAGAAAAATTGAAGCTAATCAGTAATATTTTATCGATCTTATAATGAAATCAAGGTTTCTTTCATGGAAATGACGCGTAGTCCGCAGTTATCGACATTGAGTATTCATAAGAGCGCAACAATCGTGAATAATGTATGTCCGTGCGATGTATGGACTGCTTATTAAAATTTTCATCGCGTCGTTTAATGATGACGTTTCTTGCGAGAAGTGCGTGTTATGGTATTGGATAAAAAACGTTCTAGCGATTCCGCAATTCGTCGGTTCAGAACGATGCGTCATCGTGAACGTAAGAACGTGCGTGACTGAATCAACGCTGTATTATTCGGATCATCGCAATCGGTTCCTAATGCAACAGCCGTTCCTAATGCAGTCAGAATTAATCTAACAGGAATGTCGGGAATTGCGATGATAGCGCATTGCACACACATATGCAGGCACACATGCACTACCCACGCATGTACGCAACAATGTATATTGCGCTCGCACAATTAAATAACTTCGATATGCGCGCAGCAACATGTTAATTGTATTTATTAGTGAATAATTTTTTCTGTCGTATCTACTTTGCAATGCACATCCTTCGTAACTAAATACTTACTGTTATTGAAACGCGCGCGTGTATATGTGTGTAATCGAAAAACTTTTTATAGATATATAAGAACAATTGAAAGCGGATACTTAACAACGTAGAAAATAATTATATAAATATAAGATGTCCGATGTAAATAAAGCTCGTATTAACGCTTGTACTACATAGATTACATGAAATTGAGTAATAGGACTATTACCATTGTACAAACAATCACGTAAAATTTTGAGTTTAAATTTGAGTTATTAACAAAAAAAGATTAACAAACTAGTGCACGCAGTGCGATATGTATTGTACAGGATGTCACAGACAACCCGTATCATCCGATGTTTTTATAAACGCGACATTTTAGAGAAAAATGTTTCAGACAAAAGTTGTATGGTTTCAAGAGGGACATAAAATAACTATATCAATTTGTTTACGGTAAATACGCACATTAGGTCAACCCCTTCAAAAGTTCATGATCTTGATATATGTTGTTAAGGATAAATATTCCTGAGTGTTATGCAAAAAGTTGCAACCGTCGCTCATTGTTTATTAAAAAATTATTAACAAAAGAATTTTCAAAAATAGAAAATTTTCTGACACCATGTATATATTTAAGAAATGAATACGTATTAATTCTTGTATAGGAGGCAGGGGGCTGTGCCCCCCGCCCGCGAAAATTAATTTAACTCAACCTTAAATGTTACATTATTATAGCTTGCTTCATGTCCTTAGTAATATATGTCAACATTGTTGAAATTGATGAGAGAGAGATGTAAATAAATCGTGCCTAGACTAGTGCCTAGGTTAGACTGCTGTCGTGTATACAAAAACGTAAATATTTGTTTTAATATATTTACCTCACTTCTTGTTGCGTTTAATCACAGTTTAATTTAGTTGTCTGTATGCTAAGAATCGGTCAATATGTTACTACACGAATTTATTCATTTAACTTACGAATTTGATTATTACCAAATTATTAAATTACCTGTGCGAGAGAAAAGTCATTCGCAAAGAAATTCTGTTTTGTAATAAATAATGTTCTGAAAGTTTTAACCCACGCTCATTGTTTATAACAAAGTTATGAACAAATGAAATTTCATAAATTTTTCCATACAGTTAATCCAAACACAGTGTATGTATAGAAATGTAGGAAACAGTACATATAAGCGGGAGAGAGGCTTCGCCCCTCTCCCGCACGCTCTCCCCGAATAAATCCTAATCTAATTTAACTTATTGCATCTTTATATAGAAAGATTTCCTTAAAACCCATAACACCTAATTGTATGCAGATATAATAAGTTAAATTGGGTTAGGTAATAGATCTTAAGAGAACTTGTTCAACAATGTCCAAAAATATATAAGGATGCAATAAATTAGGTTAGGTTAGGGTTTGTTTGGAGAGGGGATGCGGGGGAGAGGCAAAGCCCCTCTCGCTTATATGTACTGTTTAATATTGTTTAATGTATATTGTGTCTAAAGATAATGGGCTCTATCTATAAAATTTCATTTATTTATAGCTTTCTAAAATGGATCTCCTAAATAGGAGTTTTACCTAATTTTTTAATAAATAATGAGTGACATACGAAGAAAAGTAATCCTTGAAAAATTGCATATTATACTTATAATGTGAATGATTTTACCACATAGCAGAACTGTGATACACTGACTAAAATTGTAGTCAACTTACGAAGTAAGAATGCCTTACAAAGGGATATAAGAAATCAAAACATTACACTACGTATATAACACGTATGTATTGCGACGCTTTTCTAAACGCCGACAAATTGTCGTCAGCCCATGCGTCACGGTCTCTCACACGACAACTTGGATTGGGCGCTAGGTGCGGACAGCCGCATCGTTCACCAATGCTAATCGCCAAAAAAAGTGTGACTGCGACGCGGGATTCCGACGGGACCGGTAGCTCGTAGCGGTTTAAAGTCGGTATACGGGATGAGTTCGGCCGGAAATCGGGAAAGCGTAAAGACCGAGAAGAAATAGAGCAGCGCGGCTTCTACGATAATTCTCTTTATTCCTTTTCGGGAGACGGTATGCTCCGAATCTCAGCGGGACGGTACAATTTTTCCCCACGCGCGTACTCGCGAGATCGGTACCGCTCTTCGCAACAAAACTCACTTTTCGACAAGACACGCAAACGGAACACCGAAAAACAATAAGCAGGTGGACGGCCTTACAATCTGCGGGAACCTCCCGGCGACGTGGTCCTGGACAGTGGTCGGTCGGGTCGCTCCCTGCACCGGGTCGGTCGCAGCCGGCGGTCGTCGGTTCGTTCGTCCTTTCTCTTTCCTTTGCGCAGCCCTTGGCAACGCACGGGACACTTCGCTCTCTGGGCCGATAGCGATCGGAGCACAATTTTGCTCTTTTGCGAGCGGTACGACAATCCCTCTGGAGCAAGCGGAACACAAAAATCTTTTTGGTGCGCGCGGGATACAAAACTCTTATCTTTCGACAACGACCACACCGAATCTTAATCTCTTCTTTTTGATTCTTCTTTTTCTCCGTTTCTCGGAAGGGGTTCCTCTCTCTCTCCGTTCCCCTCTCGTCCAACTCGGCGGAAATCCTTCCGCGAATCGCGGTTGTCGATCGCGTCACGGAGTCTCTCTCTCTCTCTCTCTCTCTCTCTTTCTCTCTCTCTCTCTCTCTCTCTCTCGCTCTCGCTCTCTGTCTAGCTCTTTTGTTCCACGAGCATTGTCCCGGGTCCGTCTAGCCGTTGTTTTTCTTCGACCGGGCCACGTGTCGTGATCGTGCTCGACGGTATCCCGCCTCGCTCGTTCCGTCTCCTTCCGTGTTGTCGTCCAGGCTCGTCTAACAACAAACAGCCGGTAGTCTATTTTCGGGACGACATACATTTTTCTAACAAAAAACGGTAATCGAGAGCAATCACCTGAGCGATACGTGCCTGGCGATGCGTGAAGTCCTTTTAATCCCTCCGGTCCCTCCTGTCCTGCTGGTCGGCTCTGGAGGTCCAGGGGCACAAAATCGGGGGACGCGAGACCTCTCCTCATTTGCACGCTCTTAACACTAAATGATGTTACGCTAATTAAGGAGATTTTCGGAGAGTCAATCCTGACTCCCCCTAAATCGCACGAAGATTTCTCCCCCCCGCGTCGTGACCGAGGCCCCGCATATTAGTGACGGATGCCCTCATGGCTGCCACATCACATATATACTCAGGTAGCAGACTGACGTTAAATGACGTACTAATGACGTCTTAATGACGTTAGCTAACGTCATTAAGACGTCATAAGTACGTCATTTGACGTCAGTCTGCTACCAGAGTATTATATGCTCCTTCAATGTATATCTGATGATGAAAAATTATCTCCTTATTAAACTGTTTCGAAAAATTATGTTACATTCGTATAACTTCTTTTGTTAATAACTTTTTAATAAACAATAAGTGACGGCTGCAACTTTTTGCATAACACTCAGGAACATGTCCTTAAAAACATATATCAAGGTCATGAACTTTTGAGGGGGTTGACCTAATGTGCATATTTACCGAAACTGGGTAACTTTTTCAATATTTAACTTACGATATATCGCTAATTATTTGTCGGAAGAAAAAATGGTACTAGACTTTTTTATTCTACTTGGTCTCAAAAATTGTTACAATAGTGCCTTGACTTTTGTAAATTTACCAAGGAGAGTAAAAAGTCTAATACTACTTTTTCTTCCAACAAATAGTTAACGAAATATCGTAAGTTAAATATTAAAACAATTACCAAGTTTTCCTTAAATATTTCAAAAAATATTAGGTAAACAGAAAAGTATTTCAGACAAAAATTGTTCAAATTAATTGGTAAAAAAGGATGATATAATAAAAAATTAGGGTTTCCGTTCAAGAAAAGTAATGATCAACGAATATCTTGAAAGTGTTGCCATCTGCAAACAAAATAATATAGTTGTTATATGTCCTTTTTAAAATCATACAACTTTTGTCTGAAATATTTTTCCTTAAAATGTCGCGTTTACAAAAAGATCGAATGGTACGGGTGGTCTGTGACACCCTGTATACAGGGTGTTTGATAGCTCATCATGCAGACGAAAGTTGGAGATAGATTGGATGTAGCCGAGAAGAAAAGTCATGTACTATAATGTCAAATTGGCAATAGTTATCGAGTTATTAATTAAAACATGTGAGCCAACGAGCGCGTAGAGAGCGAAGGGCGACCGCAGTAAGCACGTAGACATTTGATACAAGCGGAGTCAGCGAGTGTCGATAGGCGAGCGCGCACGGCGAGGGGCGAGCGAGCACAAGCGACAAGAGGCGAGCGAGCGCGACGAAGAGCGAGCGAGCGCGAACGACGAGGAGCGAGCGAGCTATAAGGAAAAACCTATAAAGAAAAAGCTCGCTCGCTCCTCGTCGCGCGCGATCACCTTTTGTCGCTTACGTTGCCCCTCGCCGCGCGCGCTTGCCTACCGACACTCTCTGACTCCGCCTGTATCAAAAGTCTACGTGCTTACTGCGGCCGCCCTCCGCTCTCTACGTGCTCGTTGGCTCACATGTTTTAATTAATAACTCGATAACTATTGCCAATTTGACATTATGGTACATGACTTTTCTTCTCGACTACACCCAATCTATCTCCAACTTTCGTCTGCATGATCAGTTATCAAACACCCTGTATATGTATGCATGTATACATGTGTGTATGCATGACATCTGTGGGTGTGTATGTGTGTAAAAACTATAATTAAAAATTGATTTCGATAAATTCATATATTGTTTATTGTTACATGTGAACGTTTTCTATAAATGAATGCATATTTGATAATATATCATATGATTCGCTTTTACAAAAGGTAGCGAAATATCTTGTAAATCTTAATCTCTTCAATGAAATCAGAGTAAATAATATTGCAGCAGAAATGCTGTCTTATATAAGAGTGTTTAATACTATACAGGGTGTTCCATTTTAAAAAACGCACCTCGATAATTCTTCAACGAAGCATTTTTAACAAAAATACTTCGAACGAAAGTTGTATAATTTCAAGGAAGACATAAAACAACTATACTATTGTTTACAAATTATATTTGTTTACAAATGGCATCATTTTCGAGATATTCACTAATCATTACTTTTCTTAAATGGAAACTCCAACTTTTTATTACATCGTCTTCTTCTACCAATTAATTTAAACAACTTTTGTCTGAAATATTTTTTTATTTGCCTAATATTTTTTGAGTTATTTAAGGAAAACTTGATAACTTTTTTAATATTTAACTCACGATATCTCGCTAATTATTTGTCGGAAACAAAGTGGTACTAGACTTTTTTGATCTACTTAGTCTCAAGAATATATTGTTACAATAGCGCCCTGATTTTTGTTAATTTGATGATTTTGAAATTTCAAAAGTCAGTAAGTTCGTTGAAAAATTATCGAGATGCATTTTTTAAAATGGGACACCCTGTATAAACGTTCCACATGATTTTCATCCCAAGCACTATAAGCCATAGAGGAAATTATATTGCAGGAATCCAATCATATTACTAACATGTACATATTATAGTCGGATCAAGAATAAACAGATGGTTTCACAGACGCGTCCTCTCACTGACGTCACAGACTAGATGGGATCAATGGAGAAGTCAAGTCGCGCTAATTGCGGCAATCGTGAACATGCTTCTTAACGAGAAGACGTACAAATCGCCCTTTCTCCTCGCACGATTTTGTCACTCTTTTTGTCTTTTCCTCATTTTATTCAATGTCTCTGTATATTAAACACGTGTCTCGTAGAAAAGAATTATAGCTGTAATAAATTGTAGTTATAATAAAAGATATATAAGAGAGATAATAGTTTTTATTAGAAGTATAATTTTTTTCAAAAGACATTAATTGATTAAATAATTAAACATAGCATTTTATTCGTTTCATTATTATCATAATCACCATGTAAAGAAACTAAGGTATTCGTTTTAATCTGAATTTATTTCATTTCCAGTTTCAGATGGAGAATCAAGGTTACGAGGAAGAGCAATCGCGTATAGAAGAACAATCCGTACCCAAATCTTGCCATCGCGATCAACAGCTGTACGTGGATACGATCGACGGTGACCCTTCCGTTGCGAGAGCCACGACATATCCTGAGAGTCATTTATATGAAGATATCTCCATCAACACGGAGATTTCTACTCAATTTCTTGAGCAAACGTCCTCCCTTAGCGAGACTCAGGACAACAATGAAACAGACAACCACGAAATTCAAGACCAGCAACCGATAGATTTCACAAAACAAGCTTGGGTCAACGGAACGTCGTCAAACACGTCTCTCGTGATTGAGAAGTCCAATCAACAGAACTCGACATTGTCCTCCTTGGTTGAAATCAGCGCGAACTATAATAGAGTAAGTTCCTCGCCGCGAGCGGTATCTAGAACGAGTGAAGATGACACCGAGGGATTCAACAAAAATCCTTGTAGCTTTCATAGAAATGTTAAAGAGAATATATCCTCGATACCTCGGCAAAGTGAAAATTTTTCACGAGATACAATTGTGCAATCCGATCGCAGACCAAATCGCAGACGTAAGAAGAAAGATTGCAAGCATTGTAGAAATAAATTAAGCAGTGCGAATACTTGCGAAAAGCTAGATGAATTGGTCAATAACAAAGATACGATCCTGAAGGAGACTGGGAATGATCATCGAGAGAAGAATCCAGACGTATCCAATTTCCTGTTTCGTGATTCGATCCTGAAGTCGCAAAATATCAAAATTTATCCGATGTTGAATAAGACGAGTTTCCAGGATCTTGGTACCAAGAAAAGTTATTCGACTGCATTTCATACGTCTGAGAATGGATCACGTTTGATGGAAGATGCGTCCAACTTTCTAGCAAACGCGCAAAACGACAAAATGCTACATAAGATGACGGAAAGTAAACAGAATAAATTGTTGGAAGCGCCGAGGAACAGCGCTCTCTCTGATATGAGGATTAATTCTATCTACTCGCAGGATCGCTGGTATGACAAGGATACGTCAATCTTTTACACCGACTTCAAGGATCAAAATCCTTTCCAGGTAAGATACATATCTTGTGCACAAATTTTAAATCATATTTTATTTCTTATCTACTTCTTTCTATCTTTTCTCTTATGTACACGATTAAAAGTAAACATATTTCTCTATTTCAATTTTTATTTGTTCATTTATTTATTAAATTTATATTGTTATTATTAGGAGGTTGAATTAGTTCTTGTCACTAGCAATATCGCTTTAATAACAAGTTAATGGTTAGTATATGAATGTAAAATCTGGCAACATTGAAAGATTTGACATTTCTTTATGATACATGATAGTTTGCGCACTATTGTTATTGATAATTTCATTGTTTATACGCGTCCAAAATGAATCAAAATACAAAATTGCATTTTCGACATTCATTACTTTTTTTGTTTGATTTGATTTGATTTTCGTTTGATTTGAAAAAATCGGCAATTGAAGTTCATAAAATGTTTGTTACAACTTATGCTGATCCAGTTCTATCATATTCCAACTGTAAATTTTGGTCTCAACGATTCAACTGATTTCGATTTGAGTGACAAAAGACGTAATGGTCAACCAAAAAAATTCGAACATTCTGAATTGCAAGCATTATTAAATGAAAACATCGCTTAAACGGAAAAGGTAATCGACTGAATAACTCAACGTCGATAAATCAACACGATAAATCAATTTCTAAACGTCTTATACCATGAGAAAAAGTCAAAAGGGAAGCAAATAGATTTCACATGAATTGAGTGAAAGTGCTATTGCAAATCGTTTGAATATCGCCATGTCTTTGCTTGCCAGATAGAAAAAAATTTTTTGTAGCGAATTGTAATTGGAGATGAAAAGTGGATTTATTTTGATAATCCAAAGCGAGGAAAGTCAGGGGTTGATCTAAGACAATCATCAACATCGATACCAAAACGGAAGATTCACGGTCACAAAACAATGCTCTGTATTTGCTGAGATATGGAAAGTATGGTATACTATGAGCTTCTAAAACCGAATGAAACAGTTACGGTGGAGCGATACTAGCAACAGTTAAACAAATGGAATGATGAATTGATGCAAGAAAGGCCAGCGATAGTCAGCAATAGGCGCAAAATGATTCTTTTGTACCATAATGTTCGTCCATATATTGCTTCAATTGTTAAACAACATTATTAGAGCTCGAATGGGAAATCTTTCCGCACCCAGCGTACTCTCCAGACCTAGCACCATCTGATTACCATATATTCTGATCGGCACAACATGCTTTGGCAGATACATACTTCAATAATTACGAAGATTTCCAAAAATGGGTGTCTGATTAAATTGCTTCGAAAGGCAGATCGTTCTATTATCACGGAATCGCTATGTTGCCAGAAAGATGAGAAAAAGTCACAGATAATAACGAAAAATATTTTGATTGAAGTAAACTTAACCATTTCTTTAAAATAAAGATAAAAAATTGACAAAATAAAACCAGAATTAATTTAATCTTCTAATAATTTAATTACTAATTTATCTCGTCTTTTCTCTTTTTTTCAATCGTTTGTTTTTTTCGGTAATCGTACATAATTACAAATTTCAAATTTTTAATTTTCACTTCAAAGTATGGATATACGTGAAAATATATGAAAATAATTAATTACTCATGTCGTCACATATAAAATAGCAGGGTCTAATAAATATAACTGTTAACGTAATTATAGTATGGTGCATATAACATGATATTTATATAAATATTATTACAGACCACTATAGACCACTACAGAAGTGTTTGAACAAAAGTGTTAGGGTTCATAAAGTTCTGTTTTTTATCTCAAATTTGACATTGACCTCGAAGGTCGACCTTGAAGGTCATTTGAAGGTCAACTTGTTTCTTAAATGGGAACCCCTATTTTTTATTACATTGTTTTTTTCTACCAATTAATTTGAAGAACTTTTGTCTAAAACATTTTTTACTTGCCTAATATTTTTTGAGATATCTAAGGAAAACTTGATAACTTCCAATATTTAACTTACGATATCTCGCTAACTATTTGTCGGAAGAAAAAGTGGTACTAGACTTTCTTGCTTTATTTAGTCTCAAGAATATATTGTTATAATAGTGCTCTGATTTTTGTTAATTTGATGATTTTGAAATTTCCAAAAGTCGGTAAGTTAGCAAAAGTCAGGGCGCTACTATAATAATATATTCTTGAGATTAAATAGAGCAGAAAAGTATAGTACCACTTTTTCTTCCGATAAATAGTTAGAGCGAGATATCGTAAGTTAAATATTGAAAAAGTTTCAAGTTTTCCTCAAATATCCCAAAAAATATTAGGCAAATAAAAAATGTTTTAGACAACAGTTGTTCAAATTAATTGGTAGAAAAAACAGTGTAATAAAAAGTAGTTCCCATTTAGAAAACGCAGGTTGACCTTCAAATAACCTTCAAGGTCAAAATCAAGGTCAAATTTGAGATCACAAGAAACAGAACTTTATGAACCCTAAAACTTTTGTTTGAGTCATTGTTCTCTATAATTTATAGATTTTGAGATAGGGGGGGGGGAGTTCGTTACTTTTGGAAAACTATATGGTCGTATATATGGTCGAATTCAATGTATAAATATTTTCTTTAATTTTAATTTTTGTAAGAATAATAAAATTGGGATAAATAATAGGACGAGATCGAGGGGAAGGAGAAAGGGATAAATAAAAGAAAGGATATCTTCGGACGATCTGAATATATTGTGAAGAATAGAAAATAGCATATAACTTTTGTATAGAAAAATTTGTTTATACATCTCATAATTTTTATAATAGCCGCTGGAAAATAAATTTTCTTATATTTTAAAGTTTTTCCAACCTTTTCCTTTTTTTTTGATAACGGTGGGGAAGTCCTCATGAATACTCCTGCCCCTTGGGGGAGGGCGGAGATTATGCCGGACTCTTAGCGGCTAAAACCCCACCGGGATGTCTATCCTTCGGACCGGTGTGGGGGGAGTCAGGGGAACTACTCCCGTATTCCCTCCTCGAGACCCCGGCCCCAGGGCTCATGCCCCAGGGCAAAGAACCCCACGCCTGAGTACCGTGCTCCTTTCCACAAAGGGAGTCGGGGATGCGGTCCCCCGGCCGGTTGCCCGGCCGGGTTAATCTTCTGGTTCTACTTACTGGAGGGAGGGGACACCCATCCTCCCTTCTAGCCCTTTTGTTTGTCAAGGGGGGCGGGGGAATGGGGCCCATCCCAAAACGGGTCTTCACTCTCCTTTTACCGATCCTTACTCGGGGGGACACTCGGGGGGAGGCGGGTGAGTTTTATCCCCCCCCCCCCTCCGCGCGTTTGAAGGCGGGCCCGGGGCGGCCGAGGAGGCCTCCGACGAATCGATAGCGGCTCCTCGGCCGGCGCCACCTCGGGCCCGCTACCCGTCCCGGGAAAGCTCCGCCTTCGCCGCCGCTCCCTGCGACGGTTGCCAGAGCGGCGCTCCCACTTAGCGGCCTCCTTCTTGGACATAACGTCCTTGCAGAAGGAGGCTGCCGCCTCCTACACCTCCTCGCTCTCGCACATGGCACGAACCATACACCTCTACGGGACGCCCGTATCAGCGCCCCATAGAGGGCGATCGAGAGCACGATACCTATATACAGGCGGCTAGCCCGCCATCCTGAGTTTTTCCAATCTTTAAACATTGAGATAAACATATAAAAACCATGTGTTTAATATTTTACATATCCAAAGCCCATCATTAACAAAATCGATGGCGAATATGTCTATTTTTATTTTTTCGGTAATATTTGCATAAGATCACTTTTATAGGCAATAATTGCATCCGATTCTGGAATTTTCGAATTTTCTCATTGTTTTAATTTTACATGTTCCATTGTGATGGTAATGGATTTACATCGGGAGAAATACATACAAACGCGAAGCACGATAAGCGAATGTGACGGTGTTACGTCATTGGTGCATATATGTATGTCGCGCGCGCTGAGTATACGCATGAGTGAGTGAGAGAGTGAAAGAAAGAGAAAGAGAGAAAAAAGAAGCTTGTCTTTTCAGAGCTTCGCGACAGAGGTGAGTCGATTAGTATCTTCGATATTCTGTGGAGTACATCAGGTTATCGTGACCATTCGCGGTTTCATTGTGTATCATTAAATGTGATCGTATTTGATTAATAGTAAGCAAGATTAAGACAACTAAATGAAGGTAAAACCCGTTTCATGGTCGAATTCTATGGCAACAATCTCTTTGGTATTTAAATCTACCTTAAATATATAAATTTTTCATTTTTCTTATGTAATTATGTGTATGTATTCAATTATATGATATGAATGTATAATATATATGAATGTACGCAGCACATGCATACATAGTATTAGATGAATGCATAAGTTTGTGCCCGGTTTCTCATTAAAATTCAAGCAATAATTTAGTATGTAACATTTTTTTTATTATATTTAATCAATATCAGGTGTAATCATTTTCTACAATCTTTTCTCAATATTCTGGTAGCATACAGATACTTTGATCATAAAACGACCTCGATATAGCGTTCAAAAAGGTAGGAAAGTGGTGTTTGACAGTTTCCAAAGATATTCTTTTTTATTCAAATCACTTTACAATGATCGAAACAAGTATATAGTCTGATGGTGCAATATCAAGAGAATATGGTGAGTGCGATATATCATCTTATTTCAGTTTGCGCGAGATCTGTTTTGCAGTGTGTGCTTTTGCGTTATTGTGGTGAAAGATGACTCCCTTACGACTGACTACAATTGGACACTTCTTTTGGAATGCTGCTTTTAAATTGTCTAATTGTTGACAGTACTTGTAAAAATTAATTGTTTAGGGCCAATAGGGAATTTTTTAAAATAAATTATTCCTTTACAATTCTATCAAACAGAAAAAACACCACCTTCTCAGGATACGAATTATCTTTTACCACTAGTTTTGTCCATTTCATTATTTTTTTTTATGTTTCTTGCAGAAACATTTTTAAATGCCGAAATGCCGAAATCCATCAATGTTGAGTCTCTCAGCAACTTTTTCTGTTGAAATTCATGAATTATTTTGCACTAAATTGCGAACAATGATAACAACTATGCCAGAAGGCCGATTAATGCGTGGCTAGACATTAAGCTGGAAATCATCATGTCTAAATTTCGCAAACCATTTTTTAACAGTTCGAACTTAATAGCACGTCCTGAGATATCTCGAATGATTTTTATGGCGGTTCCAACTGCTACATCTTTCCGAAACATATAAAGTATAATATACTGTAAGTATAGCTACTGTAAGTATAGCTTTTCTTCGCTCATTTTCAAAATTTTTTTACGTAACGTAAATTTAATTAAAATACACAAATCTTTCGCTTAAATAACAACTGAATATATCATATTTTCAACGATGTAAATACATGTACAATACGTACACATAACAATCAATAGTGCTACCATACAACTCTTCTAATGACATCTATTGGAATTGGACACAAACTTTTGCACTTATCTAATATACAGGGTCCATTTTAAAAAGCGCACCTTGATAATTCTTCAACGAAGCATTTTCAGCAAAAATGTTTCGGACAAAAGTTATATAATTTCAAGGTGGACATAAAACAACTATATTATTTTGTTTACAAATGACACTTTCGAGATATTAACTGATCATTACTTTTTTAAAATGGAAGCACCAATTTTTTATTACACCGTCTTTTTCTACCAATTAATTTAAACAACTTTTGTCTGAAACATTTTTTTATTTGCCTAATATTTTTTGAGAAATTTAAGAAAAACTTGATAACTTTTCCAATATTTAACTCACGCTATCTTAACTATTTGTCGGAAGAAAAAGTGATACGAAACTTTTTTGCTCTATTTGGTTTCAATATGTTGTTACAATAGCGCTCTGGCTTTTATTAATTTGATGATTTTGAAATTTCCAAAAGTCAGTAAGTTAACAAAAGTCAGGGCGCTATTATAACAATATATTATTGAGATTAAATAGAGCAGAAATGTCTAGTACACTTTTTCTTCCGACAAATAGTTAGCGAGATATCGTGAGTTAAATATTGGAAAAGTTATCAAGTTTTCCTCAAATATCTCAAAAAATATTAGGCAAATAAAAAATGTTTCAGGCAAAAGTTGTTTGAATTAATTGGTAGAAAAAGACAGTATAATAAAAGGTTGGGGTTTCCATTTGAGAAAAGTAATAATCAGTGAATATCTCAAAAGTCATGTCATTTGTAAACAAAATAGTATAATTGTTTTATGTCCCTTTTGAAATCATACAACTTTTGTCCGAAACATTTTTGTTGAAAATGCTTCGTTGAAGAATTATCGAGGTGCGTTTTTTTAAATAAGACACCCTGCATAGGATGCATTACGGAACAGTTAATACCTATTGCACTTTGGACAGTAGAAAAAAATAGTGAAAGTTGGAAAATGATGAAAGTTGAATGGCTTAATGAGCAGTATTTTCTTATAAAGTCAATTTTTTTGTTGGTATAATGATGATGGTGCATGTATCTCAAAAAAATGCAATTGTATTTTTATTTTAAATAGAGCCCCTTGATTTTTTATATGATTTATATATAAGTTTATTCCTTAAAATATTCTGCGTAAAAAAATAATATTAGGAGGTTGAATTAATTCTGATTTTATTTTGTTAATATTTTTTATTTATCTTTATTTTAAAGGAATGGTTAAATTTACATTAAACAAAATATTTTCTGTCGTTAGCTGCGACTTTTTCCCGTCTTTTTGGCAACATAGCGATTCTGCGACGATAGAACGCTTTGTCTTTCGAAGCAATCCAATTAGACACTTATTTTTGCACATTCTCGTAATTATTGAAGTATGTATCTGCCAAAGCGTGTTGCATCTATCGGATAGATAGTAATCAGATGGTGGTAAATCTGGGGAATACACTGGGTACGGAAGGATTTCCCATTTGAATTCTAACAATGTTTGTTTAATGATTGAAGCAACATGTGTACGGGCATTATGGTGCAAAAAATCACTTTGCGTTTATTGTTAGCTATCGCCTATTTTACATCAGTTCATTATTCAGTTTGTTCAATTGTTGCTGATATTGTTTCCCCGTAACTGTTTCATTCGGTTTTAGAAGCTCATAGTACGAGGGCAGTTTGATAAGTCAGTGACTTTTTGAATTTTCCGCGCAGTAACTTTAAATGCAGCACTGCTCCCGTCAACTGCCATCTATTAATAGACTACTGTACAAGTTTGGGCAAGCTGCGCCATTTAGTTAGTGTTTGACAGCCATTGAAAGCAGACAACCTCGTGAATTTTAACGAAAATGGAAAAAAGTGAATTTCGTGTGCTTAAGCAGTGTGTGATTAAGCATTATTTTTTGCGTAAAAAAACCATCACCGAAACCAAAGCAAAGCTTGATAAATACTATGGGGACTCCCTCACCATCAATTTCAATGGTTAAGAAGTGGTTTACTGAGTTCCGTTGTGGTCGTACCAGCACAAGTGACGCCGAACGTTCAGGTCGCCCAAAAGAGGTCGTCACGCCAGAAATCGTCGATAAAATCCATGGAATGATATTGGACGATCGGAGAATGAAAGTGCGTGAAGTGGCTGAGTCTGTAGGCATCTCAACTGAGCGGGTACATCACATTTTACATGAATATTTGGACATGAAAAAGCTATCCGCGCGATGGGTGCCGCGATTGCTCACACTCGACCATAAGCGCAACCGTGTGACTATTTCAAAGGAGTGTTTGGCGATGTTCAGCCGTAATCCGAACGAGTTTTTGCGCCGTTTCGTTACCGTAGACGAAACATGGATCCATCACACCACACCAGAGACCAAGGAACAATCAAGACAGTGGGTTTCTTCGGGTGAACGTGCACCAAAGAAGGCCAAGGTGGGTCTGTCGACTAACAAGGTCATGGCCACAGTTTTTTGGGATGCACGCGGTATCATTCACATCGATTACCTTGAAAAGGGTAAAACGATCACCGGCGAATATTATTCAGAGCTTTTGGACAGATTCGATATTGATTTGAAGCAAAAACGACCGCATTTGGCGAAAAAAAAAGTGCTGTTCCATCAGGACAATGCACGGGTGCACACGTGTGTAGTCACTATGGCAAAAGTCCATAAATTGGGCTACGAACTGCTACCCCATGCAGCATATTCACCAGATTTAGCCCCCTGCGACTATTTCCTGTTTCCAAATCTGAAGAAATGGCTGGGCGGTAAGAGATTTGGGTCGAATGAAGAGGTCATCACTGAAACAAACGCCTATTTTGAGGGCCTTGAGAAAACCTATTATTTGGAAGGAATAAAAAAATTGGAAAAACGGTGGACTAAATGTATCGAGCTAAAAGGAGACTACGTTGAGAAATAAAACGCTTATTTGCCGAAAAAAATATCTTTTATTAAAAAAGTCACTGACTTATCAAACTACCCTCGTACATCACATCTTCCATATCCCACCAAATATAGATCATTGCTCTATGACCATAAATGTTCCGTTTTGGTGTCGATGTTAATGATTGTCCTGGATCAACCCGACTTTTACGCTTTGGATTTTGATTATCATTTTGATTATCAAAATAAATTCATTTTTCATCTCCAGTTACAATTCGCCACAAATAACTTTTTCTCTGTCTAGTTAGCAAACACATGGCGATATTCAAACAATTCGCAATGGCATTTTCATTCAATTCATGTGAAACCCATTTGTCTTTCTTTTGAATTTTTCCTATGGCGTGTAGGCGTTTAGAAATTATTGATTTATCGACGTTGAGTTGTTCAGTCAATTGTTTTTCCGTTTGAGCGGTGTTTTCATTCAATAATACTTACAATTCAGAATCTTCGAAATTTTTTAGTTGACCAGTACGTTCTTTGTCATTCAAATCGAGATTAACACTTTTGAATCGTTGAAATCAAAATTTACAGATGGAACACGATGGAACTTATTCAGCATAAGTTATAACAAGCATTTCATGAACTCTAGTTGCCGATGTTTTCAAATCAAACAAAAAAATAATGAATATCAAAAATGCACTTTTGTACGATTCATTTTGGACGCGTATAAACAATGAAACTACCAGTAATATAACTACCAGCAGTACAAATAAGTTTCCGCTGTTTTCTATCAAAAATTAGGAATTTATTGTCAAAGAACGGTACATTACGTTTTATTCAAAGTATTGTCCATCACTAGCCATTACTTTTTCCCATCTTTCTGGCAGCATTCGGATACCACGTCGGAAGAACTCTTCATCTTTTGAGGCTATCCACGAATCGACCCAATTTTTAGTATCTTCATATGATGTAAAGCGCTGCTTAGATAGGCCATGTGCCATCGACTGGAACAAGTGATAATCGGAAGGGGCAATGTTTGGTGAATACGGCGGGTGGGGTAGAACTTCCCAATTAAGTGTTTCCAAATAGGTGTTGACCGGTTTTGCAACATGTGGCCGAGCGTTGTCATGTAGGAGAATAATTTTGTTATGTCTGGAGTAGTAATGGGCGCGTTTTTCCTTGAGTGCTCGGCTCAATCTCATTAATTGTGTTCGGTAGAGAGCTCCAGTAATGGTTTCGCTCGGTTTGGATCCATTTTTCATCGCCAGTGACTATACGATGCAAAAAACCCTTTCTTTTATGCCTGGCAAGCAGCATTTCACACGTGCAAAATCGGCGTTCAACATCTCTCGGCTTCAGTTCATATGGAACCCAATTTCCTTGTTTTTGAATCATTCTCAACGATTTTAAACGATGTGAAATTGCTTGTTGAGTCACTTCTAATGTAAGTGCAAGATCTTCTTGCGTTTGGCACGAATCTTCCTTCAATAATGCTTCCAATTCCGTGTCTTCGTACACTTTCGGCCTTCCACTACTTTTCTTTGTCTTCCACGTCAAATTCACTGTTTTTAAACTTTTGAAACCACTTACGACAACTTCTCTCACTTAAAGCAGTCTCACCATATGTTTCTACAAGCAATCGATGCGCCTCAGCTGCAGATTTCTTCAAATTAAAGAAGTAAATTGAAAGTTCCCGCAAATGACGCTTATTCGGCACAAAACTTGACATTTTCGCACGAAAAAAATTATGTGATGCTGATACGGAGTCACTAATACTTCAAGGTTATATTGTTACCAGATGTCCAAACTTACGATATTACGTTTTACATCTTACAATTTCAATATAACCTTCTAGTGGGGCCATCTTTGGTTAAACGGCGGAAACTTATTTGTACTCCTAATAATAGCGTGCAAACTATCATATGTTATAGAGAAATGTCAAATCTTTCAGTGTTGCCAGATTTTAACATTCGTACTAACCATTAACTTGTTTTTAAAAAATACCATCTATTGCTAGGAACCAAAACTAATTCAACCTCTTAATAGCATAAGATTATAAAAACATGTGTAGTTAGTGAGATATTTCAGATTTATTAAAGTAAATGTTTGAACATTCCACTATCACATCGAGTGTCTAGAATGATATTATGGATGTACGATGATACATAATTGCAGCATTCATAACATTCTTATCGCAAAGCATAAAGACGCTGAACATATCTACTTTTTCACTGTTTGAAAATTCCATAATGATATACTCTTCATTGAAGTACGACTCACCTGTTTTCAAATCTCACGTAAGGGATTGTTACGTCTTGCATCAGGTATCCTGTATAATAGTGTACAACAGAGTGTTCTACGAAAGTAGAATATGAGGACTCTATCATTTTGTAAACAACCACGTGAAATTTTGAGATATTCATAAAAGAAGATTAGCGAATTAGCATGCACGATGTTATGGGACGCGAGCTTACCGAAAATGGTTGAGATAGCGACAGTAGTTATCAGCTATGTATAGCTAAGCTAAGTAATGACGCCACGGCATACGAACAATTATTTCTTGATACGTTGGACACATTATTGGGTTTTATTTTTATGATGAGACATTAACAGGAGCCATATATATATGACAACTTCATTCAAAATGAATTTCTTACACTTTGTATCATAACATACAATCAAATATTCTATCAAAGGCCTAAGGTTTTTCAGAGAGCGATTTATGATATACAGGATCATCGAAAAGTATCGGACTCCCTAATACCTTCAGTTAGAATGCATTTTGGAGAAAATGTCCAATAGCAAAGTTGTATGGTTTCAAGCGGGGAGTAAGATGACCTTGATTTTGACCTTGACCATGTACTTCAAAGTCATTTCAAGGTCAACCTTATTTTTTTAAATAGAACCCCCAACATTTTATTGCATATTCTTATAGCCTATCTCGAGAGCTTCCCAAAACACTATAATACAAAATTTTTTCATTAAGTACTTTTTGAGTTATAAAGGTTTGAAGTTAACAATTTTTTGACACGAAATGTAAAATATCTTGTAAAATATTATTTAGTTTTCAGTAATCATAACCTTAATACTTTTGTGCGCGAAATAATGAGACCAATTAATTGGTTTAAAGAAAATACGTTAATCGAAAAGTATCGGCTCCCCCTAATATTTTCAGTAAGAATGCATTTTGAAAAAATGTCCAATAGCAAAGTTGTACGGCTTCAAGCGGTTATGCTAGTAGGCTATGGCGAAAAACTGCCCGACGGTGATCGCGAGAAGCTGCTCGAATACGTGATGTCCGAAGGCGTTAGTGGGAATCTGCCCGAAAGCGTTGGCAGGGCCGATCTTTATTGTCTCACTCTCGCAGGCACCAATAGTAATACAAGCTCTTGAGCAAACAATGCGGATCACTGATTTGAATCTTTGATGCAGTGCTGTCTTCTTCTTAGCGAGCAGCAGTCACCTCGTGGATGAAAACGAACAGCCCCAAAAATTGTTTCTGTAACAAAAGAAACCATTGCGCTTCAATTGATTGTTCCAAACATTTTCATTTTGTTTCCAATAGCCCAGAATTTTTTCGTAAATATTATTAATTGATCTATTAGATTTTCAGTTGCTCAACGAGCTTTTTGCTAGTGCTGGTTGAAATAAACAAATCGAAAGTTGGACCAACACTTAATAATTAGTATTTTTCTCTACTTAATTATTTAGATCAATTTCCTATCACTTACCTGATTAATTCTTCTTTGCTCTAATTAAGAATGGCGGAGCTTTCTGAAAGAGATCGAATAACATTGTTAATGATGCGAGGATGGGGAGATCAACAAAGAGGGTATAAAACAGTAACGCGATTACTTAATGAAAATTTACGGAATGAAAATAATAGGATCTCCAAAAGTACTGTCCGTACTATTAATCTGTACTAGTAATCTGTACTATTCAATGTTTCGAGGATATTGGTAGCTTTAAAAGCTGCCCAAGATCTGGTAGACGTAAAACAGCAACAAATAATGATAAGGCATTAGATGTTTTACAGTCTTTCGTTGAAAGTCCCCACATTTCCATCAATCGCGTTGTACAAGAACACGAAATCGGTCATGCATCTGTCAGTAAAATTCTGAAATTGAATAAATGGCATCCATACAAATTCCATTTGGTCCAAGAGTTGTTGGAAGACGATTTTGATAGACGCATCGAATTTTGTGATCTTATGATGGAGATGATTGTCGACGATCCTCTATTACTTAATAATATTGTTTTCTCTAATAAGACAACATTTGAACTGACTGGAAATGTAAATAGACACAATTGTAAATACTGGAGTGACGTTAATCCTCACTGGAAAAGAGACAATCATACCCAATATCCACAAAAAGTTAACGTATGGGCTGGTATTCTTAATGGTAGATCAGTTAGCCCTTTCTTCATTGAAGGCCATTTGACAGCACAAGTATACACAGTCATGCTTCGCGAACAAATTGTTCCAGCTATTCGAGACATAGCTGGTGGAAATATGGATGAAATTTATTTCCAACAGGATGGAACTCCACCTCATTATGATGTCATTGTCCGTCAATATTTGAATGAGGTCTTTCAGGACAGGTGAATAGGGCGAAGGGGTCATATTGAGTGGCCATCTCGGTCTCCGGACTTGACCCCACTTGACTTTTTTGTGAGGTTACTTGAAAAATAAAGTTTATGCCACCAAGCCTCAAGATTTAGATGATTTAAGAGGGAGAATAACTCGAGAGATAAAACTAATACCGCCGGAAACGTTCCGGAATGCGGTTTCAGCTGTTTATAACAGACTGGCACATTGCTAGACTGTTGAAGGGCAACAATTTGAACATTTGTTGTGAATTGTTTGATACAATTGAATATTTTGCCCAAACTGACCAATTGGGATAAAATTCGCCTTAACTGTTCGGAATCACACACCACTCTTGCCTTAACTGGCCGGAATCATACACCACTCTTGCCTTAACTGGTCGGAATCACACACCATTCTTGCCTTAACTGGTCGGAATCACACACCACTCTTGCCTTAACTGGCCGGAATCACACATCACTGTTGCCTTAACTGGTCGGAATCACACACCACTCTTGCCTTAACTGGCTGGAATCACACATCACTCTTGCCTTAACTGGTCGGAATCACACACCACTGTTGCCTTAACTGGTCGGAATCACACACCACTCTTGCCTTAACTGGTCGGAATCACATACCACTCTTGCCTTAACTGGCCGGAATCACACACCACTTAACAAATTGTTAACTTCAAACCTTTATAACTCAAAAAATATTTAATGAAAAATATTTTATTATAGTGTTTTGGAAAGCTCTCGAGATAAGCTATAAGAATATGCAATAAAATGTTGGAGGTTCCATTTAAAAAAATAAGTTTGACCTTGAAATAACCTTGAAGGACATGGTCAAGGTCAAAGTCAAAGTCATCGTCTTACTTTCCGCTTGAAACCATACAACTTTGCTATTGGACATTTTCTCCAAAATGCATTCTAACTGAAGATATTAGGGGGATCCGATACTTTTCAATGACTCTGTATATTAATGCCTGTAGCCGCGATATCAAGCGATAAATTTTTGTTTTTCAAATTTTGTATGTCCCTGACCTTGAGTATCTATAATCTTAAGGTAGGCTATAATCATAGGTATTTGAAAATGAACAGTTCCATAAAAAAATAGAGGTGACTTTTATATACATCATGTATTTTTTTCATACACTTTCATACATATCATGTATTTTTGGCGCTTTTACTTAGAAATACAATCTGTTCGATAAGAGTATGTCCGGCAGAACTCGATAAACAATTTATTATAATGACTTCGAACAAAATGCACACATATTATTTGATTAGAACAGTAATGCTTTATTATTAATAACTTGTTTAGTCGTTTTCATTGTCAATAATAACTTGGTATCTCTGAGACATATTTTCAACTAATTTTATGGCATATTCTTGTGGTAAAAATCTCCAGATTAATTTAATTTGTAGAATTAATCTCCTTGACCTTCTAAATTTTTTTTCCTTAAAGCTTAAGTTTTATCCAGGATCAAACATCTTTTATAGGATTTGCATTCAATAACTGACGGCCATTCCAGTAATTCAACGTCATTTTCTTGTTTCTATGCGGTACAAAGACGACTTCAATATTGTATAGAGGGTTATTGTAGCATCAATTTTTCGTTTTTCCTTACAATCTACTCTTTGGCAGATGATAATAAAGCTTTCTCATAAATTTTAACCATTTTGATAGCTTGTAAATTGTCTGTGAGAATATGCAAAGTGCCAAATCCTTGTTAAGAAGCAGTCCTAAATGTACACTTTTACTGGGTGTTTAACGGTCCGCTGGGTCTTTAGTGGGAATACATTAGGTTCGAGTCATAGAAGTGTCTGTCCAAAAGGAAGCTTTATCGGAAAAAATGATATTGCCTCAATCGCGATTCATATTTTATGCCCAAGCAATTCTTTTTTCAACGTATTTTCGGGCAGTAGAGGCTTTTTCTCCATGCTTCGATATTTCATATTATGTTGAGCATGTTGGTTGTCTTCTTATTGTGTCACATGATATACATGATATATTTGGACCTCTTTTCTTCAATGTTATTTGTCCGCCTCGCAACGATAGAACGAATATTGTTTACAAACCGTAAAATCAGTTTGTTCTTTTTGTTCGTCGTTTTCTGCATAGAGCCACGGTAAGTTGTCGAAGTTTTTTACCTCTAACAAGGAACATCCGCAAAGTATATGTCTCCGAATATGTCAATGTATATGCCAATGAAACTTGGCATATTTGTAGAGTAGCCAAAAATAAGAGACTCATATTCTTTTATCAGCAATGGCTTAGATTTAAGTGAAATTGCTCCTCAAAGTTTTACCCCTTTACGCTGTCTCGATAATTATTGCAGACAGAAAAAACCTTTTTAAATAAAAATTGTATAGTTTTCTTGTGAAAAATAAAATAGGCTTGATTAAGATAAAAAATATTTTTAACAATTAATAAAATAACCATGTCAGACTTAATTATTAATTTATCAAATTCATTATATGGAGGAAAAAGTTAACATTTTTCATTCTGAACTCATCTATCTATACAGGGTGTCTTATAACTAATCTGGCAGAGCTCGTGGAGACAGAGCGGGTTAAGACAAATATAAAAGTTCCATACTGTTTTGCGAGATTCGCAATAATTATCGAGTTATTAATGATAGAAATCTGAGGAATGAGTGCACGTCGAGACGTTATGGGAGGAGCATCTAGCCGCTCAGGCTAAAGAGCACTGCCCAGTCGACAAAAGAACTGTTGCCGGCGCGCGGCGAGAGGAAGGACGACGCGCCAATGTTTATGTCCTTACCTCGCCGCTCCTACATTTCGCCGCACCGCGTCTAAGCTCGCGCCGATATGGCTGCTGAATATTCGCGATTACAATTATGAGATTATTTTATGAGGTACCACAGATAGCTCATATTGAATTGTAAAGTTCAAGATTCAAAAGTTCTTTGATCAAGGAAAACATCGAAAAGGAGGAAGCGATAGAGAGCGATGAGATCTACAGAGATTCTCATCGTTTTCTATCGCAATCTATCGTTTTGCTGCATCGGATCCGAAAGAAATGATATCGCGTAAAGATAGAGTACGATGGACACTTTTCATGGTACTCTATTGTACTCTATCGTTAGGAGAATATTTAATTGTTAGAGTATGATAGAATTCGCGTAGAGACTCATCGTGTCCTATCGTTTTATTCAAGTCTACACGGAAAATATGTTTGGTTGAATGAACCAATTTTCTGAAATGAGAGAGAGAAAGAGAGAGAGAGAGAGAGAGAGAGAGAGAGAGAACGATTAAGAAATTTTGATTGAAAGAAGCACTGAAAGTTCTGTATCGTACAATTGCGAAAAGAGGACCATCGTTGTCAATGGTGCACCAACGATACTCGGCATAAAATTGATTCCTAGGTATAATCGCGATACAACGTAAATCCGAGTGTTATTTTGACACGCATAAAAATAACGTGTCAAAATAACACACTTGGATTTGCGTTGTATCGCGATTATACCTAGGAATCAATTTTATGCCGAGTATCGTTGGTGCACCATTGACAACGATGGTCCTCTTTCCGCAATTGTACGATACAGAACTTTCAGTTCCTTCTGTCGTTAATATACCACTGACAAGAATTACGATATAAGACAACAATTTATGCATAATATATAGTAAAAATGATTGGTCCGTGATACAGCTTGCAAATGAAATATGAACGATACAGAGAAATATTAATTGAAAATATTAACACTGAATCTAATTCATCAAGGTTTATGGTTAACTTAAACAAAATTGTGCTTCTTTCAATCAAAATTTCTTAATCGTTCTCTCTCTCTCTCTCTCTCTCTCTCTCTCTCTCTCTTTCTCTCTCTCTCATTTCGTCAGAAAATTGGTTCATTCAACCAAACATATTTTCCGTGTAGACTTGAATAAAACGATAGGACACGATGAGTCTCTACGCGAATTCTATCATACTCTAACAATTAAATATTCTCCTAACGATAGAGTACAATAGAATACGATGAAAAGTGTGCATCGTACTCTATCTTTACGCGATATCATTTCATTCGGATCCGATGCAGCAAAACGATAGATTGCGATAGAAAACAATGAGAATCTCTGTAGATCTCATCACTCTCTATCGCTTCCTCCTTTTCGATGTTTTCCTTGATCAAAGAACTTTTGAATCTTGAACTTTACAATTCAATATGAGCTATCTGTGGTACCTCATAAAATAATCTCATAATTGTAATCGCGAATATTCAGCGGCCATATCGGCGCGAGCTTAGACGCGGTGCGGCGGAATGTAGGAGCGGCGAGGTAAGGACATAAACATTGGCGCGTCGTCCTTCCTCTCGCCGCGCGCCGGCAACAGTTCCTTTGTCGACTGGGCAGTGCTCTTTAGCCTGAGCGTCTAGATGCTCCTCCCATAACGTCTCGACGTGCACTCATTCCTCAGATTTCTGTCATTAATAACTCGATAATTATTGCGAATCTCACAAAACGGTATGGGACTTTTATATTTGTCTCAACCCGCTCTATGTCTCCACGAGCTCTGCCAGATTAGTTATAAGACACCCTGTATATTGTTTTATATTTAAATCATATGGACATTATAATTTACAAATGGAAGTGATATCATAAGCAAGGTGTTCGGTAACGTATGTGAATACTTAATCGCTACATCGCTATGTACATAATGAGTATCTACTTATATGTTTTGGACGTAGTTATAAAAATAATGCAGAACGTAATACATAAACTTAATACATAATATATAAACATAAATATAAACTTTTGCTAACACTTCTATGAAATTCTGAGGTATTAGTGAAAGAAGATATGATAATACGATGAAAAGTCATCTCTAAGTACGATTTAATGAAAATAATTTCGACTTATTGATTTGTAGAATTATGGCATGGACAACATTAATTACTGTGCAAAAAAATTTTTTTTATGATGGTGATGTTTAATATTTTTGATCTTTTAGTTTAATTACATAATATTATTTTCCTATTAATACTTATTTTGAAACATCTATGCGATAACACTGTATATATATAACGGTATAAATACTCTGAAATGAGACGCTTTTTGTTAAATACTTGTATTTTACGGCAAGATACACCGGTGAATATTTATGAAGAAGAATTGAAAGATAATTTATTGAATATTATATAATAATATATGGAAGAAACCGTACTTATTGTAGGGCAAGAGATATATCTGAATATATCTGGATATATCTGGATATTGATAAATATTTAGAATTCTAATGTCTCTATATATATATATATATATAATATGTCGGTACAAACACACATACATATCTTTCTCATCTATTGTATTAAACATACTTAAAAACAATGTGATGTGGAATATATGTTACAGATAAAAAATTTTCGGCGGCCCGCGTTTATATATTAATAGTTCTAAATTATTTTTATATCTGCAATATTTTATATTGTTGTATTAATAAAAATGCGTTCAAAAGATGTAAATAAATGTTCGTCATTTGCGTAGCAATACAGGGTGTCCGGTAATTAGCTGCCAACCCGAAATGTGAAGGTAGAGTATGTAAGCTAGGGTTAAGCTGAAAAAAAAAAAGATATTAGATAAATCGGAAAATTCCGTCCACATCTAGCAGCAAGTAACTATAGCTAGAACTGCCGTTAACCTCTAATGTCTAAACGAAGCTTAATGGTTTGTTTTGACATCTGTCAATAACATTCAGTACATAAATATATATGTTTGCATCAATAAGATTGTTTTTTATTGCATCGAAAATGTCGAAATTTGAGCCAAATAAGCGTCATTTGCGCGAAGTATTAATCTTTTGCTTCAATTGGAAGAAAACTGCAGCTGAAGCTCATCGAATGCTTGTAGAAGTTTATGATGATAATACTCCTTCCGATAAAACATGCAGAGAATGGTTTCGACGCTTTAAAAGTGGTGATTCTGATGTAGAGGACAAAAAGCGTTCTGGACGGCTAAGAATATTCGAAGACGAAGAATTGCAGGCATTGGTGGACGAAAACCCATGTCAAATGCAAAAGCAACTTGCAGAAGTATTAAATTATGTTCAATCTGTCATTTCCGGTCGTTTGAAAGCCTTAGGAAAGGTTTACAAGGAAGGAAAATGGGTCCCATATGAATCGAAGCCAAGAGACATTGAAAGACGAAAAACCATCTGCGAAATTCTACTTGCTAGGCAACAAAGAAAGAGATTTTTACATCGTATCATCATTGGGGATGAAAAATGGATTTATTTTGTCAACCCCAAACATCGAAAAACTATTTGCAATTCTGGCCAATCCTCAACATCGACGTCAAAGCGGAATATCCACGGAAAGAAGGCAATGCTCTGTATCTGGTGAGATCAGAAGGGTGTACTGTACCGTGAGCTGTTGAAAAGTGGTCAAACAGTCACAGGGGATCTCTACAGAGAACAAATGATCCGTTTGAGCTGAGTATTGCACGAAAAACAGCTAGAATATGAAACGAGACAGCATAAAGTGATTTTGCTTCATGACAACGCTCGGCCTCACGTCACAAAATCTGTCAAGGAAACGTTAGAAGCACTTCGCTGGGAAGTATTACCCCATGTGGCTTATTCACCAGAATGTGTCTCTTCCAACTACCACTTGTTTCGGTCGATGGCACACGCACTTGTTGACGAATGCTTCAATTCTTATGATGTCGAAAAATGGGTCTCTGACTGAATAGCCTCCAAAGATGAGTCATTCTTTCGCCGCGAAATTCGTTTGCTGACGGAAAGATAGAAAAAAGTCATCGCTAACGATGGACAATATTTTGATTGATATACTTTTTCATTTTGTTTCTTAAATAAAGCCATACGTTTTGCAAAAAAACGGACAGAACTTTCTGATTAACCTAATAAAATTTTTTAAGAATCTCAATAATTATCGAGTTATTAATGACAAAAATCTGAGGAGTGGAAGTACGCCGACATAGATGATTGGAGAAACGTTGCAGCCGCTTGGGCCACAAAGCGGCCCAGTCGATCCAGGAACTGTTGTCGCACGGCGAAGGGAAAGACACGTCGCTATTCGTGTTTTACTTTTCTTTTCTTTGCTTAACCCAATTTACCTTCACACTTCGGGTTGGTAGCTAATTACCGGACACCCTATATAGCGGTTAAGCGCTCGCGCACTTTGCTCATGGTATCACTTTTACCTGTTGTATAAATTATAATGTCCGTATAATTTAAATATATTTAAATACATAGATAGACGGATTCAGAATGAAAAATGTTAGCTTTTTCTCCATATAATGAATTTGATAAATTAATAATTAAATCTAACATGGTTATTTTGTTAATTGTTAAAAATACTTTTTATCTTAATCAAGTTTATTTTATTTTTCGTAAAAATTATATAAATGTTTACAAAATTTTTTCTTATCTGTAATAATCATCGAGATGGCATAAAGGGGACTTTGAGAGGTAGTTTCAATTCTTGACCTGAGCTATTGCCGATAAAAAAATACCAGTCTTTTATTTTTGGCTACTCTATAAATATGCCAAGTTTTGTTGAAATCGGAGACACACACTTCGTGAATGTTTCTTGTAAGTAATAGTAGTTTCTAGTAAGATTCATTTATTTGCTAATGCCTCAAACTTTCTCATATACTTAGCAGCCGCTTGACGTAACATTTTTAGTTCGTTTGGATATGTATCGAGAAAAAGTTTTAAATCGCGATGCGTATGCAATATACATGAAATATGTCTTTTTGTCACGTAGGTCGATCAATAATTGAAATTTCATCTACAAAGCATCTTAGGCAAAGTGTTCCTATTTCTTATTAAATTGCTTTTCTTTTATTCATACCTAAAAATGAGACTAATGATAATACTTATTATTAAAAATAACACTATCAAAAGTAAATCTTATAATAATACTATACTAGAGTATATACGATGCGATGGAATGGTGCGATCTCATAAAAACTGACTAATCACACGGTTATCTCTTAGCAACGATCAGTATATTATAATATTATGACAAACAATTGTCTATGTGCTGCTCGCATTTTCTCTCCGCCTTTCGTTGTCATTCGATATTAATCGCTATTAAGAGACAATCGCATAATCAGCAATTTTCCATGTAATCTCATCGTTCCACCGTATCGTGTATAATGATCCATCAATTTTTTTTTGTTCATAACTCTTTTCATATGATTGTTTCAAAAATAGGAAAGTAGTTTCTACTTAATTTAACTTGTTCTCCTCTACATGAGCAATTAGCTACCTCGCATAGGATATTAATATAATAATATTTTGTACATGAAACAAAGAGTACATGGGTTGCTGCAAAAGTTTTTAGAAACCAGTATTAGGTGGCATAACTGAACTTGAGAGTATGATTTTCGTAAAATTTAATATTTTGTAGGTTAAACAGCATTGACAAATTAAAAAGAAGTCAACTAGTTTCATTTGCGCATTGCTTTAAAAAAGTTAGTCTTGTGAAAAAATGAAATTTTTTCGTGAACAATTTGGACGATGATTTTGAATGATTTCCTGTAGATTAACTCAACAACAATGCATCAACTGACTTCATCTGGCTGTTGGAAAGAAAACATCTTCAAATGGCACTGTTTACAACCGGTTTGCAAAATTCAAACGTGGATGTAGAAATCTTACAAGGAAAGGATCAGAACTGTCCCTCACCAATTTTGATGGGCCTTGGATACGTATTTTTTTTATCGGCGTGTCTGAAAGTTTAGAGGGTAAAATAACTCCTAAAAAAAACTAATCATATCATTTTTGTGAATATCTTCTAAAGTACGAGGTATATGAAAAAATATTTCCTACGAAAGTTTTATAGTACTTTATATTGTTTGCAACAGTATATTCAGATTTTCCAAAAGTGTCAAAATTTGCAATCTTCCCCCCTCTATCCCTTTAATTTTGCAAAATTAAAAAATTTTATGAGGACAAAAATTAAAGAGCATTTGATGCCGAATCCATCCGTATATAATAATATAATATGGTCATAATTAATTTTTAGAAAAACCAGATAATATCGTGCTATAGACGCCGCTCTGCAGATAGGTATTGTGTTATTTATTTTCAGTTGCGCTGTATTGAATAACTGTCTTTTTTGCATATTTCTTCATACTATAAATTGCAAGAGAATTAATCTTAATGACACAGTATGCAACTTATTATACGAAATAAAGATATTAGGTAGATGAACGTGCATATATAGGGTGGACCATTTAAATTGATAATGCGAAATATCTCGAAAACGAAGCGTTAGACAAAGAAATGTTTTAAATAAAAGTTGTATAGTTTAAAGAGTGACGTATGGTACTTTTAGTTTCACCTTGAAACATATATTTAAGATCAGATGAAGATCAACTTAATTTTTTAAAATAGAAAGCCCAGTTTTTTATTATATCCTTTTTTCCTACCAATAAATTTTAACAAGTTTTGTCTGGAACATTTTTTATTTGTCCAATGATTTAAGATATTCAAGTAAAACTTGGTAACTTTTTCAACAGTTAACTTACGATATCTCGCTAATGACGTTGAAATTTGGAGCGTTCTTCGAGTGAAAATTGAAAATAGCCTTTATTTAAAAAAAAACCATTTAATATAAATGTAATTACATATAAAAGATAAATTTGTGTTAAATATGACATGACATTATAAGAAAGTTGTTTTCCTTGAAAATTACGCACATATAATCATTCATACAGATAATAATTCCCACAGCACAAACACTTTGTGCCAAAAACTGACAGTGCATTTTCATTCTCCGGTGTGTGGGGAAATAAAAAAAAATAGTTTAATAGCAATCGCGTCCTGGAACACTTTCGTTCTTCCCGAAAATTGTGCGCTGAGATTGACGGAAGCAATTATAATCTGTCTGAGTGTAGTGGTATGCGCACAATTTTCGGGGAGAACAAAAGTGTCTCGGGACGCGATTGTTATTAAACTATTTTTTTTCTATTTTCCCACATGCCAGAGAATGAAAATGCACTGTCAGTTTTTGGCACAAAGCGCTGTGACTGCCGGAAGTAATTATGCCCCCTACTGTCTCGTCCGGATGGAGAACTATGTAGTCGTGCCTCTGCACGCGCCTTGGCAACAGAATTCAAAAAACCCACTCAGAAGAAAACGCCGCTCTGTGCCGTGGCGACCCGTGCTTCCGTGCGCTGCGCGCGCCGTCGATCTTTATTGTATTCTGTTCGTTAGCCTTGGTAACACGTGCGCTGGTTAGCTTTAGCAGTTTTTTTTAGTAATCTGTGTTATTCTCCTTTCAGCAATGCCTAAGCATAAAAAGTCAAAAAGGGATTCCTCCTCGAGACACTCGAGGAAGGAAAGGCTCACACATAGGCACCGTCCAAAAGATTATTCTTGGGACAGACGATTGCGGGACCGTTCACGAAGCAGATCGAGAAGTGCACGTCACTCGCGTATCTCTCGAACGCCAGAAGGACGGTTTTGTCATTCTCTTGTGGAAATTCTTGATCAAATGAGTTCATCACTTGCAGAGAAGTCGGACATAATCTCCATTCTAACGAGCAATCTCAGGAGGTTAGGTTGTCCTTCACGCCACAGGGCCCAGACCAGATTATAGAAGAGCAGCCGGTCGTACAAGCGTACTGGGGCGCTGTACCAGGTATGTCCTCTTGTCGACCCAGCATTGTTTAATAAATCCTGGCAAAGAGAGGACATAACCGATTGTCTCTTCTGTCTGTTTTATTTAGCTACGCCGGTTTTTTCGCAAATCAATAACATAGAGCCTCAGGCTCCCGGCATAGTGGATTTTGCCCCCAGGGAGATTCCAGCACCACTCCCTTCGCTCATGCCACAGGGGCCAGTCCAAATTGTAGAAGAGCAGTCGGTCGCACAAGCGTACCGGAGCGCTGTACCAGATATGTCCTCTTGTCGACCCAGCATTGTTAATGTGTAATAAATCCTGGCAAAGAGAGGACATGACCAATTGTCTCTTCTATCTGTTCTACTCAGCTACGGTTTTTTCGCAAGTCTACAACATAGAGCCTCTGGCTCCCAGCACAGTGCATTTTGCTGACTCTTGTCACTATCCTTCCGGATTCGAAAGATCCGCTGGCTGTTTCAACGTCTCAGGCTTTGACCAGAGAATTGTTTGGCAGATCATAGGTTCCCTCAACAATATCATCTTGGGATCCCATCATTCTGGAATCAATCAAAGCAGAATCTCGAATAGGTTTAAATGAGGAAACCTGTAATTGTCTTCTGGCCAAATACGAAGTCAAAGAGGACCTTGCAGTGTTAGCCCTACCGAAACTCAATAAGGAGATCGTAGCGGCCTTAAATCCTTTTACCCTCAAGAAAGACAAGTATCACTCACTCTTACAAGCACAAGTAGGTGCCTGCCTCAGTGCCTTGTGTTCAGGCATGTTGTTTTTGTTGAAACCGTAGTCTTTACAGAAACTCAACGATGAGACAAAACCTGCCCTGACAAACCTGTCAGAGTGCATACGCTTACTCTCGGACTACTATTATCGTCTCTCTTTGACAAAAAGAGCCTTTGTTAAACCTTTGCTCAATATTATCGGCAAGGATGCTGCAAACACGGCGCCTTTGGATGAATTCCTTTTCGGCCACAACTTTGCCGAAACATTAAAGGCAGCTCAGGCCTGTGAGAGGACGAGTCGCGAAGTTGCCAAATCGGCATCTCTTACAGGAGGGAAGATGCTGCAACCTGGTCGCCAGCAGATGCCTTGTCGTCTGAAAACTCAGACATCCAGACCACAACTTCTGGGAAACCGCAGGGCCCCTGTTCGCCTTCCGCCGACTCGGCAAACAGGAGCCTCTTACAGCAGGAGCCGCCGTCAACGACCTTAGTCACGGACCCGGTCTTGTTATCTACATTAAGTAATGTAAGATTCACCGGTCGCCTAAGTCTTTTTGCTGAGCAGTGGTCACATATTACCTCAGACCCCCTAGTTTTAAATACAATCCAGGGGTACCGCATTCCATTCATGCACCCACCTTCGCCGAGGGCCTCTCTCTCGCAGCCGGTATTTTCGCAATCCACTGCCTTGCTTTGCGATTTTGAAGTAAACCCACGCCACAGGAACACAGGACCCGGATAATCTTAATTTTAGTTATCTCTTCTTTCATGTAACCGCTACCTCTGACGAGGCTATGTCATTTTAATTTTATTTAATACATTTGATTGATATTTTCAAGGCAAATCGCCAGGATTTAAACAGCTACATAGTTCTCCATCCGGACGAGATAGTAGGTGGCATAATTGTTAGATTGAACGAACTTACCAGTGAAGTTCGATCCTAATTATGCCCTCTTGTCTCGTCCGGATGGACGCCCTCCTGTTTATTCTGTCTCTCTCCTAATTTTCTCACCCCTATGTGGACGATTTGCCTCAAAGCTTTAAACTCATGAAGATCGACGGCGTGCGCAGCGCACGGAAGCACGGGGCGCCACGGCTAGGAGCACCACGGTGCAGAGCGGCGTTTTCTTCTGAGTGGGGGTTTTTTGAATTCTGTTGCCAAGGCGCGTGCAGGAGCACGACTACATAGTTCTCCATCCGGACGAGACAAGAGGGCATAATTAGGATCGAACTTCACTGGTAAGTTCGTTCAATCTAACAATTATAATCTGTCTGAGTGTGGTGATATACACACAATTTTCGGGAAGAATGAAAGTGTTCCGGGATGCGGTTGCTATTAAACTATTTTTCTCTATTTTCCCACATGCCAGAGAGTGAAAATGCACTGTCAGTTTTTGGCACAAAGCACTGTGACTGCCGGAAGCAGTCATAATCTGTCGGAGTGTGGTAGTATACGCACAATTTTCAGGGAGAACGAAAGTGTTCCGGGACGCGATTGTTATTAAACTATTTTTTTCCTATTTTCCCACATGCCAAAGAGTGAAAATGCACTGTCAGTTTTTCCAAACGCACAAAGCGTTTGGACGTCCTGTGGAAATTATCATCTGTATGATTATATGTGCGTAATTTTCGGGGAGAACAACTTTCTTATAATGTCATGTCATATTTAACACAAATTTATCTTTTATATGTATTTACATTTATATTAAGTGATTTTTTTTTAAATAAAGGCTACTTTCAATTTTCGCTCGAAGATCGCTCCAAACTTCAACGTCGTATCTCGCTAATTATTCGCCGAAAAAAAATAGTATTAAAATTTTTATTCTATTTAGTCTCAAAAATATATTGCTATAATAATGCTATTTAACTTTTGTTAACTTATCGATCTTTGAAAATTTCAAAATCAACAAATTAACAAAAGTCAGAGCGCTATTGTAACAATATATTCTCGAAACCAAGTAGAATAAAAATGTCTAGCATCACTTTTTCTTCCGACAAATAGTTAGCAAGATATCATAAGTTAAATATTGAAAGTTACCAAGTTTTCCTTAAATATCTCAAAAAATATTAGGCGAATAAAAAAAATGTTCCAGACAAAAGTTGTTAAAATTAATTGGTAGAAAAAGAATATATAAAAAATTGGGCTTTCAATTTTAAAAAATTAAGTTAACCTTCATCTGACCTTAAATACACGTTTCAAGGTCAAACTAAGGGCACCATTATACGTCACTTTTTAAGCCATACAATCGTTATTTAAAACATTTCTTTCTTCAACGCTTTCGCTTTGAGATATCAGATGTAGTAAAAAGAAATCCATTATTTTTGCATGAAATTGAAGGCTTTAATTACCATAGTTAGAATGATCCGATTTAGATCAAATATGCGCCGTTTTGTTCGATAACTTGTTGCCATTTTGAAGGTAATTTCATTATGCCTCTCTCATAGAAGCCCTCGTCCCTATTGGCAAAAAATTGAGACACTCGATTTTCACAAGCTTCTCTTGAAGCGAATTTTTCACCAGCAAAACTGTTCGCCATGGACAGGAACAGATGGTAATCACTTGGTGCCAGGTTCGGACTATAAGGTGGATGCATAAGAACCTCCCAACCAAGCTCCCGGAGCTTCTGGCGAGTCACTATCGATGTGTGTGGCCTGGCGTTGTCCTGATGGAACACAATTCCTCTCCTATTGGCCAAAGCTGGCCGCTTCTGGGCGATTGCTTCCTTCAGACAGTCCAATTGTTGACAGTACAGTTCCGAGTTAAGAGTTTTGTCATAGGGGAGCAGCTCATAGTAGATAATTACCTGCCAATCCCACCAAACACACAGCAAAACCTTCCTGGCCGTCAATCCTGGCTTGGCCACCGTTTCCGCCGGCTCACCGCGATTCGACACAACCGTTTTCGCTTGACGTTGTCGTAAGTGATCCACTTTTCATCACCAGTGACGAACCGCTTCAGAAATGGGTCGATTTTGTTGCGATTCAGCAGCGATTCGCAGATGGAAATTCGGTCCATGAGATTTTTTTGCGTTAACTCGTGTGGCACCCATACATCGAGCTTTTTTTTGTATCCAGCCTTATTCAAATGGTTCCAAACGGTTTTTTGTGCAATCTTTAGCTCTTGGGCAATCGAAACAGTGCTTACATGACGGTCGGACTCGACAATGTCCATGATTTTATCGATATTTTCGACAATTGGCCTTCCAGTGCGTGGTGCATCTTTGACATCGAAATTACCGGAACGGAATCGACGAAACCAAAATTGCGCGTGATTGGCTGTTACAGTATCAGGACCATAAACACTATTCACATTTTCAGCCGCCTGGCTTGCGTTTTCGCCTTTATCGAAGAAAAACTGTAAAATATAGCGTATTTTCTCTTTGCTAGTGTCCATCTTTGATGCGTGCTCAAACAAAACTGAGTCAACTAATCACAAAACTGTCAGAAAAGTTTTTTAGTACGAAATCTCATCTTTCTAACGCCATCTAGTGGAACCCGATCGGACTTATACAACGCGAGATACAGATAACTAAAGCCATCTATTGGAAAAATAATGGATTTGTTTTTACTACACCTGATATTTCACATTATCAACTTAAATGGCCCGCTCTTATATGCACGTTTATCTATCTAACATCTTTATTTCGTGTAATAAGTTGCATAATGTATCATTAAGATTATTTCCCTTGCATTTTATAGTATGAAAAAATATGCATAAAAGACAGTTATTCAATGCAGCGCAATTGAAAAGAAATAACACAACACTTATCTACAGCGCGGCGCCTATAGCACGATATCATCTCGTTTTTCTAAAAATTAATCATGATCATATTGTATTATTATATATGGATGGATTCGGTATTAAATGCTCTTTAATTTTTGTCCTTATAAAATTTTTTAATTTTGCAAAATTAAAGGGATAGGGGGGGAGAGATTGAAAATTTTGACACTTTTGAAAAATCTGAATATACCGTTGCAAATATTATAAAGTACTTTAAAACTTTTGTAGGAAACATTTTTTCATTTACCTGGTACTTTAGAAGATATTCGCAAAAAATGAAAAGGCTTTTTTAGAGGTTGTTTTATCCTCTAAACCTTGAGATACGCCGATAAAAAGATACGTATCTAATAGTTTTTGTTGCTGTAGAATATATCCAAGGTCGGTCAAAATCAGTAAGGAACAGTTCTGACCCTTTCCTTGTTAATGATGAATTTCGTAAAAGTCGTCCATTAACCTCTGTCGTTGCAACAAACATCGATGCTGTAAGAGAAATTATACAGATGGACCGGCATGTGACATACCGTGAGATTCAGGTATCCATAGGCATTGACATGAAACAAATACATGAGATCTTACATGAACATTTAGCTGTGAAAAAGCTTTGTGCTCGTTAGATTTCGCACAATTTGACCGAAGTTCAAAAAAAGGCTCGTGTCAAATGAAGCAAAGAAATACTTAAGAAATCTAACCGAGGTGCTTCAAATTCTGTTTACATCATCGTAACTGGTGATGAAATTTGGATTTACTCTTACGAACCAAAACTAAACATCAATCAGCTGTTTTGGTGTTCCATGATGAGCCTAAATCAACAAAAGTTGTTCATTCTCGCAGTGCTTCAAAAAAATTATCACTGCATTTTTCTCAATTACTGGTCATGTGGCTACTGTTGCTTTAGACTTTAGAGGATTGAAAGACTATTAATGCTGATTGGTATACAACAATTTGTTTGCTAGAAGTCATCGATGAATTGCGTAAAACAAACCGAAATTGTCACATCATCTTTCATCATGACAATGCGAGCTCTCACACAGCCGGTCAAACAATTAAATATTTGAGGGCGAAAAACGTGGAATTATTATTATTATCTCATTGCCCATATAGTCCTGATTTATCATCTTGTGATTTCTTTTTGTTCCCGTTTGTCAAAAATAAAATGCGTAGAGAGCGTTTTTCAACATCTGAAGAGGCAGCTGACGCGTTTATGCAGCACGTTTCTGAAATACCCATTTCTGAGTGGAAAAAATGTTTCCAGAATTGGTTCGACTGCATGTAAAAGTGTGTAGATCTTAAAGGCGACTATTTTGAAAAACAATGAAGCCATTTATACCCATTAATTTATGTTTTTTCATATTTTTTTTTAAACTTTCGCAGCAACCTACGTATAATTGCCATCAATATTACATAGAATGAGTTTAATAAAAGTATGTTACGTTTTTCTCAACAACTAAAAATTTTATTAGGTTTGTGCATAAGTTCTTGAAGTCTTTTTGGCGACTTAGTTTATGTGTAATAATAATAATGTGAAATAATACATACTTGTTTAGTCAAAATATTTTCTCTCGCTTATTACAATTTTAGACTTTTTCAACAAATGGATTCTTCGACTGAAGAATGACGCATTTTTTGATGAGATGAATTCGTCGGCCCATTTTTCAATCTTATTTCTAAATAGCACACCGAAGATATGATTTTGCATTGACTGAGATAGGTAAAAATTTGAAAAGGCAATCTGGGAGATTTGGGATCTGGACTATACGTCGGGTGTGGTAGAACTTCCCAACTTCAAGTTTCAGTAAGATATCCTGGAACGCGGAAGCTGTGACCGAGCGTTTTCATAGAGCAAGATCACTTTTCGATTTTCTTTCTCTGTCTACAACGTTTTTCTGAATTTTTTCATTTAACTGGAACAGTTGACGCCTGTAGCGCTCTGTAGTAACCGCTTCATCAGGTTTAAGCAGTTCATAATAAAACACGTCTTTCTGATCCTACCAAATGCAAAGAAGAATCTTATGTGCCTGAATATTATGCTTTGGTGTCGAAATAGAAGGTTTTCATAGATCTAATCACTCTATTTTACGTTTAAGATTATTATAACAAATCCATTTTTCATTTCCAGTTACTATTTTCTATAAAAAAAACTCTTTCTTTTTTGTTGAGTAAGCAGTGAGATGCAAATGTTGAGTTGGTTGCTGGTTCCGATAGTTGATGTGAGGTCCACTTCTTTTCCTTCTGGATCTTTCTCAATGCATGTAAGCGTCGAAGTATTGTTATGTGATTAACGGCAAGCTATTTCGCAAGTTCCATAGACGATTGAGTTGCATCTTCGGCATCTTCGAACTTCCAAATTCTCGTCTTTCATTTCTTGAGGTCGTCTAGAGCGAGGTTTGTTACTAACATCGAAATTTCCATTTCGAAACCTTTAGAACCAGGATTGGCACGTACTTTCAAATATAATATGTTCACCATAACAATCTCGCAAATAATTCTGCTTGTTTCAGTGGCATATTTCCGCGATGAAAATAATATAACATGCAATGTCAAATATGCACTTTTTCAATCTCCATTTTCAATTAAATTAAAAATATGTTTAAGTAAACAAATATGAACTGTTCTATGTAAGCTCGAATTCAGGTTAACCAACAATACTAATGTAAAACATAACCTAGTTGAAAAGTTTGCGTCATATAGACATAATATATCTAAACTGTGTGTTCTTCCAAATTTTAAGGATGGAGTTAGACCTCATGTAAGAAAGGATGCACTCTGTTTTGTCTGTACGTTCTCTCTCACACACTCTCGATGGAAAGGGAATAGGGGAGGCAGCTGCTAACCTGTACGACAGCACAGCGGCTGTACTTATATATACCTCGTGTACTAAAGTACACAGTGACCTAGATTGATCATATCGAAATATATCGGAAAAAAATAAAAAAGCTGCGGCTGTACAGGTTAGCCTCTCCTATTCCCTTTTTATTGAGAGTATACGAGAGGGAACGCACAGACAAAACAGAATGTCTGTATATAAACAGAATATCCTTTTCTACGTGAGCTCTATCCCCACTTCTTGAACACGCAGTCTGGATATACTGGCCGTTTTCTAGCAAGGGTCACAAAGGCCACAGTGTAACACTGTGTCTAACACAGAATGTTCCAACAATGACACAGTATTACACTGCTCTACACAGCAAAAGTCTGAGTTGCAGCACGTAAATCATATCAATGCCACCAGTATTTCGAAATATTTTATATAACAGATGGTAACTGTTTTTATTCCTTTAATACGAATATAATTTACAATAATAAATATATTTAATTAGTGTGAACGTAAACTACAATATATATATTGTTATATATATTTTTATATTATACTGATTTATACCAAGAAACATAATGGAACTTATAACGAAAGTTGAAGATAAATATAAAAAAAATAATTAGGACTTTTTTTATTTACATATCTTGTTTAAATAAATTTCTTCATATATCATCCTCTTTCTACTTCCTTTCAGAACTATTTGTATGTAAACAATGCAATAATGTAATTGCATTTTTGGTATTTTAAAATGCATTAATTGCATTTTTATAATTGCATGATGGATTTTTTGAAAAATTCTTATTCCTTTAATTGTTTTAAAATTATATTCTTATTATATAGATCCGTAAGATATTCATAAAAATAAGAATGACAAACCGTAATGCATTCTGGTATTACACAAAGAAACTAAACTGCGTTCCAACAAATATTTTACACAGTATAGCACAGTGTAATTTAGCGTGTCATAGCTGGAAAACGGCCGCTATGTCTATTTGTTTGTGCATTCAGATTACAACGCCATTCGAACATAACTCTAGAAACTCATGCACAGATCTAATAGTTAATAATGTTTTCAATAAAAGATATAATTTGTCAAGGAAGACGAGTGATGATGCTATTCACTTTATTTTGCTAAAACTATATGAAAATTAATTTTTTTAAGAATTGTACATTTATTTTTAATAAATTGTTTTATATTTTGATATTTTTCAATACAAGATATTAAATATCTAGCAAATTCACTTTTCGATAATTTATTTTAATATTTTTATACGTAAAATAGCAAATGAAATTATTTGGCGATAATAATCTTTGTATATTGGTGCATTAATGAATCTGCAAAATGTAATAGAATTTTGTTTAAAGCTTGTTTGTTTTTTAATGGTAATCGATTTCTCTCAGTATTTTAAGCATAAAAGATATTAACCTATTGAGTAACGAATTGTTGAGATATTTCGTATTTTGTATTGAAAAGTATCAAGATGTAATATAAAATATCCCGGAAAGTATTCACTTTTCGATCATTTTACTCCGGTACTTTTATATGCTAAGAAGCAGTCATTATTTCTTACTTCAATTAATGGAAGTGTTGCATGTAATTATTTCAGTATGTAACTAATTCAATATCATATATATATTACTTCAGTATAAAAGCCGGCTAAAGCCTAAATAGTTCAAACTGATTTTTCAGGTAGAATCACTTCATATTTGGTAGATTAGTCAGCGATCTGTCTGTTTCTGAATGCAGATCTGCTTTACGTTTACTGTTAATTTATAGTAACTTCTGTATAGAGATGCACCACTAGAATCTAAATAAAAAAAGAATGTTTTATCGGAAAAGTCGTTTATTAGAGAAAATATTAAAGATACAAAGAAATGCTTTTATATTCAACTTAAGAGATTCATCCTGAGTCTTCTTATTCAATGTAGTTTTTCTGTGCCTCGATCACTGCTTCAATTCTTGTCTTATCGATTGATCTGGAAATTTACTTCCAGAATATGCCAGACAATTAGTAAAAGTTACCATGTAATTATTGATAATGTAGGAGATTGGACAAGTTATTAATAATGAAGTATCACTGCTCTAATCAAGTAATATGTGTGTATTTTATTCCAAGTCATTACAATAAATTATTTATCAAGTTCTGCCGAACACACTTTTATCAAATAGACTGTATATAAATTGTTTCTAACGTGCGTTTATTTTAGATGTAATGTTTTATTTTTACATATTTTATTTTATTTCTTGTTGCTGGATTATTTCGACAAAAATATTGCAATTGCATATTTCTGTAAAATCTTTGCAATATTATTGTATTACAATTTGCAATATTGCAATATTTATGCAATATAACTGGAAATTTCATTGTGGAATTAAGATATTTTAAAATGTTTCAAAAATATTTTAAATCAAAATAAGAATTGTTTTAAAGTTATCATAAATATATCTTTCTAATAACCTTCTAAGACGTTTTCGAAATTTTAACGAATGTTTCCGGACATTTTTTAGATTTATATTACTTAAAATAGTATATTTGAGCATTCAATGTATATCCAGAAATAATCACCGGATATCCGTGTTTTGTAGATGGTTGATATTAGAAACTCCGGTTAACGGAGAGATTAAATATAACTCGAGCGAACGAGGGATTAAAGCTGACGTTAAATAAAGTACCAAAAACGAGCGAGTCGCGGGTGAAATTATACCGAGTGCGTTTTCGTACCTTAAATTTATGCGTCGACACTGTAGTCAGCTATTCGCTAGGGCGGCCGATTGGTCGTCGGCGACTTCCCAGCACTCATCAGAGCTGACAGTCACGAGAGAAGAAGAAACGGTCTCCGTCTGGCGTTGCACCGACGTAAAAAAACAAAACAGAACGGAAGTGGAATACTATCTATAGCCCAGCGTAAACATGGAGGCTCGTGGCGAGACGTTTCATCGTAAATGAACGATATATTGAGAATAGTAAAAGTTACAGAAGCACGCTATAATAGACTAGCAAGATAAAATATGTTGAATACCTTTATAAAAGTATTACCTTTTTATAAAAATAACATTAACAAAATTTGAAAAAATAAACCTATTTTAGAACTGAGTGACGTGCGCTTTTACACATTATAAATATTACCCTCAATCAGGATAAGCAGTTTGCAAGTAATGCATTGCTTGTAACGCGTGTTATCGTTACAAATTACAAATTACTTTCTTCACTAACAAGTTGACACATTATTTATTTTCATTAGTAAAGGTAATATCAATGCAATTACATTTTTTAGTTAATAGTATATAATCATTGCTTTTCGTTATAGAATAGGTTATTATAGAATAGGAAGAAGTGAAAAAAAAGTTTTTCAAAACGTAGTAAAACAAAATTAACGGAAATTAACAATTTATTTTTTTTCTCAGTAACTATAATCGTTATTTCTTTATTAACTTTTTTCAAATTTTCTTATTACTTTTCCATTTTTCATAATAGGTTACTTTTTAAATAAATAACGGGAAAAGTAACAAGTTAATTTTGTAACGGATAACGAATAACAAATTATTTATCAAAAATAACTTCTCCAATTCTATCTTTGATAATAAAATTTATGTAAGATATATATAAAATGTATATAGATGCAAAGATCTTATAAAAGCTGAATTTTAAAGCTTCTTACCCTCTTTTTTTATATTTTCGACCAAGTTTTTCTAATTAAATATGCGGTTAGTGGAAGAAATGGATACGGTATCCAATTTTTCTCCTACTAACTATAGTATTTTCGACTGAACACTTAAAATATCTTTTTAAGATATCTTTTAATACATCCTTTCAAAGTATCCTTTCAAGTAACTATTAATATTGAAATATTAACATATTTTAAAATACTATCCATTAATATTTAAATATTAAGTTATGTTAAATTATTTCGGGTATTTTTATATAGAAGATTTTTCTTTTCTTTTATATTTTTTCATGAGATAATTTCTTATTGGATATGAAGTATATTCTATTTATGAATTTACGTTCTATATTAGTAACAGATTTATTGCGTTTTTTTTTAGAAAGCTTATTCCTTGCCTGTACGAACACATACTCCAACTTCGCAGAATCGTGTTAATTTACGTCGAAGTGTCAGAAACGATCCGCCACCGCATCCTGCACGTCTGGATAAGCATCGCCGTGGTTGGACATTGCATTTAGCTCGTCCCCTGAAGGCATCTAAATGTTCCTGTTCACTCGTACCATTGCTGATTATTGTATTGGTCCTACTGGGAGTCGCAGGAATCACATTATACATCGTTTTTGGTAGGTTATATTCAATTGATTATGTTTCAATTCGGTATGTGCATTTTTCAATCGTGTCATTTTATATTCTTTGCCGTTAATTAACATTTTTGCAATATCAAGTTCTTATTTGTTGAACGATAAATGCGAAATTCTTAAATATGTTATCGCGTCGCAAATTATAGTATCTTATTAAACTAACTCTAAATCAGCTTCTTCTGGATTTTCATGAAGTAACAAATCAGTTATGCTCTGGACTATGGTTAAATTGGAGAATGAGATTAAAATTTTTATTAATTAGTTAATTAATTTATTAATTATTTTATTATTAGGTGCGCAACTAAGTTCTCGCTGTTTTTTTGATGAAAATGCAACTTTATTGTGAAAAAATGGTTACAAATGAATCATTCAAAATATTGCCCATCGCTAGCGACAACTTTTTCCCATCTTTCTGGCAGAGCTCGAATACCGTCACGGTAGAAGTGTTCGTCTTTTGAGGCTATCCACGAATCAAGCCATTTTGAGATGTCTTCATATGAGCGAAACTGCTGATTAGCCAGACCATGTGCCATCGAACGGAACAAGTAATAATCGGACGGCGCAATATCTGGGAAATATGGCGGGTGGGGTAGGACTTCCCATTTGAGCGTAGGTTTTAACGGGTTTGGCAACGTGAGGCCGAGCGTTGTCATGCTGTAGAATCACTTTTTCGTGTCTCTGCTCGTATTGTGGCCGCTTTTCGCGCAGTGCTCGGCTCAATCGCATCAATTGAGTTCGATACCGTTCCCCAGTGATGGTTTCGTTCGGTTTCAACAGCTCATAATAAATAACACCGCCCTGGTCCCACCAAATATACAGCAAAACCTTCGCAGCGTGAATATTCGGCCGAGTCGACGACGTAGAAGCATGACCGGGCAGTCCCCATGATTTTGTTCTCTTTGGGTTGCTGTAATGAATCCATTTCTCATCACCCGTAACGATGTGATGAAGAAAACCCTTCCTTTTTTGCCGCTGGAGCAGTTGTTCACAGGCGAAAAAACGACGCTCAACGTCTCTTGGCTTCAAATCATAAGGAACCCAAGTTCCTTGTTTTTGAATCATTCCAAACGCATGCAATCGCTTGGAAATAGCTTGGCGGGTAACTCCTAATGCTGAAGCAAGCTGTTTTTGCGTTTGGCACGGATCCTTATCGAGCAATGCCTCCAATTCAGCGTCTTCGAAGGTTTTTGGCCTTCCTTCACGCGAACGGTCGTCAACATCGAAATCACCGTCTTTGAAGCGACGGAACCAATCACGGCACGTTGTTTCACTTAGAGCAGCATCTCCGTAAACTTTTTGGAGTTCTCGATGCGCTTCAGCCGCCGTTTTCTTCGAATGAAAGAAGAAAAGCAACACTTCCCGCAAATGACGATTATTTGGCACAAAATAAGACATTTTCACACAACCAAAAATATATGACGCAAAAACAAAATCACTAATGTGTCAAAGCGGTTTGTTTACCATATGTCTAAGCTTGGTTCATGACGTTTTGGTTATGTCACAATCGACCAGCACTTACTACTGGAGCCATCTCTTGAAAAACAGCGGGAACTTAGTTGCGCACCTAATATTATCATTTTTTTCATTTTTTTCAAAACGTTATCATAGAGGATTCTCCCAATTATATAATAGCATACTGTGTTTATGTACTTCTGGATAAAATATATGAAAAAAGACAAAACTGTTGTATCTATTATAAAATGTTTATTCTTTATATTTTATTAATCACACAGTGGGTCAGCAAATCTGAAAAGGTGATTAAAAAGTAGAATCTGGAAATAAGATCATACAAATGTCATTTTAAGATAAATTAACCTTTTTTACTTGGAGCCATCTCGCGCGTTACCTACAAACAAATCGACGGCACTTTCATAGAAAAATGTACAAACAGGAATCGCGTCATATTACACAATGTAGTTTTGAAACCGAGTAATTTATTGTAATGATATTTGGTTTATATGAATCTTTAGACATTGAGGAACATATTTATAACAAGATGTTAAAATTTTATATCTTATATTTTTCTAACATGTGGAAACGTCTGAAACAGTTACCGATATGCATTGCAGGTTTCTTGATACATGTTGTACGAAATGTAGTCACACACTTATCTTTCTTATACAAATGCTCGTTTTCCTTACGTGTTGACATTAGAGAAGTGTTGATACTACTATAAATGCACTTCACATGTTCTCTTTCTACATAACATCAGCTGATATTTGTTTACATACAGGACCTACCAAAAGTTTCAGGCCATCTAAATAATTTTTGAATAGTTTGAAATGTAGGATTAAAATTTATAGGGATACAATGGGATCACAAAGTCTATTATTTAACGACAAAAACACCTACACCCCCGGGGGGGAAGGGGAGAGCCAAAAAATCTTAAACGGCATGTGGGGTTGAGTGAGGGATCATTCGAAAGGGCTTTCCGAGACGAAAACAATCGCCGAGGTCTCTATGATTTCTTTTCGCAAAGTTATGATCATTTGAACATTTCTATTGAGATTTTGCGATAGTGAGGGCCGACGGCGACAATAGAAAAAAGATAAGGCTTTACGTTCAAATCTTTTGAGATCTGTATTACACAGCTTTCCCACAAAAATGATGAAAAGGAGCAAGAAATTTTGTTGTACAACTCTGTACAAAAAAAATGATTAAACAAAAAGCAAATAAGCAGAGATATGTGAGAAATATTAATATTCCTCAAATATTACAATATATTGAGAGAAATTTTAAACATAGCGATATATACTTACAAAATTGCAGTCGCAAATAATATGTAACGAAACGATGGATCGTATAAAACTACTAACGTTCGCTGTGATGTCTATTAGCTTTTATATTATCAAATATAACATATATGTCCACCCCACATCATGCTTATTCATTATTGCATAAACGGCTGACAATATGTTTTTCTGCACTTTGGACACTTTACACATGGTCTATGATATGCGTATATACTTATATAACATGTTTACAGTTAAGACCGACATCATACGTACAGTTTTGCATCGCATAATTTCATCAATGCGATATTTTTAGTATATGTCATCTGTGGAATATTTAATAAACGTGATCTTAGAACTCTGATCTTGCAACTATGTGTATCACTACCGCCGTAGCAATTATATCAACAGTAATTATAATCATGCACTGCAAAAATAGGCAAACTTCTCATAAATTAGATTTCAGTTTCAAAATATGTATATATATATATATCTTTTCATAAAAACAAAGTGTGGGAATATATGACTATGTCGTGCATAAAATAATTAATTTTATTGTTGTTGTCATATATTGAAATGTTTATGATTATATACGAGGTGTGTGAGAAAAATAATGAGACTGATTTTTTATCTACCAAAGTTTTTATTTTTTCAAACAACAATATTGTCCCCTTCAAAGTAGTTCCCTTCGGCAGCTATACACTGGCGAAGTCGTAGTTTCCAGTCTTGGTAGCAGCGCTGAAAGGCTTCAACTGGTAGGGCCTTTAACATGTCGGTCACATTCTTTTGAATGTTCTCCAGAGTCCCAAAATGACGTCCTTTCAAGACATTTTTCAATTTCGGGAAAAGAAAAAAGTCACAAGGACTCAGATCAGGTGAATAGGGGGGCTGTGGAACAAGAGGAATGCTTCGTCGGTTTTTGAAGTTGAAGGTCTCCCTGAGTGAGGTTCATCTTCAACGTGTTCTCGGCCTTCCAAAAATGATTTATGCCAGCGAAAAACTTGTGCTCTTGATAAGGAATGTTCCCCATAGGCCTGTTTCAACTTTTCAAAAGTCACACTCGCGGATTCCCCAAGTTTAACACAAAACTTGATGGCATAACGTTGCTCTAAATTCCGCTGTTCCATTTTCGTAACACTCAACAAAAACACAACTTCACTGATGGCGCTCTCAAAAATCACGTGATGGCTGTACGGAGCTGAAACTCGGACTGAGCATCTGGAAGGGATGAACACACCGGTCTACATAAGTAGAACAACACAGCGTTGCCAGATCGCTCGCAGTGTTGTCAGTCTCATTACTTTTCTCACACACCTCGTATTTGCATATCAGTACTATCTTCTAGTCTCTTACTTATGCGGAAGTTCGAAGAGATGTATTACATACATGTATCGCGTGGAACAGGCGACTACATATGGCGTTACGGGTATGTAGACGTGTTCCCACGTATTTTTTGAAAAGTCCATATGTCGGAAAATGGCTTTATCATACATGGATGAATTCGGAATAAAAAATCCTTTCATTTCGTCGAAATGAAATTTTTCAATTATAAAAAATATTGGAGAGTGGTAGGGGTATGTTTAACATTTTAGCATTTTTTTTTAACTGAAAACGCCATTATACGCCAAAGTACTCTTCAAACAATTCAATTTTTGTTAAAAGAGTTTTTTTAATCTCTTATACTTTTGACGATGTATGCTCTGAAAGAAAAAAACCAATTTTCCTTCAAAGGGATGTTTCAAAGGGGTGTTTCCCCTAAATATGCGATTGGGCGCGTATAAAAAAATACATGTCCCTATTTTAGTCTACATTACAACATATTTCAAGCTCATCTGAATCGGAGAGGGACGATTCCATATGCTTCCTTGTAAGAAGAAAAGTCAAATACCATTTTGCAAAAATCATAATAGTTATTAAGTTACGAGGGTAGTCCTAGAAGTACCTGACCTGACATATAGATAGCGGTTGTTGTTTGAAAAGAATGACTATGGTAGAAAGTACCAACCTTATAAAACTTAAGTTTGAAGTTTGACGACGCTAGGTTGTTTAATATTTGTTTGGCAGCCATCAATAGTAAACGCTCTCAGTGAATTTATAAACATGGAAAAAATTGGTCATCGTTATGTGATACAATATTTTCATTTGAAAGGCCTCAGTCCAACCAATATCAAAGCGGAGTTAGATTATACTTTGGGGAAGTCTGTTCCTTCGTTTACAACAGTAAAATATTGGGTGGCAGAGTTTAAACGAGGCCGAGACGAACTGTCAAGACGAACATCGCAATGGTCGACCAAATGAGGTGACCACGTCAGAAATGGTGAAGAAAATCCACAAAATGGTATTGGATGACCGTCGACTGAAAGTGCGCGAATTAGCAGACATAGTAGGCATTTCAAAAAGTGCTGTACATCGCATATTGACTGAAAATTTGGACATGAGAAAACTGTGCGCAAGATGGGTGCCGCGATTGGAACAAAAACACCGTCGTGAGGATGTTTCAATCGAGTGTTTGGCGAAGTTTTGCAGCAATAAAGCCGAGTTTTTGCGTCGATTCATAACCATGGATGAAATATGGACCCATCACTTCACACCTGTAACGAAGGAACAGGTAAAACAATGGACCAAGGTGGCTTGATGGCTATTTTGAGGAGCTCGACGATTCCCACTATAAACAGGGTATCGAAGCTATTGAACATCGCTGAGAAAAGTGTATTGAGCTAAAAGGAGACTATGTAGAGAAATAAAGATATTTTTTTCTAAATTTTATGTGTTTTCTTTGTTAGGTCAGGTCTTTTGGGACTACCCTCATATTAATCATTGAAAATGACCATCCAGAAACACCATCCACATCTAGAAACTTTGTTAATTGATATCTTAAAAATTTGCATTGACTTGCAAAATGGTAAAGGACTTTTGGTTCAGAATGACCTAATCTACAATTATATAATGGCTATTATATCTAGCGATAGATATGAATATATTGAACTTTAAATCCTGAATCTTGAAACTTTCTTTTTTTTTCGTCACGCAGGGAAAACCCTTTATAGGTACCATCGGACCCTGGGGAGGTCCGGTGGTTATGTGGGACTCGCACCCACTAAAACCTCCGCAGGACGCCACCGGGGGGGGCACTCCGCGCAGGACACAGGAAGGCTTTCGGCCTCTCCTTCCGCACCTGCAGCGCCTTGTGGCCTATTGCAGGCCCCTCCCATGGCGCCGCGCGCCGCGGAACTTGTATGGTCGGTCGGGAGGCCGGTCGGGAGAGGAAGAGAGAGGCACCCATGGCTAAGTCGGTGGGTCTTCGATCACCGTTCCTCCTCTCCTGGGTGGTCTACCACACCTGAAGGGGAAGGTGCAGTCCAGAGGGCCCGTGGGCCTTGTATCTCCTTGACCTTCATTCAGGTGAGGGAGCGCCGTCCCTCAATGCGACGCGCGACGCCGGCCGAGCGAAAACGTTTCGCCCGGCTTGCCGACCGGTACTGCACTGGGCCGGCGAGGGAGGAGGGTCCAACCCCCTTCCCTCACCCCACCTCGATGGTCTGAGGGGGGGAGAGAGCAGGGCCCGGCCCCCACTAGGTTATCCTGCTCTCTCAATAATCTCTCCCGCCACTCACAAGGGGAGAAAACTCATCCCCTCAACGCGGCTTAAGCCGCCGCCGGGAGGAGAAAGACTCCCCCCGATATTGTGGCAGGAGAGAATCTTCCCGCGCTGCTAACGCGAGGGGAGGACGTTTACCCCGCCTTTCGTATAGCAGGCCCCGTGACCGCTGCGGAGGGGGACAGCCCCCCACTAACGGAGAGAGGCCGTGCCCCTTCCCACATGTCCCGGGGTCGACTCCCTTCCTGTGGGCTTTACGAGCCAGCCTACGCCGTTTAACCAACGGCAACTCCCCCCCCCGGTAGGTGTGCTAACACACCTTCAGCCGCTGTCCTTAAGGGACAGCGGAGGGCGATCGCGACGGCGCTCCCTGCGCCTGCCGCCTCCTTTCGAGTGGAAGGCCAGCCAACAGGACGGTCCTGCTATCCTGTGGCTAGCCTCCCTTCCAGCCATATCGGCACATCACGCAGACGGGTGTCAAAAGACACCCTTGCGCAGTGTGCTCGCCCTGGCCACACCTGAAACAGAGGCCGCTCCGGTCTTCTGTGGCGGAGCAATTCGCCCTGGTATGGCCAGGAGCCCAACATCGATAACACTGGGGCAGCCTAACAGCCAGCAGTGTCACACTGACTGTAGATCACTCCAGTGTTAGGCTGTCCCCCCTGGCGGCCCTGACAGCCGCCGCCAGGGGAAGACTCGCCCATGCCACTCCTCGGCCCCTTACCCCCCAACGGAGAGTGCCGAGTTAGACAGCCCCGGGTACACATCCAGCGCATCCAGTTAGGGTTGTCCGTACATCTTCAGGGGAGGCCGCCTCATTGAAACCTACAAGGCGAACCTCCCCTTTCTGCTCTGGGCGATTAACAATCATCTCAGGCAGTATTCCCTGTAACCTTTCGGCCAGTTTGTCCGCCTTTATCCCCCAGGGCCCGAATCCGGGACGCGGACTAATAATGCGCCATCAGCGCTCCTCCCAACGTCCACGCCCCGGATGTGCAAGTCCCCGAAGGGGATCTTATTTATTGCCCGCCTAAGGGCCTCCGCGTAGAAAGTCCTCTGCGGCAGCCGCACCGTAACTGCGGCAGCCGCGGCCATTTCCTTCCTTTATCGGGAAGGGGCTTGTTGGGACCTCGTGCCCTACGGCCCTCATCTCCCATTCTTCCCTCATCCCTTGTAACGTGGGAGGGTGGTTTGGAGGTTTTGTATCTCCCACCCCACCTCTCCCCCGTTTCCCTACCTGAGACTGCTGGGGGTGCATGGCCTTTACGGTCTTAGATGCACCCCCCACGTCAGCCTCTTCTTCTCCTTTCTTCCTCTTCCTCTTCCTATGGTTTACGGTCGCCCAAACTCCTTCCTCTCGGGGGGCGACCAGGACCACTACCTTTCTCCCCAGGACCGGAGAGGGGGACCTGTCAGTCTGTGTGGAGGCAACTACTGTGTGGAGGCATCCTCGCCTCCTCCACTTCCCATATCCCTCACTTCAATCTTCCCCATTCTTCATCTATTTGAACGGAGGTTGCTGCGAGCAACCTCCGTTCATTCTCTTCTGTCTGGACCTCTTTCTCTGTCCGTGCCTCTCTTTGTGCCTGCACAAAGGCTGTCACAAGGACAGGCCTCTGTGCAGCTTCCTCCAATTTCTCCCGACTCACGGCCAGCTGACCTTTAATTAGCCGGAGCTCCTCTCTCAGTGCTCTCTCACTGCGGCCACCCCCTTCTCTTTTCCCTTTTTTAGTGTATCTAGCTCGCGGGCCCTTGCATCCATGCATTCTGCCATATCCCGCCTGGTTTCCTGACTAAACCTCAGATCCCTTCTGAGGCCTGCTCTCTCCTCGTGCAATCTTCTCCCCTCTGCAGCTGCACACCAAACATAGTGACACGTGTTTTTAAAGAAATCCCTCAGTTCCTTGTCCTGATCTTCACTTATCTCTCCGTTTTGCAATGTCAGGTCCCAAACCTTTTTTATCCCTTCCAATCTCATATCTCAATCATCCCGCGAGCCCTGGAATAAGGTGTATCATTCGGGGCTACCGGGTCTTCCTCCAACAGCACCGTGGAGCATGCCGACGTGTCCATTGAGGACACCGAAGCTCCGAATAAACCCTCCTCCTCCTTCTTCCTCCTCCTCTTCTTTTTCCTTTCCTTATTAATTTCTTGATCTACCATTGGGTTTGATTTCCTCCACTCCTGGCGGCTCGACCGGCCGGGCATGCCCGCACCACGGAAAACATGACCCCGTGGTGTCCCCGAGTTCCCCCGAGGAACCGGTCTATACCTCGGACCCGGGGAGAGGTATCCCGGGTACTGGGCTCCAGCCCCCTACTCCCGTCCCAGCCCCATTACGGGGACCGGGCCGGTTTCAAGGGCCCCCGGTCTCCGACACCCGGGGTACCGCCAGGAGCGCCGCCATGCGGAGGGCCCCGCGAAAGGAGTTAGGTCACCGGTGTCGCAATCCACCGGGACCGCTCCTCCACGGCAGCCAGCCTGGACACGCTGCCCAGGGGATGGGTTTAGGGATGATGCGATTCCCATCCCCCGGGTTCACCCCGGGGAGCTCCGGCCCCGACCTCGGAATACGTCCGAGCTGCCCGGAGCCCCCCCGCCACCCCGGGTACCGTGAGGGGTCCCAAATCCTCACGATGTGCAGACCCGAGTGTGGCCCGTCCCTTCAGGCTGGAACACCGACGTGCAATGCCTTCAGGAACGCAATACCTTCAGGGACGCAATGCCTTCAGGGACCTCCCACAAGGGTGAGGTCCTGCTCCTCCGACTGCCGGAAACCAGCATGCAATGTCAGAGAGGTGGGGTCCCCACCCTTAACTTCCCAAAAATTGGTCGAGTGTGGCCATCTGGCCATACCGCCATAACATCCCTGGGCGCTCTTAGTCCAGTCCCTCCGTACAGACTACTCCGGCATGGTAGAACCTGCCAAGGACCAAAGCCTCCGCCGGCACAGCTCTGTACATCATCGGCACCTTCAAGTCGCCCCACCACGACAAGGTGGCGCCCACGGGGAGATGAATCTTGAATCTGTTGCTAAGCATAATAACCAATAGCAATAATTCTAGATTAGGTTATTCTGAAAAGAAAAATCCTCTACTATTTTGCAAATAAGTACGCAAATTTTCAAGTTATCAATTAAAAAAGCTTCTAGATGTGATCAGTTTTAATCATTAGTAACTTAATAACTATCGCGATTTTTGTAAAATGGTATTTGACTTTTCTTCTCAATTTGATTTGATCATCTTTATAATTTTGTTTCTAAAAGATTCCGAACACCCTATATATTAGTTTCTATAAAGTATCACTATGTTTTTCATTATACAGGGTGTCCTTTAAAAAAAACACACCTGATAATTCTCCAACGAAGCATTTTCAGTAAAAATTTCGAACAAAAGTTGTATAATTTCAAGGGAGATATAAAACAGTTATACTATTTTGTTTACAAATGGCACCACTTTCGAGATATTCGCTGATCATTACTTTTCTTAAATGGAAACCGCAATTTTTTATTACACTGTCTTTTTCTATTTCAATTAATTTAAACAACTTTTGTCTGAAACATTCTTTTATTTGCCTAATATTTTTTGAGATATTTAAGAAAAACTTGATCACTTTTTCAATATTTAACTCACGATATCTCGCTAACTATTTGTCGGGAGAAAAAGTAGTACTAGACTTTTCTGCTGTATTTCATTTTAAAAATATATTGTTATAATAGCGCCCTGACTTTTGTTAACTTACTGACTTTTAGAAGTTTCAAAATCATCAAAACGTGCCGGGATTACAAAAGCGTATTTCCTATTTGCACTTACGCAAAAAAGGATTTATCATAATACTTTATCGCTTATTGAACATATGTAAATGCAAGCCCCTCTTTCGCGCGAGTTTATAATCGATCGATAGTACACAACCCAACCTTTCAAACTACCATTTTTTACATGTAATTTTTCCTTCTATATATTGTGAAGATTTCTAAAGACTCTAGTTGTATCCTAATGATGCTCATGACTTGGATAAAAGTTCAGTTTCTACTTTTATCCGCTCTATGGCCAAATCTTAGCTTTAAACAGCTACACAATTATATCCATTCAGACGATAACTAGCATAATTGAAGAATTGAACAAACTTACAGTGAAGTTCGATTGTAATTATACTACACGTCTCGTTCTCGATGATCAATATGTAGTTGTCTCATTTCTGTCGACATCTCACAACGTTTAGCGCATTTAACACAGATGGCGTGCCTGCTGGCCCTTTCCCCAGGCCCACGCTCCCCGCGTCCTCTGCAATCATATTGTTTCTTTGTGCTCGGGATCTCGTACGTTCACGTAGCTAATTAAAACTATCAATAGACAAAGGTTATATGATGTCTAAGTCAAAGAAGAGAGGGCATTCTAGATCGAGATCAAGAGAAGGGTTGAGGAATGGTAAAAGGAAACGAGAGAATTCTAGCGAGAAGCTGCAAAGAATGCAGGATCAACTGGATAACCTCACTAACACTATCACGACACTAGTGAAAGAGCGAGAAGCCCAAACGGCTTCGAGCCACTCAGATCGACAAATACCATTAGTGGTTGATGCTGGTACGTAGGATGGTTATAAGCTGATAACACATTGGGGGAAATACTGCTCGACAATTCCATACGAATTTCGAGAGTCGAAATCCATACGAGTTCGACAAGGGTTAAAAAACGTAAATAAGTTCGATAAGAACAGAATATTTACGTAAAACACAATAAGTGTAACCCCCCCTTCCCCTCGATAATTAGGATTGGTGAGTATACACATATATATGTATAATTTTCAGACTTAACCATATATGAGGGGAATAAAGAAGGTAATGTACCAGCAAATAGCGTTGCAATACCTAATAATGGAAAAGTAACACAGACAACGAGTACTGACAGGGATCAGCCAGAAACTTTTGAGAGAAAGAGTGTTAGCGAAGAAATGTCTAAGATCTTGGGAGAAGATCAGGACGCATCAAAGCTGCTAGAATTGAAAATTCATCCAGAATTAAAAGATAGATGGCAAAAATGGATGAAAGATGGTCTACCGAAGGAAAATAAAAAGTTGATATTAGATATATATCCAAGGAATGGTGACTTCTTTACAGAAACACCGAAAGTGAATCTAGAAGTGGTACCCGTCTTGACAGAAATTGCTGTTAAGAGGGATCAACACTTCGCTGAAACGCAAAATTGCGTTGGATCGGCTATTTCGGCACTAGGGGCCGCAGTTTCCGTATTACTGGAAGGTCCCGAAGAAGACATAGACCAAGAACAATTCACAAAATATCTTTGTGATGCCGGGCAGCTATTAACCGAAGTATTTTATCAACAGTCGATAGCGAGGAAAGCGTTCATCACACCGTTGATGAACAAAGTCGTTAAACCAACTTTAGAAGCAGCAAGATCAGATCAGTGGTTATATGGAGAAAGATTTGCGGAACAAGTCAAAGAAGCAAAATCTCTAGAAAAAGCGTGTGCTAATATTAAGGCCCAGGAAAGAAAGACAAGTACTCAAAAGGCTTTAACAGGTTGGAACCAGGTAAACGCAAAATACCCACCTGGAAAATATTGGCAGATGGGTTATCAGAGATATCAGCAGAATGCATACCAGAGGAGAAATGTAGTCAGGTTCAAACCCAGGATTCAGAAAATGAATCAATCAGGGAGGTCCAGCAGTCGGACGACGAACCGATCATCGTTGAAGAAATAACGAGGGTAATCGATATAGCAGGGCGCCTTTCTAGATATAGGGAGAACTGGAAAGATATTACATCCGACAGATTTATTTGGTGCTGTTTAAAAGGATATCGGATCCCGTTTCGGGAATTTCCAAATCAAAGCAATCCTCCAAAAACATTTTGGAGGATTTGAAAACGCACAGACGTTCCAAAAGATCAGTTAAAGATGATCAAATTAGAAATTGATAAAATGCTACTAAAAAAGATCATAGAAAAATATAAGGAGACTAGTGGGCAGTTTATATCAGCATATTTTCTAATTAAGAAAGCGGATGGTACAAACAGGTTTATATTTAATTTAAAGAATTTAAATCAATTCATTGACCCCGTACATTTTAAGATGGAAGATATTCGGTCGGCAAAAAATATGTTGACAAGAGGAGCATACATGGGCTCACTAGATCTTAAAGACGCGTATCACTTGGTGCCTGTGCAGGAGGAGCATAGAAAATTCCTAAGATTTAAATTCTCAGATAAGCTGTATCAATTTACATGTCTACCGTTCGGTTTGTGTACCAGTCCGTATGTCTTCACAAAACTGATGAAACCAATCATTAACCAACTAAGATTACAAGGAATATTGTCAGTGATATACCTAGACAATATTTTTTTATACACAGATCTAAAGAAATCTGTCAAAAAATATTAACTATGCTATAAGTTTCCTAGAACATCTAGGTTTTGTAATAAATTATCGAAAGAGTGCGGTGGCACCTAGCCAAGAATGCAATTATTTAGGTTTTAACATTAACTCGAAAAAATTTAGTTTAGAATTAACGAAGAGAAAAAAGAGTCAGATTATGAGTTTTCTGAATCAATATAACGAGGAGAAGAGATACAGAATTCGAGATATAGCAAAATTGCTTGGGGTCTTAACAGCTGCATGCCCTGCAATAGCATATGGTAGAGTATATACGAAGAGATTAGAGAAAGGAAAATTTCTAGTGTTAACACTTAATAATAATGATTTTGAGGGACGGATGTGTATAAAACGATAGGTGATGAAAGACTTAAACTGGTGGAAAAACAACATATCTTGCGGTCTTAGTCCTATTAGGAAACAAAAATTTAAGTTAGAAATTTATTCGGATGCTTCATTAACTGGTTGGGGAGCTCAATGTGAAGATACTAGTATTCATGGGTTTTGGAATAAGGAGGAAAGAAAACGTCATATAAATTATTTAGAACTTTTGACGGCTTTTCTAGCTTTAAAAAGCTTTGCGTCAAAACTGTCTAATTGCGAAATTCTGCTAAGATTAGACAACACAACGGCGATTGCTTATATAAATAAAGCAGGCGGAGTCAAATTCCCCCATCTAAGTGACTTAGCACGAGAAATCTGGCAATGGTGCGAAGGGAGGAGGATATGGATTACTGCGTCATATATACCATCAAGTAAGAATATAGAGGCCGACGCAGCGTCAAGAGTTAGTAATATAGATACAGAGTGGGAATTGTCTGAGAAGGTCTTTCAGAAAATTAGGAAAAGTTTCGGTCCGTTTACGATAGATCTTTTTGCATCAAGGTTGAATAGAAAATGTGAAAAATTTTGCTCGAGGTTTCCTGATCCAGAAGCAACGGTTGTAGATGCATTTACAATATCGTGGGGTGATGAAAAGAACTATGCGTCTCCTCCCTTCGCCCTAATTTTGCAAACATTAAGAAAGATAATTATAGATAAGGCAGAAGGCACAGTTGTAGTGCCTTTGTGGACAAGTCAACCTTGGTACCCTATTTTTAAGTCACTCTTATCTGCAGAGCCTCTTATATTTTTACCTAATAAAAGGCTTTTGTTATCACCTTGTAGACGAAAGATACATCCGTTAGCAGCAAAGCTTTCATTGGTGGCAGGGCGATTATCAGGGAAGCGTTTCTTAGAAGAGGAGTTAAGGAAGAGTCAATAGACATTATGATTGCATCTATAGCGTCTGCGACCCTCAAGCAATATGAAAGTGTTTTTAAACTATGGATGAGCTTTGCGGAAAAGAATGATCTAAATGCGTTCAATGCTGATACTACAGCCATTTTAATGTTTCTAACTCAAAGATTTGAGAAAGGTGCAGGTTATAGTACCCTAAATACGACTAGATCAGCGATTTTACTTATTGCAGCTAATCATAATATTTCTAAAGACGGACTCATCACGCGATTTTTGAAAAGCATTTATAAAAAGAATCCTGCAAGACCCAAATACGCTACAACGTGGGATATCTCTCCAGTTCTCGAGTATCTTAAAAAGCTTTACCCTTTAGTTAAAAGCTAAGGATATAGCAGAAAAAACAGCAACATTATTAGCACTAACGTTTGCGCACCGATTACAGACTTTAGCACTGATACATATTGACAATATTCATGTTTTGGCAGAGGGAATAACCATAAAAATATCTGATTCGGTTAAAACTTCCAAACCTGGATTTTTTCAGCCAGAGCTAAGTTTTCCATATTTTAAACACAAACCAAGTTTGTGTACAGCAACGACTATTTTAGCATACCTAAAATACACAAAGAGTTTAAGAAAGGACAATAATAAGAGATTGTTAATATCCACCGTAAAACCATACGATGCGATAAGCGCACAGACCATTAGACATTGGATCAAATCTGTGTTGAATAAAGCTGGCATAGATACGAATCAGTTTTCAACATATAGTACACGACATGCTGCTGTGTCAACCGTCTTTAGGAAAGGCGTCGATATAGACACAATAAGACGGACGGCAGGCTGGTCTGGCCAATCGCAGACATTTTTTAAGTTTTATAATAAGCCGATGCAAACTTCTAATGATAAGTGTATGCATGCAATTTTAGAGTAGTTTTGCTCTTTATTAATTGGACGGGAAATGTAGTTTGATTTTGTTTCTTCTCTTGGAGTTATTCAGGTAATTAGCTCGACTGTGCGAATGACAATAAATACTGGAAAATAGGAGAAACTAGAGTTGTGTAACCTAAAATAAATATCATCGAAAGAACGGTAGTATAATTGAGAGGTCGAGAGCCGCCGAAGGCGGGCTCGTTCGACCACAATTATACGAAGCGTCTCGTTCGAAGATGATCCTTTACCCACTCTATTGATATTCCCCATATGTTTACCACCCTTGATCATCAAAAAAAAAAAAAAGGAAGAGAGGACGACAACTCTTCCTATCTCTAAAAAATATGGTTGCAGAGGACGTGGGGAGCGTGGGCCTGGGGAAAGGGCCAGCAGGCGCGCCATCTGTGATGCTTAAATGCGCTAAATGTTGTGAGATGTCGACAGAAATGAGACAACTACATATTTATCATCTTCGAACGAGACGCTTCGTATAATTGTGGTCGAACTTCGCCCGCCTTCAGCGGGCTCGTTCGACCTCTCAATTATGCTGTTTCGTCTGAATGGATACTCCCATCCATCCATCCCCGAAATCAGATTTAGCTGCGTTGAAATAATGAAGTTCCCGGTGCTCGCGGCGGCGGGACCGCTACGAACCCGCCACCTCTTTGGTTTTGGAGAAATTAAAGTGGAAGAACCGCGACTGAGCGTGATTACACAATTATATCCATTCATACAAAAATAGCGTAATTACAATTACAATCGAATTTCACTGTAAATTCGTTCAATTCTTCAATTTTAATGTTTATTCCTACAAGAAAACGAATGTTCTGTTAATCTAGTTTAATTTAATAAACAGTCCCCATTATTTTCGACACACTTCTGTCATCTTTCAGGCAGCTGGCGAATTCTATTTCGGTAAAAAGATGGTGGTTTTGACTCAATGAAATCATCTTTTTTTTGTTTTCTCGGGAGATTGAAAGTGGAAATTGAAAATGGGAATCAAATGATTCTGAAGTCGACCGGAACAGGTGATAATCTGTAGGTTAAGATTTAGAGATAAGATTTGAAGAATAAGCATAGAGGAAAATTTCCCAGCTTAAAGAACAGATAAGTTCCAAAGTCACTTTTGCCGTATGTGGCTACATATTATCATGCAGCAGAATTACTTGCCGGGTTCTACCGCGGCCTTTTACGCTCGATTTCGTCACTTAAATTAATGAGATGCTGTTGATAACGCTCAGAAATAACGGTTTCACTGAGTTTGAGCAGCTCATAATAAATAACGTTCATAATAAATAGCTTATATAACAATAATAAATAAATAGCTCATATAACAATAGCTCATATAATAATAATAAATAAATAAATAAATAAATAGCTCATAATAAATAATAAAATTGTAAAATTCCACTAAATATACAAGAACACTTTTCAGCGTGAATATTCGGTCTCGCAGTACTCGTTGATGACTTACCCGGATAAACCTACTCTTTTCACTGTTTGGGATTAGCGTGATAATATACACTTTTCATCCTCAAATCTACACACTCACAATTTTATGAAAAAAGTACTTTTATTTGAATCTTGACAGCAGGGACATTGCCATCTCATTTTGTTTTCCGAAGTGAGCACATGTAAAACTTAACGGCCTGCCTTTGCAATTCTTCCAAGATTGTTTGAAAATATAGAAATAGCTGGTTAAATTATATTAAGTTTTCTTAGCAAGTTCCTGTTGTGTCCTGTTGTGACAAAGATTTTCATTCAGTAGTTGCTCCAATTCTTCATCTTCAACTTTTATTTGGCATTTCATTACGTTGGTCAGTAAGATCAAAATTACTTTCCCGGAATCTCTTTTGACAAGTTTTATGGGTCAAGGTAACCTCACCTAAAGCGGAACAAATCATTTTAGTAGCCTGAACAGTATATTTCTTTAATTGAAAAGCAAGAAGAATGCAGTACCTCATGCATGCTCTATTTTGGACGACATTGTGTTCATTGCTGTTTTCCGAGATTATGTTGACAGCGCTAGCTATTATAGCGCTTCTTAAAGTTTATTAGGTTGGCATTTTCAAATCATTATAGAGCAGGGAACAATTTTAAATTTGGACTAGAGTTACAAGATGTCAAATATAGAGACACCGAACTTATTTATACAGGATGTTAGAAATGTCTGGAAACGGTTAAATATCTCGAAAACGAAACGTTTCTGAGAAAAATATTTCCCAACCAAAGTCGTAGGGTTTTAAAAGTTCTATTGAATGATCATATCCGTTTGTGGATATTATCCATCTTGAGTGGAGGAGTAAAGACGAGGTCAAGGCCAACATGATTTTTTTAAATGGAACACTCTATTTTTTTATAATACAATGTTAAAGATGACTACGAGACGTTTCCAAAGCATTACTTGATGACCTATTTTTGTTGAGAATTGTCTGAGTTATGAGCTTTAGAATTTACGGTGCCGCCAGCATTAGTATTATAGGATGTACCGCGTGGACGTTACATGGTCGGACTTTACACCCCTGTATGTGTGTGTGTGTGTGTGTGCGCGCGCGTGTATATGTAGATGGGTTTTTACTGAATTAAGTGTTCAAATTGTCTTCCGTTTGCTGCTTGACAATGATCTAATCGTAGATGAAATTTATTTAAAATGTTTCGTTTCATTTCTGGTGAGATAAGGTTTACTTGGTGCAGTATGCGTTCCCTAAGGTCTGCCAAGTTAGCAGGTTTCGTTACGTACATATTGTTTTTAACGTACCCCCATAAAAGGTAGTCCAATGGAGAAAGATCTGGTGATCTAGAGGACCACTCTATTTCTTCACGCCTTCCTATCCATCGGTTTGGGAAAGTATCAGTTAAAAATTGACGCACTACTACTGCATAGTGTGGCGGCGCACCATCTTGTTGAAACCAAATATTGGGTCTGGGAAAAAGTTCGTGGCGTTTTTCCCGATAGATGGCGTCAATTGCAAATAACTCAGGAAACATAGAGTGCCTCTAATCAGAGTGATGACACCTGAGTATATCTTTTCATTGGTCCGCCATGTTTTATCCGTTCCCGCCAGTTATTAAACGAGTTTTTTCGCATTTTCGGAAAACATATTATCACAGTAACATATAAAACAATGATACTTATTGTTAACAAATACATAAATGAAAATAAACAAATGGTGCGTAAACAAAGTATTATTTAATGCCAAAATAGTGTTTTATTGCACAAAACATTGTAATCATGTTGCACAACAATTATTGTAAGTACATTTAAATAAACTGAAAATAAACTTGAAATAAACTTGAAACAAACTTGAAATAAACTTTAAATAAACTTGCAACACACTTGCAATAAACTTTAAATAAACTTAGAACTATAATTTAATTAATAGACGTATATAGATTTGCAGTTATTTGAACGAATGATACATCGCCATGGACTTGCTGTCATAGAATTTACGATTCGGTAATACAATTTTACGTTTATTTTTAAATTGTAAACGCAACGTAGCGTATTTGTGGAATAATTTCAAACGCATGTTATGGCAATCTGGAATGTGATCTGTGGGAACGGAGTCAAATAAGCTAACTAAAAACTTATGTAGATCTACATTACGCATATTAGTAAAATACGGACTATAATGTCTATAAATATTTTTCACTCGTAAAAAAACCTGAAATGTTGGCTTATTAACAAAATATTAGTATTATAACATCTAATTCTCACAAATTCCGAGTATTGAAAAGTTTGTGGTTTTTTTGAACCGACAGATCGCACACAAGTATTGCATGTTCTACATATTTTTATTATAGATGACAAACAATATCCTGCAACGTTGTATGAACAATTCATCTGTATATTATTATATTCTGTCACTACACTTATGTCAAAAGGAGGAATGTTCTCTACAATTATAGATGCATCAGATATAAACGGCTGAGATACATTATTTTTTTTAGATGTTAAATAATCTATAAAACCAGGAAGATATTCGCTATCATCAATCTCATAGTTTCCTGTCAATATTGCTTTTGTAAACATGGATATGGCAACCAGTTTTAAATTATTTTTAAATTGTAAAGCATCTGAAATCACATGTCTTTGTCGCAAAACTGAGAATACATTTTCAACGCAGTCCTGCCTAAAACGACCCGTCAAAACAAATTTAAAGTTGCGCTCGTTTAACAAAAATTCAACTAACAAGGGACATTCGGCAACGCGGAAATTCAAAAAAATCTGAAACTCTGCATAATTGTAGAGCAGATATACCTAATAACAAAACAATTTTTCGTTGGTGCCCAAAAACGGTTTTAAGGGTGGAAACAACCCCTTGAACAAAGTTGATTTTTGTCTTTCTAAGCGAATATTATCGAAACTATTAAAGATATGAAAAAATGTTTTAGACAAAAGTTTTATGGTTTTAAAAGTACTTTATTATGCTATATTTAGATTTTTTTAAAATGTAAAATTGTGTATAAAATACCCCCCCTCCTTCTCTTTTTTCAAATTGTTAAAATCAATTGTCCAACCAAAATAAAGCTTATTTTATGACAAATTCAACCATATATAATAACATTATGTTTGGAAAAGGCAATATTGAAAAAAAAATTAAACATGCTCTTATATGTATGCTACGCGTACCAAACTTAAGGATTCGCTACTTGACGATGGCATTTCTTTCTTCCTCAAATCTTCCTCATAATTGCAAACTGTAAAAGATAAGGAAGGAAGAAAATAGAAAATCTAAAAAAGCAATAAAGTTGATGTTAAGAAGTAAGAAGGAGAAAAATAGCATGATAAGGATACAGTCACTAATATTTAAAAATGTTATAAATTATAAAATTTCACGTAATAGACGTTTATTTTGCCAACATTGCGGCTACCTTTTTTATTAATTTAAACGACGCGTAAATATAAATAAATATGTGTGTGTGTGTATGTGTGTTTTTGTACGTGCGCACGTGTGTGTACATCATGGCAACATGCAAAACACTTGTCACAAGTTTTATGACTGTGCGACCAAAATAGCACTCTTTATCAAGTACAGTGCAATCAAGGTTCATTATATTAACATATGTTATCTTCATTCATTTGCATATAAAAGCTGTCCATTTTGGAATACATTTCAGTGTTATTGAAGCAGTTATTGAAGCAGTACGTATATTATTATTGCTGTGAGAAATGTTTAATTAAAATATCCTTAAGATTTGTATCACAATGTCAGTAATAAATCCAGCTAATGTTATTAATTTGTTAATTGCGACATTTCATTTCACAAATATTGCAATAACTCCTGTTAATCATCAAGAGGTGGAACTCCATGATAGAATTACTGATTTAATAAAGAGTGCTATACATCACGATATTACGATCGAACATGAGTGGAGACTTGATTTTGACGATCCATCAGAACCGCATGACGTACAATTTGTAGATGTGTACGATATTGATGCTGAAGAAGATAATTATGGAAATGAAGTTTGCACTGTGGATGATGAAGGTGGAAATGTAAACTTAAATTATAAGAAAAAGGCAATCGAATTTTGGAAGAGTGGAAAGAAAGGACATTTATCTCTTACGTCTGTACAACATCGTTTTAGAAAAGTAAAGTTTAATTAAATAATAAGAAGAATAATATATAGTAAAATACTTGAGGCTTTTACGGTGTACAGTGACCGGCAGTGATTCGTTCCGCGACAGAGAGAACTCTATTTCCCCTCTCGCGGAACGCATCATTGTCGGTCATTGTACATACAGCTTTGACTATAAGTATAAAGCATCTCAAAAAATTTATTTAAATTGTGTAACAAAAACATACTATATGAATATATGGAGAACATAATATAGTATACGAGTATATGGAAAAATAATATAATAAAAAAATATAATATAAGAATATGTGGAAAATAATATTTATTTTACAATATTTATTGTAATATAATATAATATTAATATAATATAAATTATAATATAAATATAATATACATAAATATAATATACACATTATATTACAAAATATTAATATAATATTTATTGTAAAGAGATTATATATTTACTATGAGTATATGCATTGATTTCTAGGAAAATACAATGAGTTAGAGATGCTTTATACTTATGACCAAAGCTGTAAATTATATAGTTAGAGTCGCGTTGTTTTTTATTTTAAGTTTTACAATTTGATGTTTCGTGAACATTTAATTCGTATATAACTTCTTTTATTTTTGAATTCGAATTGTTTAATATTGAGATTTGTTTTCTTCTAGGTAAAATCTATTCAACAATTGCACAGATGGCAAGAACATGTAATGCGTGGGGGTTCAAATACAGACAAACTTGTAGTTATTGCTGAATATGTTCTTATAAAATTCCAAGAAGCTGTTAATAGAGGACTTATTATTCATGATATAAATCTGCGAAAATGGGCACTAGAAGCAAAGGAACAAGTGGATTTTTCTTCATTTAAAGCAGGAAATTGGTGGATATGGAATTTTAAAAAGGCACATCGTATTACATCACGTAAAATAACTGCATTTAAAACGCGGTCTTCTCATTTAACTGATCTAACTATACGTCAAAACGCTGAGGAATTTACTGAGGAAATACAGTAAAGCCACATATTAATGTAATCGGTGCTGAATCAACTTATAATGCGGATGAAAGTGGCTTTAATTTAGAAATACATGCAGGAAGAACATTAGCTAATGTAGGAGTGAAGACAGTTGGAGCTACTATCCAATCTTTATCTGCTATGACTCATAGCTACACCATTATGCCTATTATATCTGCAGATGGACATCTCCTTTCGCCTTTGTATATAGTATTAAAAGAATCTACTGGTGTTTTTGGACCACAAGTAGAACAAACTCTTTTTAGACCAGTGAATATTTACATTGCGGCTTCAAAATCAGGGAAATTGACAACTGAACATTTCAAAAATTGGTTCCAAGAAGTGTATCTACCAAACACTGGAGAGAAAAGTATACTACTGCTTGATTCATGGACAGGACATTGCCCGAACCAATTGGAAGAACTTGTACCAAAAGACAAACATGTAAATATTCTAACAATACCAAAAAAAACAACTGCTTTTACACAGCCATTAGATGTTTTTGGTTTCAGAATCTGGAAAAATTTTGTTCGAAGCTTTTCTGATAGTGTTATTATAAATAATTATGACATAAATTTACATTTACGTAATAACATAATAAAATTGCAATCTTTAACACACAATCAACTGTCTTCTCCAAGATTTCGAAATTTATTTAGATATAGCTGGTATAAAAGTGGTTATTTATCAACACGGCCTGAAAAATTTCATAATCCAATCGATTATTGTTATTTTAAAGAAGAAAAACGTATACCAAAATGCAGCATTTGTGGTAAAATGGCTTTTATACGTTGTGCATGGTGCAAGCAATATTTTTGTTTTGAACATTTCTTTGAGCAATATCATTATTGTAATAATTATATAGAATAAATAATATTTTACTGTCCTCAATTCCTGTAAAATTTGTATATATTATAATCCATACCAAAATATAAGATATCTTTCACTCGAATATCTATATCGACTACTTAATTAATAAAACCTATATACTGAATGAAGCAAAACACATACACACAAATGTACACTGAATAAATTTATAAATTATATTTTTCATTATTAAATCCGTGTGTGTTCTCCTTTTTTCTTCATATCATTCATTTCCTTATTTGTTCTTTACAATTGAATTTAAAAGATTACCTATATTAGGGTTATATACACTCTCTCTGCGTCCTCCTTATCATGCTGTTCTTCTTCAACTTACTTCTTAACATCAACTTTATTCTTTTCTTAGATTACCTGTTTTTATTCCTTCCTTACCTTTTACAGTCAGTAATTATGAGGAAGATTTGAGGAAGAAAGAAATGCCATCGTCAAGTAGCGAATCCTTAAGTTTGGAACGCGTAGCATACATATAAGAGCATGTTTAATTTTTTTTCAATATTGCCTTTTCCAAACATAATGTTATTATATATGGTTGAATTTGTCATAAAATAAGCTTTATTTTGGTTGGACAATTGATTTTAACAATTTGAAAAAAGAGAAGGAGGGGGGGTATTTTATACACAATTTTACATTTTAAAAAAATCTAAATATAGCATAATAAAGTACTTTTAAAACCATAAAACTTTTGTCTAAAACATTTTTTCATATCTTTAATAGTTTCGATAATATTCGCTTAGAAAGACAAAAATCAACTTTGTTCAAGGGGTTGTTTCCACCCTTAAAACCGTTTTTGGGCACCAACGAAAAATTGTTTTGTTATTAGGTATATCTGCTCTACAATTATGCAGAGTTTCAGATTTTTTTGAATTTCCGCGTTGCCGAATGTCCCTTGTAAGTCAATAACTGATATAGTGGAAAGTATAATTCCTCTTTGTACAGGTTTAAATACTCCTTTATTACCTATTTTTATGTTGGTAAATAGCTCAATTACTTCACGTAAGAAAGAAATACTCTCATTGTATATGTCAACGTTTTTTAAACCTAAAGCTAAACAACATGGCCTAGAAGTCATCAATGAGAACCACCTGGACATTTGTTTCACAAACCACGCGGTAGTATATAACTCTGGTTTCTGATTCTCTTTGACTAAAAATTCTAAAGAACTACTGACATGGGTTGAGAGAACAGATCGTGCTTTATTGACACGCATTTTATTATAAGTGTTAGTACAATGAATATCATCGTGACGTAATTTAGGTGTTAGGTAAAATTCTAAGTCTTTTTGAGATTCAATTAAGTCATTAAAATGTGCACTTTCAACTCTATTTGATGGTAAGTTATATTTGGTAACGATTTGTTCCGGCAACAGAAAAGATTGATTTGAAAACAATGATTCTTTTAAATTTTTCAAAAGATGTGGCACATCTGCAATAAAATATAGGACTCTATCGGGATTAGAAGGATGAGGTATATAATTTTTAACACTAGAATACCGTCCCACATTTATTCCACAACATTTCTATATCTTACCATTTCCTGGACCCATGTCAGAAGTTACTTAATTGACATGAAGACCAATGTCCTCAGCTTTTTTAATTATCTGAAATATTATGTCTTTCATAATTTCCCCATTAAAGGAGTCACCTGTATAATAGTAACCTACGATATGCTTCCATCGACTAGCTGTACCAGTTAGCATAAATATCAAAGCATGCGTTGCTGTACCTTGTTCATGTGGCAGCGTTATATTTCCAAGTAATGTCTTTGTTGATGAATCATACACATGTTTAGATGTTATACTCGTCTCATCAAGAACGAGTCCACATTCTCTGTCGGTATCATTTTGAAATGTACTCACTTTCATTTGTAAAAAGTGAAACATGTCATTTGAAATACCACTTTCAAATTTTGAATTTTCTATTCGTCGTTGTAAAGTGTGTAAACTTGGAAGAGGTATTTTTTGTTGCAGAAGTTCTTCATATCCAGTTATACCACACGCAAACCTTAACTTAAGTGCACGTTGAACAGTTATATTAGACCAACATTTTGTACTTCGGTGTTTTGTTAATAACGCTTTTATTTGATCTTCGTGGAATACCTTTTTTAATACTTGTTTGTATTTATTATTTGTATCACTCTTTTGGAGTGATTGTATTTGTGAACGCAATACCTTATTTTGTTTACTTAAGAGCATTATACGTTGTTGCAGTTTTTCATTTCTTTCTTCCAGCTTCTTATTAGCAATTTTCTCTTTTGTATCGCTAGCAGGTGAAGTACACACTTTATCCTTTAACGATGATATAGTTAGAACAGGAGCAGGTTCAACAGTGTCATTTATAACCATCTACAACAATATAATACAATATTTACACATAGTTTCTTTCAGTAGTACATATACATTCTCTTATTTCTATTTTACCTGTTTCTCATTTACTTCAATGTGTTCTGTATCATTTAACAATGATGTAATAGGAGCAAGAACAGGTTCAACTATGTCATTTATAACCGTCTACAACAATATAATGCAATCTTCAAAAATACTTTCTTTCAGTAGTATGTATATATTCTCTCATTTCTATTTTACCTGTTTCTCATTTACTGCTATATGTTCTTCATAAATGGGCTGCTGTGTTTCCTCAGTGCTATTAGGTATTGTAACAGGAATTTGTTTTTTTACAAAATATTCAAAAATTGTAGGTACTGCGTTATGTTTCAATTTCCTTTTCTTATCGCTCCTCTGTTCCCACATTTCAGGTTGAAAGTGTACCTATATTACCGTAACATTTAATTGAATAGTAAACATATTCTATATTTGTACATAATAAATAATTTTACCTCGCATACACATGAATGTTTTGCTGGCGTCCAATTATACTTTGTATTTATACGTTCTATTCATTGTCGTCGACATTCATCATCTCTCGGGATTATTTTCAGAATATATCCCTTTTCTGAGGAATTGTTGCAAAATGGTATGGTACATCCAACCATTTTGCAATAATTAACGAAACTATAAAAACTATAAAAACGAAAATATAAACAGTTGTCAAACGCTTACAGGTTATACGAATGTTTGTGTTACTTTTTGCACTATGTTCCGATATTTACGGTCAGTTCATAAATTGTACATTTCATAGATTTTCAGTACTGACGGCGTATGTCTGAACACACCCGATTTCGATCAAACATGGCGGACCACCCAACTTGTCGCCACTTTGATTAGAGGCACTCTAAGGAAACACAGATCGCAGCGACACCACTAAACGTTCGTTGAAAAGGTGACACTTCGAGCGTTACTTTGAGTGTATAAACATCGCAATTGGTGCAGTGGTTGGAAAGTTGTTTGCGTTTGAAAATGAAAAAAAGTAATGAAAAATTGCGCTATATTTTGCAATATTATTACGACAAAGGGAAGAACGCTGCGCAGGCTTGTGAAAAAATTTGTGCTGTGTACGGTGAAGGTACTTTATCAAAATCTGCTACGCGGAAATGGTTCGTTCGCTTTCGTTCTAATTTTGATGTGAAAGATGAGTCACGCTCTGGTCGTCCAATCACCGAAAAAGCTGATGAAATTCTTGAAAAAGTCCAGCAAGATAAGCATATCAGCAGTGTCGATATTGGTATGGAGCTAGGCACTGACCACAAAACTGTTTTGAACCATTTACATAAAGCTGGCTACAAAAAGAAGCTCGATGTATGGGTTCCTCATGAGTTGAGCGCGACAAACATGATAGACCGAATTAACATCTGCGATGCGCTGCTAAAACGCAATGAAATCGAGCCATTTCTAAAATGTGTCATAACCGGTAATGAAAAATGGATAACGTACGACAATCGGAAGCGTAAAAGATCGTGGATAAGGGATGGTGAGCCGTCACAAGCGATCGCGAAGCCAGGATTGACGCCGAAAAAGATGATACTGTGTGTGTGTGGTGGGACTGGAAGGGAATCGTCCACCATGAGGTACTTCCAGTTGGTCAGACGATTGATTCTCAACTCTACTGTGGACAACTAGAGAGATTACGCCAGGCAATTGAAAGAAAACGGCCCGAATTGAATAATAGCAAAGGTGTTGTCTTCCATCATGACAACGCCCGACCACACACTTCTTTGATGACCCGTCAAAAATTGTGAAAGCTTGGTTAGAAAGTTCTGATGCATCCACCGTATAGTCCAGATATAGCACCCTCTGACTATCACTTGTTCCGATCTCTGCAGAACTCTCTCAATGGAATTAAGCTAGTTTTAAAAGAAGCCTGTGAAAATCACTTGATTCAGTTTTTCAACTAGAAACCACAGAAGTTCTTCACCGATGGCATCATGGCTCTACCCGAAAAATGGCGAAACATTGTCGATAATAATGGAGCATATTTGGTTTAAATAAATTCATTTATTCACTATAAGAAAACCTACTATAAGAAAACCAGTTGAATTTTACTAAAAAAATGCCACGAACTTTTTCCCAGACCCAATATTTTGTATATTTCCGTCAAACAAATTGTCAATAGCAGGAACTATTTGATTTCGCAATAAATCTAGATAAGTGTTCGCATTTAAATTTCCTTCGATAAAGAAGGACCCGATAATACCATGTTCGCAAAAACCCGCTCACATGTTCAGTTTTTGGGGATATTGTGTGTGGAGATCACGCATCCAGTGAGGGTTCTCGTCACTCCAATAGCGGCAATTCTGACGATTTACCGTTCCATTTAATTCGAAAGGAACTTCATCGGAAAAAATGATATTATTAAGAAAAGTGTTATCATTATCGCATTGACGCGTCATTTCATCGCAAAACTCATTTCTTCTATCAAAATCACATTCCGCTAGTCCCTGAGTAAACTTTATTTTGAAAGAATTCCATTTTTCTCTCATTATAATTTTATGAATGGAAAATGAACTTCAGTCGCCTGTGCTACCTTTCTTATCGAAGAATTAGGATTTTCTACAAATGATTGCATCACATCCAAACTTTTATCGAAATGTATCTCTAATTTTGGTCTACCACTCCGCGGGCGATCCTTGACAGATCTCGTTTCTTCGAATCATCTGACAGTTTTTTGAGCCGTAGACTTTAAAATTGGTTCATGATCTGCATAAGTATCGTTAAACAAAGTCGCTACTTATTCCAAGAACCTAACGCGGTCACCATATCCTCGCATCATCAATATTGTAATTCTTTCCCTTTTAGTCAATACCATTTTGGCGACTACCGAAGGTAATTTCTTACTTTGCAAAAGAAATTACTTTGACTTGATATACGAACAAGTAATTTGTTACTTGTATGACGAATACGATCTGCATTTAGTATCTAGCATCTAATAAATTTTCTTCGATAAAGAAGGATCCGATAACTAAAAACCCGTCAACATGTTTTTTTGGGGATACTACATGTAGATATCACGTCTGTGCTACCTTACTTATCGAAGAATAAGGATGAGCTCATACAAATGATTTGTAAGTCCAATGACAATTTAGAAATAATTTATTACCATGTGTACGCGACGAAACCTGTTAACTTGGTAGACCTTAAGGAACGCATACTGCACCAAGTAAATCTTATCTCATCAGAAATGAGACGAAACGTTTTAAATGAATTTCATCTACGATTAAGTCATTGTCAAGCAGCAGACGGAAGACAATTTGAACACTTAATTCAGTAAAAACCCTCCTACATACACACGCACGCGCGCGCACACACACATACACACACAGGGGTGCAAAGTCCGACCATGCAACCTCCACGCGGTACATCCTGGATAATACTAATGCTGGCGGTACCATAAATTCTAAAGCTCATAATTCAGACAATTCTCAACAAAACTAAGTCATCAAGTTGTATTTTGGAAACGTCTCGCAGTCATCTTTAACACTGTGTGATAAAAAATGGGATATTCCGTTTAAAAAAATCATGTTGGCCTTGATTTCGCCTTTACTCCTTCACTCAAGGTGAATCATATCCACAAATGGATATGCTGATTCAATAGAACTTTTAAAACCCTACAACTTTGGTTGGAAACATTTTTCTCAGAAACGTTTCGTTTTCAAGATATTCAACCGTTTCCAGACTTTTCTAACACCCTGTATATCTAATATTACGTGTACAAATGAATAATCAAATTTTTTCAGCTACATTCAAGGTTTATTTTAAAAGAAAGTAAATTAAATTGTTCAATCAAAGTATTCGCCGTTGCTTTCTATAACTTTAAGCCATCTTTCAGGCAGCTGATGAATTCCATCTCGGAAAAATGTTACGTCTTGAACATGATAAAGTTATCAAGCCATTTTCGGATCTCATCCATCTGATTGGAAGTGCATATCGGACAAGGCATATTGCATCGACCGGAACAAGTGATAATCGGATGGAGCAATGTCTAGTGAATACGCCGAGTGCTGCAAGGCGTCCTAGCCAAGACTCATTATGGTGTCTTTTGTATTGGAAGCAACGTGTGGCCTGGTGTTGTCATGCAACAATTTCACTGGACGTTCTCCTTTGCCAGTATACGGGCGTTTTCGTTCCAATTCTTGACTCAAGCAGATTAATTGACGTTGGTAGCAATCCGCAATAACTGTTTCACCCGGTTCCAACAACTCATAATAAAGCACGCCCTTGATACACCCACTAAATGCAGAGAAGAACCTTCTTTCCGAAGCGATTGGGTTTTGCGATTGATTTTGATGATTCGCCGGGATTTACCCATGACTTTCTGCGTTTCGGATTATCATAGAGTATCCATTTCTCATCGCCCGTAACGATTTTCCACAAGAAAGACTTTCGACACTGCTTATTGAGAAGAGAAAGACATTCGTTGATTTTTGTTGGTTTCAGTGAGTTCATGCGGAACCCATTTTCCTTCTTTCTAGATCTTTCCTATCTCATGTAGGTGTTTGGAAATCGTTTGCTGCGTTACTCCCAACTGTTCTGCAAGCTCTTTTTGTATTTATGCCGAATTCTCAGCGAGCAGTTGTTCCAAGTCATCATTATCGCACTTCGGAGGGCCTGTAGGGCGTTGTTTGTCGATTAGACTGAAATTACCCCTTTTAAACTGCTTAAACCAAAATGCGCACACATCGTACGATACAACACCTTCGTCGAGAAAGGAACAAATCGATTCGCACGCTCTTGCAGCATTTTTTCCTTGTTGGAATTCGTAAAGAATGCAGTGTCAGATATGCACCTTATTTGTTGCCATTTTCGACTGTACCGAACTGAATACTTTTGAAGGTTATGTTGGGCCTTTCACCAAACTATATGTTCTTTTTAATAGCTATATGTCAACATTGCATAATCACAAAAGAGCAGGAAAATCTATTCAATTTAAAATTGATTTCATAACTGCTTAAAGTAATTTGGATTATTCATTTGTACACTTAATATTTATAGAGGGTATCCCATGAGAAATTGCAAGAAATAATAAGCTATCATTTTCGAATGTATTCAGTTATTGTAAAAACAAAAATTGCGTTGGAAAGAAGAAAGTCTGCAATTTTTGATGAGTATAAATAAAATTTTAAAAAGTGTTAGTGTATCAATTCAATGTGTTGACAAAGAATGATGAAAAATATATTAATGATTAAATAAGCTAATGATAAATATTTTCAAAAGGCGCATCATCTGAATTTGTACAAAAATTTTTTTACGAAAACTCGTAAAAATTTTTTTACCATATCGTCTTTAATATTACTGACGACCTTTTTAATGCTACTAAATCTTGTACTATTTTTGGATTTCCGGCATAATAATTATTTTTAATATACTCCTAAAGAAAGAAGTCATATGGATTTAAATCTAGTGCATACAATGGCTATTCTAGTTCTCCTTGAGTAAATGTGGAATATCCCAAACCGATGACTCGGATGTCATAAACTTTATGAATTGTTTTGCCGTAGCACGTTCAGTTAGCAATTGATGAGATGTTAGTTTATACGGATGCATCTTTAGAAAATGTTTTAAAATCCTGTGTATTTTTGTTTTTGATATTTGAAGGGTTTGGGCAACTTTCTGAATGCAAGCATTTGGATTTTGTTCAAAATAATTCTTAATTTCTACAATATATTTTTTTACAGCTACAAATACAGGGGAACCTGGTTAAGTTAAATCGTGTCTATGGTCTTGGATAGTTCTATATTGCATAAAATTATCGATAATTCTGTTAAAAACAACACAAAAATTATTTTAATGTAGATTTATTGCTAAGAAATGGAATAGACGTGACGTCTAAGTTTAAATAATTACTGAATTCTAGCCTTTTCAGTGTGTTTTCACTCGTAATTTAATGTGTTCCATATTTAGTACGAAACACCTTATAAGCGTTACTATACTGACAAGTAAAGATACCCAACTGTCACTCACCGATTTTGATGAAACTTTGCCCACTTATAAAGCTATGGAAAATAATCGACACGTATTTTTTTATCTGCGGAGAAACAGTTTTAAGGGTGGAAACTACCCCTTATTTATATAGAGTGTTTTCGCATTAGAAGTGCTATCTTGTTGTTTATTCGAAAGGCTGAAAGGTTTCATGGGATTTTTGGGGTCGCTAAATTCGAATCTGACGTGAAAATTCAAAAATACAAAATAGCGGATCAAATATGGCGTCTATGTCTTACGAGTGGGACCATTTTTTCCATGTAAAATAAAATGATGACGAAAATTACGATTTTTTTAGGGTTTCGAGGTCGCTGAATTTAATGTTTTTGTCAAAAATTTTGAATTTAATGTAATAGATGCAATATAGTGTTTCACTATATCCAAATTGCACTTTCTTAGAGAAATTTCTTAAAAAGTATTTATCTTTCGTTTACAGACTACGGATTTTAAGGTACAAACAAATTCTGAATTTATTCTTATTTGTTAAAAAAATAAATTTTTTTGAGAAATTTTTAACATTGGACGCCAACCACAGTTGGATCGTGTAACTTAACACTTGCAGAAGCAATTTTCACTTTAATCTCAATCTTTAATCCCAATCTTTTCAAAGCTGGGGACACGTTCAAAAATTAACAAAGACCCAGTCTTAAACAGAAGGTGGAAAAAATAAGTCTATAAACAATGGGTTAATGTCGCTCAATTACAATAATTTTTGCAATAGTGATAATTCTGGAAGAAATGTGTCATGCATAAAGATTTTGTACACCAGGCACATCTCATCACAGTTATGTCACTGCAGAAGTCACACTCTGGTGCACAGCTTTTAAAGCAGTAATCTACAGGATTTTCGAATTCAGGTGGTCTTTTCTGAAGATAACCACTCTTGTACCATGAATACTTTATGAGATTTAGAAATCTAGGGGAAGAAAACTGATTATGGATAAGGGATTAGAACTGAATAATATTGTTTCGCAGATGTAAATTGACATCGTGATTGTGGAGAATGACTATGTCAGAGAAATGTCGGATGAAATTTTTTCATGGCCTGAAAAAAAACACATCAAGTGATTGAATCTTGCCGGTCGTACCTGCGGGGATAGTCAAAATTTTGGGAATTTTGTTTGTTTGTGCGACTGCTCCAAATGTTTCAGAATTTTGACCGCTCCAGGAATCAAGCAACAATACCGTTTTTTTGGTAGATGATGGGAGAAACACTTCTCGGAACTATGTTCTTACAAGATCTGAGGTCAACTTGCCGAACTTTGAAGCTAATACGAGGACGTTTTCTGCTTTGAACAGATTTTCTTGCACTCGAGGCCCGAATTGCCCTTCTTTTTCTTGCAAGACAATCAGGAGGGGTGACAATAAAATACCGTTTGCCATAATTAAAGGCTGAATAATGTAGCTGTGAGTCATAGAATGCACAGACTGTGTCAATGCTTCAACTTTTTGTTGGACTCTAAATGTTAGTGTACGTCCGGTATGCATCTCTAAATTAAAACCAAATTAGTCAGAATTAAAAATATTTTCCTCTCCAACTTAAGATATAGCATTTATTACTTCGTTTACAAAGTCGTTAGTTTGTTTTTCTATCTTATCTTTCTCAATTATTGACTTCTGCGTGATAAATTTGTTTATTTTTCTGGAAACGATTCCATGTTTTTGTTTAAACCTGTAAACCTGTAAACCTATTTTTTAGAAGCTTTGAATAAATTTGTCGATAAGGTAACTTCATCTCGAGCTTTTGAAGCCCATCTACGAAGATCCAAATCATGAACTGTTACTGACTTATCCACCGCTTCTTTGAATCGATTCAATATATATTGAGAAATTTTCCTTAATTTTTCGCATCGAGTTCCGTCATTCGATTTGTATTTCCCAACGATATAACTGTCGCTTTGATTTTAAACGTCTAAATTTTGTCTGAACTGACTCAAATTTTAATTTGTGTTTCAGTCCCGACTTCCAATCATTTACAGCTTTTTGTTTATATTCCATAGTGATATCTTTATCTTCGGAAGAGCTCGAATCTAAATTTGTTTCCATGTTTAACACATCTTTATGGTCTCTTCGTCTTCGATTGCAAGTGGATGTGACATGAAATTTGAGTCCTCAAAGTGTAGTTCTTCATGAACTTCTACAAACAGAGATTCGTCTATTGCGTCCTTTATCAAGGTTTCTAATTGTAGACTAAAAGCTTTCTCATTTTCAGATATAGCAGATTCTACAGGGTGTACGGTATTTGAGAACAAATTGACATTAAAACTAATTTGTTCATTTTTTTGCAAAATTTATTATAATTAGATGAAATTTTTACACGACGTTAATTGACTCCTAGACTATACAATTACTCAATAAAATCCCCATTAATGGCAATAACGGACTCAATCCGGGGTCGGAAACGATTGCTTCCCCGAATCAAATGCTCTTTGTTCATTTTGATCATCGTTGTTGTTATAGCATCTTTCAGTGATGAAATATTATTATGAGGATGTTTATTGGTCTCCCGCTCAACTACGTCCCATACGTAATAATCCAGGGGATTAAGGTCTGGGGAGCTAGGTGGCCATAAGTTTGAGGTATTGTGGTCATAGAAATTTTCGGTCATCCAATCTTGTGTCGTCATGGCTTTGTGTGAAGGAGCAGAGTCTTGCTGGAATATACGAGGGCGGTCCGATAAGTACTTAGCCTCACCGCCCGATGGCACCACTATCGCAAGAGAAATTTACTATCGTGTAGTACATTTTCGTAGACGGCTACTGTCGAAATTTGAGCCGAATCGGACTCGTAGTTTTGTTTTGACCGCGTGTGGAAGCGGGCGTGTCCGCGGATCTTAGAAAAATGGAAAAAGAGCAATATCGGTCGGTGATTCGATTCTTGTTTTTGGAAGGGAAATCGCGCAGCGAAATCAAAAAGCGCTTGGATGCTGTGTACGGTGACTCTTCTCCTTCGATGGCGACCGTCAAAAATTGGTTTAACGAGGTTTCAACGTGGTCGCACGTCGGTTTTTGATGAGCCACGCCCAGTTGCCCCGAAAACGGCTACCACGAAGGATAACATGACAAAAATCTACGACCTCGTATTGGCAGACCGCCGATTGAAGGTGCGCGAGATAGCTGAGACAGTAGGCATCTCAAAAGACCGCGTGGGTCATATCCTGCATGAAATTTTGGGCATGAGAAAGCTGTCGGCGCGATGGGTGCCGCGTTTGCTCACTCCGAACAACAAGCGCAACCGTGAGACCACTTCAGAGCAGTGTTTGACGCTGTTTAAGCGCAATCCGAAGGAGTTTCTGCGCTGTTTCGTGACCGTCGACGAAACGTGAATCCACTGGTACACACCAGAGACCAAGGAACAGTCGAAACAGTGGACTTCACCCGGCGAACGTGCTTCGAAGAAGGCGAAGACTGTCCTATCGGCCGGAAAGGTGATGGCCACCGTTTTCTGGGATTCACAAGGTGTGATCTACATCGACTACCTGGAGAAGGACAAAATGGTCACAGGGCTGTACTATGCCGAATTATTGGGCCGATTCGACACCGAATTGCAGAAAAAACGGCCCCATTTGGCGAAGAAAAAAGTGCTCTTCTACCATGACAACGCACCGGCTCACACCTTCGTCCTCGCCACGGTCAAATTGGTCGAATTGGGCTACGAACTGCTACCCCATCCACCGTATTCTCCAGATTTGGCCCCGTGCGACTTCTTTTTGTTTCCAAACTTGAAAAGGTCACTCGCCGGGCAGAAATTTGAGTCGAATGAGGAGGTCATCGCCGCCACGGAGGCCTACTTTGCAGACCTCGAGAAAACGTATTTTTCAGACGGGTTAAAGAAGTTGGAGCATCGCTGAGTCAAGTGTATCGAGCTAAAAGGAGACTGTGTTGAGAAATAAATCGCCACTTTTCCAAAATTTTCGTTTTTCTTTTGTAGGCTAAGTACTTATCGGACCACCCTCGTATATGGTCTGTCCCCACGTACACTATCAATCCAGGGTTTCACAACTGTTTCTAAAACCTCGATGTAGGCGGCAGCATTCACCCGAAGCCCCTGACGAAAGAAGTGGAGTGGCATAACATGTCCTTCGTTGCTCACAACTCCTAAAACCATGACAGTTGCTGGAAACTTCGTGTGCATAACACGGGGAACCTTTGTAGGATGTGAGCATAACCATCTGTCATTTCTCCGATTGATTTTTTGGTCTTGGTCGAAATTGTTTTCGTCAGAAAAAAACCACAACATGTTAGGAACTTCAGGGTGCTTCAGCTTGTTCAAAAGACGTTTTCTTCAGATAAGTCTCTGTTCCCGAGTTTGTGCCGACATAAACTGTCCTCTGTGCATAACGTAGGACGTATAGCGGAGGTCTTTGTGGACAACTCGACGGATTAGGCTCTCAGAGACATTCAGGTCGCAATGGCCCTCATGGACTTTGAAAGGCTTTCGTCAACGATCTCTTACACTTGTTGGACAAATTGTATATTTCTAGTAGTGTCCGAACGTTCCTCATGTTTTTTGTGTTTTGCAACAGTTTCTACATCGCCAGCTGATGCTTCCAATTCACGACGAACCTTATGTACGAATGATCGGGCGCAATTGAGAAAATTGAAGATTTCTGAATCGGTGTGTTTCGCGCATATAGCGATGATAACTGCATGTCTCTTCATTTCTTATGTTATTTTATAGTCCTCCATTGATGATCTGACAAGAAAAAAAACAAACAAAATTGTTCTCCAGAAATTATATTCACATATATGAGTGTCCTCAAATACCATACGCATCCTGTATACCATATTGTAGTTGATCGAAAGCTATTTTCAATAGTTTCAAAATATCAGGTGTAGTAAAAAGAAATTCATTATTTTTGCATGAAATTGAAGGCTTTAATTACCATAGTTAGAATGATCCGATTTAGGTCAAATATGCACCGTTTTGTTCGATAACTTGTTGCCATTTTGAAGGTAATTTCATTATGCCTCTCTCATAGAAGCCTTCGTCCCTATTGGCAAAAAATTGAGACAGTCGATTTTCACAAGCCTCTCTTGAAGCGAATTTTTCACCAGCAAAATTGTTCGCCATGGACAGGAACAGATGGTAATCACTTGGTGCCAGGTCCGGACTATAAGGTGGATGCATAAGAACCTCCCAACCAAGCTCCCGGAGCTTCTGGCGAGTCACTATCGATGTGTGTGGCCTGGCGTTGTCCTGATGGAACACAATTCCTCTCCTATTGGCCAAAGCTGGCCGCTTCTGGGCGATTGCTTCCTTCAGACGGTCCAATTGTTGACAGTACAGTTCCGAGTTAAGAGTTTTGCCGTAGGGGAGCAGCTCATAGTAGATAATTCCCTGCCAATCCCACCAAACACACAGCAAAACCTTCCTGGCCGTCAATCCTGGCTTGGCCACCGTTTCCGCTGGCTCACCGCGATTCGACCACAACCGTTTTCGCTTGTCGTAAGTGATCCACTTTTCATCACCAGTGACCAACCGCTTCAGAAATGGGTCGATTTTGTTGCGATTCAGCAGCGATTCGCGATGGAAATTCGGTCCATGAGGTTTTTTTGCGTTAACTCATATGGCACCCATACATCGAGCTTCTTTTTGTATCCAGCCTTATTCAAATGGTTCCAAACGGTTTTTTGTGCAATCTTTAGCTCTTGGGCAATCGAAACAGTGCTTACATGACGCTCGACAATGTCCATGATTTTATCGATATTTTCGACAATTGGCCTTCCAGTGCGTGGTGCATCTTTGACATCGAAATTACCGGAACGGAATCGACGAAACCAAAATTGCGCGTGATTGGCTGTTACAGTATCAGGACCATAAACACTATTCACATTTTCAGCCGCCTGGCTTGCGTTTTCGCCTTTATCGAAGAAAAACTGTAAAATATAGCGTATTTTCTCTTTGCTAGTGTCCATCTTTGACGCGCGCTCAAACAAAACTGAGTCAACTAATCACAAAACTGTCACAAAAGTTTTTTTAGTACGAAATCTCATCTTTCTAACGCCATCTAGTGGAACCCGATCGGACTTATACAACGCGAGATACAGATAACTAAAGCCATCTATTGGAAAAATAATCGATTTCTTTTTACTACACCTGATATTTCTAGGGTTCATAATCATGTTCAGAAAGTAAAAACAACTTGTCAGAAAAGAAAGCAAATTATTTTAAAATGTGGTACTGGTAATCGAATTTTGTGATGTATAATTAAATAACTACAACTAAATTACGATTAAATTACAACTAATAATAAAATATCATACAAATCTAATTTTTATTCACTATAGATTATGTAGCGATAAAATTAAAACGAAATAAAAACGGAATTTAAATAAAATATCTCGAAACTCGACAAACAGAAAAGAAACGAATGAAGAAAACGAATGATTCACGATATCACAAACAGAAGGAATAAAACAACGGAAGCACAATGAATGAATAAAATACTAGATTATACTAGCATTTATTTACTGTACATTAATATATTGTTAAGTTAAATAAGAATGAATTTCAATTCTGAATAAGTATACTATATATACGAATTAAAAAAACGCCGAACGATAACACTACGTAATAGTAAAAACAACGCGATCTTTACTAGAAAGGTACTTACAATATATGAAGAAACACCTTACAAAACTATAGTTGTAGTAATGATATTATTCAGTCAGACATAGTAATCCTAATCTCAAAATGACAATCATAAACTATAAATGACAACCGCCAAAAGAAATGCCTCACAATGCTACAAAGAGGGGATGAAGCAATGGGAGAACACTGAATAATGAAATACTGAAATATATGGAACATTTATTCTCAATAGATTTATTTAATGTTAGGTGAAATAACAGCAAATTCCATATAAGTTGCCTGAAGACATTTCATATGTACGCATAAAAACAAATGACAAACAGTAATACTAAAAATAGTGAAAACAATGTGATTTCCCCTATATATGTAAAAAATCGTAATTTTCGTCGACATCATTTTAATTTACATAGAAAAAATGGTCCCACTCACGAGACATATAGACACCATTTTGTATTGTTGAATTTTCACGTCAGATTCGAACTTAGCGACCCCAAAAATCCCATGAAACCTTTCAGCCTTTCGAATAAACAACAAGATAGCACTTCTAATGCGAAAACACTCTATATAAATAAGGGGTAGTTTCCACCCTTAAAACTGTTTCTCCGCAGATAAAAAAATACGTGTCGATTATTTTCCACAGCTCTATAAGTGAGCAAAGTTTCATCAAGATCGGTGAGTGACAGTTGGGTATCTTTACTTATGAGTGTCTGAGACTACTCGTATAGTACACTTTCCTTTCAAGTCCTCAGTTCCTTTCAAGTACACTTCCCTTTTCTTTTAAAAACTAAATATTTCAGAGAAAAATGTTTTATACAAAAATTGTATGGTCTCAAAAAGGGCATAAAATAACTATACCGGTTTGTTTAAAGATGGCGTAATTTTCAAGATATTCATTGACCATTACTTTTCTTAAATGGAAATCTAAATTTTTTATTACATCACCTTTTTTTACCAATTAATATGAACAACTTTTATCTGAAATATTCTTTTATTTGTCTAATATTTTTTGAGATATTTAAGGAAAAGTTGATAACTTTTCCAATATTTAACTCACGATATCTCGCTAACTATTTGTCGGAAGAAAAAATAGTACTAGATCTTTTTACTCTATTTGATTTCAAGAATATATTGTTATAATAGTGCCTTAACTTTCGTTAACTTATCGACTTTTGGAAATTTCAAAATCATCAAATTAACAAAAGTCAGGATGCTATTGTAACAATATATTCTTGAAACCAAATAGAGTAAAAAAGTTTAGAACTATTTTTTCTTCCAACAAATAGTTAGTGAGATATCGTAAGTTAAATATTGAAAAACTTACCAAGTTTAGTTTAAATATTTTTACTAAAAATATTAGGCAAATAAAAAATATTTCAGATAGAAGTTGTTTAAAAGTCTCGGTCAAAAGTATCGCTGGTTACATCTTATGCTTGTGGTACGAAGATAGTCCCAAAAGTACCCGACCTGACGTATAGATGGCGGTTGTTGTTTGAAAAGAATGACTATGGTAGAAAGTACCAACCTTATAAAGCTTAAGTTTGACGTTTGACGACGCTACGTTGTTTAGTATTTGTTTGGCAGCCATCAATAGTGAACGCTCTCAGTGAATTTATAAACATGGAAAAAATTGGTTATCGTTATGTGATACAATACTTTCATTTGAAAGGCCTCAGTCCAACCAATATCAAAGCGGAGCTAGATTCTACTCTGGGGGAGTCTGCTCCTTCATTTACAACAGTAAAATATTGGGTGGTAAACGAGGCCGTACGAGCTGCCAAGACGAACATCGCAGTGGTCGATCGAATGAGGTGACCACGCCAGAAATGGTGAAGAAAATCTATAAAATGGTATTGGATGACAAGTTAACAGACATGGTATGCATGTCAAAAAGTGCTGTACATCGCATATTGACTGAAAATTTGGACATGAGAAGCTGTGCACAAGATGGGTGCCGTGATTACTCACAATGGAACAAAAACAGTGTCGTGAGGATGTTCGAGTGTTTGGCGAAGTTTCACAGCAATAAAGCCGAGTTTTTGCGTCGATTCATAACCATCGATGAAACATGGGTCCATCACTTCATATCTGAGACGAAGGAACAGTCAAAATAATGGACTGAAAGGGGAGAATCAGCTCCAAAGAAGGCGAAGACAGTTCCATCTGCAGGCAAGGTCATGGCGTCAGTTTTTTGAGATGCGCGTGGAATAATTTTCATTGATTATCTTCAGAAAGGAAAAACAACCAACGGCGAGTATTATGCGAACTTATTGCAGCATTTGAGTGATGAAATCAAGAAAAAATGGCCGCATTTGGCGAAAAAGGAAGTTTTGTTTCATCAAGACAATGCACCAGTACACACATCCGTTATCGCGATGGTCAAAATCAATGAGTTAAAGTTCGAATTGCTTCCTCACGCACCCTATTCGCCAGATTTAGCCCCCTCGAATTATTTTCTGTTTCCAAACTTGAAAAAATGGCTCGGTAGCAAAAGATTTGCCAACAATAAAGAGGTGGAGTCTGCAGTTGATGGCTATTTTGAGGAGCTCGACGATTCCCACTATAAACAGGGTATCGAAGCTATTGAACATCGCTGGGAAAAGTGTATTGAGCTAAAAGGAGACTATGTAGAGAAATAAAAATATTTTTCCCAAATTTTTTGTGTTTTCTTTGTTAGATCAGGTACTTCTGGGACTACCCTCGTGCTTTATGCAGGGTATTGATACTACAGGGTGTATGGACGCAACGGGGGACGATCCCAGTTAACATTCCAGACATTTTCTTTGCAACGTTTTCAATCAAGATAAATTCTGATTAATGGGATCGAAATGCGAATAAGATTCGTCCATTCAAAAGATTCTTTCTGTCTCATGGCAGACTAAATTTCATATAAAAATATGCATTCTAGACGTAGCTCGAAAATCTGAAATGAGATTACTCCGGCGCATTATTCGCACATACAAGAATGTTAATCGATACTACAGTCAAATATCCTCTCATGAGAATTGAGGTTAAGAGGTTTATTCATTCACAGCAGAGTCGTAAGAGAATCGCTATACATATAATATCATATCTCGGGCAATTATTGAAGCATATAATTGTTGGCTTTGTCAATAACAAAACATTTAACGGAGACAAGGAAACAAACTTGTTTAATTAAAAAAATTACAGAATAAATTTTTGTATATCGACGATGCTCAAGTTTACGTTGCAGCCCAACTTTTCTATTAACAACCCACTCTATATCAAACATGTTAAAGTTTATTACACACTTTCTTCACACACATACATACACACACGCACACGCACACGCACACGCACACGTACACGCACACGCACACGCACACGTACACGCACAAGAACAGGTTTCTATTGTTCTATTGTTCTATTGTTCTATTGTGTAAACAAGATTAATTCCATAATTAGAAAGAAATATATGGCGGACTATATTCTCTTCGCTCTTGATTTCATCTTCGATCTATCGGCGAATTGTGCGGACTATTAGAATCTTGCCAGGCACGGTTATGTGCGATTGGAGGTGCGATTTGAAAAAGCACTACTGCGACAATCAACTGGATTGTTTATGCCAAGATTAATAATGTTTTTAGAAATCGATTCCTCTTATCCTAAGTTATTGTTGACTTCAGCTAAAAACGTATTTCTTCTCGTGGCACCCTCTGCGTCAACATCGTTTTTTGTTGTGAAAGATTAACGAGGACTCGATACTGGAACGGGTCGAAGAAAAAAGTCTGGTCAGTCTATTTGGAAACAAATGTGGGGATCTCGCTGGAACCGGAACATTGCAGCCATATGATAACATCATGCGAATGATTGTTAATATAAAATCATTTACATGATGTTATACAATATATATAAGATTTTTGGGATAACAACAATTTCGTGACTAACGTAATTGTTTGAAAAGCTGAGCTAGAAATTGAGGCAGGGAAGTAATTGATTCTCGCAAAATTATTACAGAATCGCACGGAAGAAAGGAGAAACTAATTCGAAATATTTCCACATTGCTGCATGAAGTTGTGAGATATGCTTACATTATTTACACCAGAAGACTTGAGAAAAAGAGATATTTGCGAGACCTGCTAAGTTGCCATATACATAATCTCGAAGGATCTCGTTTCTGTTTAAAATTGTGCAGTCCACTGAAGATGGTACATTACATGAACCAGGCTTTTTAGAAACGTAATTGCTTTTGTTGCTTATTACGTAAAACCTATAAATTGAAATATTGGCGCTTCAGACGAAGTCAAAGACGACAATAACGCCAAAGAGAACGGATATACACACTTCGATGCTTGAAATGAACAAAGAAGGTAATTATGTTCTCGAAAACAGTGATCCGCCGGCGCAAGACTATTTAAAAGAACATTTATGGCTGAAACTTAAGTCAAGGTACAGATGTCTATTACCAAAAGAAAAGGAAAATGCGCGCAAACACCGCAATTATGATAGTTGCGGATAATCAATTGATAACCTATACGCAAAGGCTTTACACTCCGTCATACTCGTGACAAATACCGACACGATGACTTTTTATATTCTCAGATAAATAATGAGATTTTTACAGATAAAAACGCTTGAAATTTAACATTTGCATAATCTCGTTACTAGATTCGCCGATGTCTATTTCACCGACATAATATTCACAGTCAATAATTACTGTGCAAATGACGAACTTCGAGGTCCTTATCTCTTCTGTCACGGATACACACATACATACATGCACACTTGGCCCGAAGGCCAAAAACAACAATATTTTTGAAGGGCTGTAACTTTGCGAAAAAAAATTGTAGCGACTCTATTTTTCTTTTAAATTGAAGGGAAAGATTTGAACTTTATGACGATGCAAACGTCCCCAAAAAAAAAGTTGCCCATGTCCTTGCCCATGTCCGTCAAACTTTGCAATTTTCAGTATATCAAACATGCCCTCAGATGTCAGGGGTTACAGGGGTAGGGGTGCATCGCATGCTAAAAATGGAGATACATTCTTCAAGTAGAGACTTCTAGCTTCATTTTGTAAAAAATAATCAATAGTCTACAATAATTTTTCGCAAAGTAATCGCTAGTGAAAGTTGACCAATTTTCGGCAATAAATTATCTATGCCATAATTCTTTGGAGTAGTGTATACAGGGTAGTTGATTATAAGTTGCCAACCCGAAATGTGAAGGTAGATTGGGTTAAGATAAACATAAAAGTCCCATACCGTTTTGCGAGATTCGCAATAATTATCGAGTTATTAATGACAGAAATCTGAGGAATGGGAGCGCGTCGACATAGATGATTGGAGAAGCGTTGCAGCTACTCAGGCCACAGCGCGGCCCACTCGACCTAGCAACTGTTGGCGGCGTGCGGCGAGACGTAGGTCCGGCGAGATAGAACAACGAATAGCAGCGCATTGTATTTCCCGTCGCCGCGCACTGGCAACAGTTTCTGGATCAACTGGGCCGCGCTGCGGCCTAAGCAGCTGCAACGCTTCTCCAATTATCTATGTCGGCGCGCTCCCATTCCTCAGACTTCTGTCATTAATAACTCGATAATTATTGCGAATCTCGCGAAACGGTATGGGACTTTTATATTTATCTTAACCCAATCTACCTTCACATTTCGGGTTGGCAACTTATAATCAACCACCCTGTATACAGGGTGTTTGATAGCTGATCATGCGAAAGTTGGGGATAGATTGGGTGCAGCCGAGAAAAAAAGTCATGTACCATAATATCAAATTGGCAATAGTTACCGAGTTATTAATTAAAACATGTGAGCCAACGAGTGCGTAGAGAGCGGAGGGCGGCCGCAGTAAGCACGTAGATATTTGATACAGGCGGAGTCAGTGAGTGACGGTAGGCAAGTGCGCGCGGCGAGGGGCAACGTAAGCGACAAGAGGCGATCGCGCGCGACGAGGAGCGAGCGAGCTTTTTCTTTATAGGTTTTTCCTTATAGCTCGCTCGCTCTTCGTCGCGCTCGCTCGTCTTTTGTCGCTTGCGCTCACTCGCTCCTCGTCGTTCGCGCTTGTTCGCTCCTCGTCGCGCGCGATCGCCTTTTGTCGCATACGTTACCCCTCGTCGCGCGCGCTCGCCTACCGTCACTCCGCCTGTATCAAATGTCTATGTGCTTACTGCGGTCGCCCTCCGCTCTCTATGCGCTCGTTGGCTCACATGTTTTAATTAATAACTCGATAACTATTGGCAATTTGACATTATGGTACATGACTTTTCTTCTCGGCTACACTCAATCTATCTCCAACTTTCGTCTGCATGATCAGCTATCAAACACCCTGTATATATATATATACAGGATGTCTCAGAACTTTGGGACACGGGCTCCGTAGGAACATACAGCTAACAAGTAACACTACCCAACTGTACTCACCGATTTGAATGAAACTTAACATACTTATTAAGATACTTATTAAACACCGAAAAATATTAAATACGTGTTTTTTTGTTTCGGCTAAATACGCTTTTTAGGGGTAGAAAGCACCCCTCAATTCCTGGAGATGGAAACAGTTATGGCTAATTATTTCTGAAACGATACATTTTTTGAAAAAAGTGCTTAGGACCAAAGTTGTAGAGTTCAAAGTGATGTACTTGATGGCCTTAAAATAGACCTTGAGGTCAATTTTCAAGGTTAATTAAGTTTGGAAATAATTAGCCGTTGTCGGACTTTGACCACATCCTGTATCTATAATCAGTAACTTTTTGCATTGACTAAATCTGTCTTCAGAATTGATTTGTTGCGTTATTTTCCTAAAAGAAGAAAGAAACCTGATGTAATGGGAAAATAGGCGCAAATTTATAGAAAAAATAAGAAGGGGAAAAAAGTTTTGTAAGTAACTTCAGAATAGAAGTAGAAGATAAGAAAACATAAAGTGTCAGTCTAATTGTAAGTTAAATATACCTTCATGCTATATTAGAAATTTTCAAATTTTAAAAAATTTTTATTGCTACTCTGGAGTTATCCACAATACCTTGTACTCTTTATTTTGTATTAGGATTTCATTCGGACATGATCAATTATTATTTTCTCGACTGTCGTTGAACAAGCATTTTCCAAAATTACTTCTTGATCACTTATTTGCTATGAGCTATCTTGCTCGTGAATTTCGTTCGAATATATTTACCATCAACCATCATTTTCACATCTGTACTTGGGCGAGTGTTTATTGTTTATAGTTTTACGTCAATTGTTCTTACGACTGCTGTTTCTTGTGAATGTTTTCAAAATTCTTTCGGAAAGTATTTACTGCAAGTACTTTTCCATCATTTGTCCCTACGACTATTTTTTGTGTTAATTTCATTTAGGCTTATACAATCATAAACTCTGCTTTCTATGAATTTACTTTGAATCTCTGTTATAATATTATTAAAGCATTGTTAATCTGTAAAATTTCATAATGTCATTAAACCCAAAAAATATTTTAAAGTTATTATGCCTCACTTTCGAGGACCCAGTATAATATAGAATCTAGAATAACAGATGAAGAAAGATCAATCGCAACTTGCAGATTTGATAAAAGACGCTATCAATTTTGATATATTTAAAGAGACTTATGATACTTTGAATTGTACTGATGCTAGTGTGATTCCTGATGCTGTTTTAGTTGAAGACAATTCAGAAGATGTTTCGGAAGTTGTGTAAGGCGATACAAAATTTAGAGAAATTGTAGACATTGATTATAAGAAGAGAGTAATTGAATTTTGGCGATCTGGACAAAAGAAAAGAAGGAATATAGAATCAGTTAAAAACCGATTTAAGAAAGTTATAAATGTAACACAATTGTACCGATGGGAAGCACAAGTTGCTGAGAATGGGTCAAGGACTGATAAATTGTTATATACGTTCTCAATACGTTCTAGAACAATTTAACAGTGCATCTGATCGAAATCTACTCATTCACGATTTAGATCTACAGAGATGGGCCTTGAAAGCAAAAGAGATAGTTAATTTGCCTTCTCAATTATTTACGGCTTCATCAAAATGCATACACAACTTTAAAATACAACATGGTATTGTTTCAAGAAAAATAAATAAATTTGTGACACAAGCGTATATTTTAAATAAAGCAGAACTATTGGAACAATCTTCCAATTATTTGAGTCAAGTTAAACTAGAGATAGGTTTGCTAGGAACAACAAACGTTTACAATTCAGATCAATCAGGGTTCAATTTGGAAACACATGCTGGTCGTATATTAGCTTCAAAGGGTTCTTTGAAAGTGAAGTGTATTGCTCAATCTTTGAATTCCTTGACTCACAGTTACACAATACAACCTTTAATATCTGCCGATGGTATCTTGAAATCACCCTTATTAATAGTTCTGCAAGAAACAAATGGCCGTTTCGGACCGATAATACAGAAGTCAATGTACAAAGCAGATAATATCCTCGTTTTCGCCACAAAATCTGGAAAATTGACATCCGACATTGTTATTAAATGGTTTGAAGATGTCTTCTTGCCTAATTCTGGCAAGAAGTCTATTTTGTGTTTGAACTCTTGGTCAGGACAAATAGAAAAGAAATTTGAAAATATAGACAAGGGTAATAAAGAAGTAAAAATCCTTACAATTCCTGCGGGAACAACTGACTTCATTCAACCATTGGATGTCTACATATTCAGACCGTGGAAAAACTTCCTGAAACAATTTTCGGACTTAATTCTCTTATACAACTATGATATTAACCTACATTTGAGGAATAACATTCTCAAAATTCAATCATTAATCCACAATCAATTCTCATCACTCCGATTCCAAAACATGATTAAATATGCCTGGTGGAAAAGTGGATATATTGAAGAAAAACCAGAATGATGTGAAATGCCTGTTGATTTCTGTTTAAAGAATTGCGGGACAGTCTGCAAAATCTGCAACAACATTGCAGATTAATGAAATGTGATGCGTGATGTACTAACTCTCTATATATGGAGCATTTTTTTGCGAAAGAACATAAAGCTATTCCTCATTATTGCCATGAATATAAAGAATAATGCCAATTATCATGGAATTTATACTCATAGACTATGAAAAGAAATTATGAAATCTTACCTTCACTGACTGGATTTCGCTCACATTTTGCCTTCACTGGCTGGATCTCGACCATATCTTGCCCTCACTGGCTGGGTTTCGCTCACATCTTGCCTTCACTGGCTGGATCTCGACCATATCTTGCCTCCACTTGCTGGATCTTGACCATATCTTGCCTTCACTGGCTGGATTTCGCTTACATCTTGCCTTCACTGGTTGGATCTCGACCATATCTTGTCTTCACTGGCTGAATCTCGACCATATCTTGCCTTCATTGGCTGGATTTCGCTCACATCTTGCCTTCATTGGCTGGATCTCGACCATATCTTGCCTTCACTGGCTGGATCTCGACCATATCTTGCCTTCACTGGTTGGATTTCGCTCACATCTTGCCTTCACTGGCTGGATCTCGACCACATCTTGCCTTCACTGGCTGGATCTCGACCATATCTTGCCTTTACTGGCTGGATCTCGATCACATCTTGCCTTATTTGAATGAATAATTAACTTTCAATTCCTTCATTGATCGAATTATTGACTGATCTTGCCTTAATTGGTTGGATCAATGAACAATTTTAAATTGCAGAGGCTTGTTTTATTTACAAACCACCAACGTTCTGAATGTAAAATTTTACGCTCAATCGATTCTCGGGATTCTCGGGATTCTCGGGAAAAGTAAAATTCTCCCTTTGAAAAACATGAAATGATTTTCAAATGACCTTGAAAATCGACCTCAAGATCGACTTCAAAGTCTCCATCAAGTACATCACTTTGAACTCTACAACTTTGGCCCTAAGCACATTTTTCAGAAAATGCATCGTTTCAGAAATAATTAGCCATAACTGTTTCCACCTCCAGGAGTTGAGGGGTGCTTTTTACCCCTAAAAAGCGTATTTAGCCGAAACAAAAAAACACGTATTTAATATTTTTCGGTATTTAATAAGTATCTTAATAAGTATGTTAAGTTTCATTCAAATCGGTGAGTATCAGTTGGGTAGTGTTACTTGTAAGTGAGAAGAACAAAAAAGTCCTGTATCATAATGTGAAAATCGTAATAGTTTTTTAGTAATAATCGCGTAAAGTTTGGCGTTTTCCACGCCCATCGCGGCCTATAGGCGCTCCGCGGCAAACTGTGTGCGTAGGGGCTGAGCAATAACGCGTCTCACGCTGACTGTCGCGATGGCGTCTTAGCGCTTTGACGCCGCGCGACGGTCAGCACGAGCTGCGTTATCGTTCAGCCCCTACGCATATAGCTTGTCGCTTACGTTGCCCCTCGCCGCGCGCGCTTGCCTACCGTCACTCACTGACTCCGCCTGTATCAAATGTCTACGTGCTTACTACGGCCGCCCTCCGCTCTCTATGCGCTCGTTGGCTCACATGTTTTAATTAATAACTCGGTAACTATTGCCAATTTGACATTATGGTACATGACTTTTCTTCTCGGCTACACCCAATTTATCTCCAACTTTCGTCTGCATGATCAGCTATCAAACACCCTGTATATATACACGGAGTGTCTCAGAACTTTGGCACACGGACTCCGTAGGGACATACAGCTAAGTGAGAGGAACAAAAAAGGCCTGTAACATAATGTGAAAATCATAATAGCTTTTTAATTATAACAGCGCAAAGTTAGGCGTTTTCCACGCCCAGCGCGGCCTATACCAGGTATGTAAATATGAAACCGAAATTTTTGTATAGAAAATATACATTTATTGTATGAAAATGATAAAAAATATTTTATTGGAAATATTGCCCATCGCTAGCTATACATTTTCCTCACCTGTCTGACAATTTGTGGATGCCACGCCAAAAAAACTGCTGCTCTTTTGAGGCAAACTAGTCATCGAGCCATTTTCGTACATTTTCGTAAGAAGTGAAGCGCTGTTCAGCAAGTGCATATCCCATCGATGCAAATAAGTAATAATCGGACGGAGCCAAGTCTGGTGAGTAAGCCGCATGCGAAAGTATTTCCCAACGCCTCAATCGTTTCCTTGACCAGTTTCGCTGTGTGTGATGGTGCATTATCATGAAGCAAAATCACTTTGTGTTGCCCTTTTTGATATTATAGTCGTTTTCACGCAAAGCTTGATTCAAATCGATCATTTGTTGTCGGTAGTGTTCAGTATGAACGGTTTCGCCAGATTTTAACAACTCATAATAGATCACACCCTTCTGATCCCACCAAACACAGAGCATTGTCTTCCATAGCGATTTAGCCTTGCAGTCGATGTCGATGGTTCGCCTGGAGTTACCCATGATCTTTTACGCTTAGGATTCTCAAAATATATCTACTTTCCATTGCCAGTCACAATTCGATGGAGAAATGACTTTCTTTTGTACCTGGCGAGCAGCATTTCGCAAGTGGTTTTTCGGTTTTCCTGCTGTCTTTCATTCAGTTCATGTGAAACCCATTTTCCCATCTTCTGGATCTTTCCCATGGCTTTCAAACGTATGGAGACGGCTTCTCGTGTCACATTTAATTGATCCGCGAGTTGTTGCGTTTTAGCGTCATCTTCATCCAACAATGCTTGCAATTCGCTGTCTTCAAACTTTTTCGGTAGTCTTGCACATTCTTCGTTTCTCACATCAAAATCGCCACGTTTGAATTTTTTAATCCACTTAAAGCACTGTGATTTACCAAGAGCATGCTCACAGCAAGCTTCGACAAGCATTCGATGCGATTCTGCAGTTTTTTTCAAATGGTAACAGAAAATCAATGCTGTCCGCAAATCGTAGCTTCCAGGCACAAACATTCGACATGCTCAACGCTATTACAAACTATGCTGTTGTATGAAACTTGTATTGTTGTGAGTTGAAAATCTTTGTCAGATGTCAACAAATGGAAATGGCGCTAATGACGCAGTTTAACGGTTACTACATTGACAGCTAGGGCCATCTATGGGCAAATTCCGGTTTCATATTTACAGACCTGGTAGACGTTCCGCGGCAAGCTGTGTGCGTAGGAGCTGAACGATAACGCGTCTCACACTGACTGTCGCGATGGCGTCTTGGCGCTTTGATGCCACGCGACGGTCAGCACGATACACGTTATCGCTCAGCCCCTACACGGAGCTTGCCGCGGAGCGTCTATAGGCCGCGATGGGTGTGGAAAACGCCTAACTTTGCGCTGTTATAACTAAAAAACTATTACGATTTTCACATTATGGTACAGGACTTTTTTGTTCCTCTCATTTAGCTCTATGTTCCTATGGAGCCCGTGTGCCAAAGTTCTGAGACACTCTGTATATATATTCTATCGTTCGGAAATTCATCTAAAAAAAATACATTTTTTGCAAGAAAAATTTTAATACTATAGACTTGTATTGCAGAGTTATTTTTCAATTCTACAATATTTTCTTTACAAAACAATACCATTCACAAATAAAGTACAGATAGTATAGATGGTTATATTGGGGACTTGAATAAGTTCTCGCTGTTTCCGGACAGATGGTGTTATCTTAGCCTTTTGCATCGGTCAATACTACAGCCAACTTCATCGTGAGCTCCACCATTAGGCTCGAAGTGACATTATGTTATTCTGCAGAAGCGTAAGCAACATATTTTTTCATAGCGTTAAACATGTCGAATTTCGTGCCAAAAAAAGAGTATTTGCAGGGAATTTTACTGCATTACTTTTTACAAAAAAAATCTGCAGCTGAAGCACATAGAATTCTTGTGGGGACTTACGACGACCATGCTCTGTCGCAAGCAACATGTAGAGATTGGTTCAGATGCTTTAAAAATAATGATTTTGATGTTGAAGATAAAGAACGCTTTGGCGCACCGAAAAAGTTTGAAGACGAAGAATTGGAAGCATTACTCGATGAAGACCCATGTCAGACGCAAAATGAACTTGCGGAATCATTAGGAGTTGATCACACAACAGTCGCCAAACGTTTAAAAGCATTATGAATGATTCAAAAGCAAGGAAATTGGGTGCCGTACGAATTGAAGTCGAGAGACGTCGAATGGCGTTTTTTCACGTGTAAATACAGAACTGCTCCAACGACAGAAAAGGAAAGGATTTTTCATCATATCGTGACTGGCGATGAAAAGTGGATGCACTATGATAACTCGAAGCGTAGAAAATCGTTGGGTAAGCTCGGCCATGCATCGCATCGACGGCAAAGCCGAATATCCATGATTCCAAGTTCATACTCTGTATTTGGTGGGATCAGCTGGGTATTATATTATGAGCTCCTTAAACTCAACGAAACCATTACGGGAGATCGCTATCGACTACAATTGATGCGTTTGAGTCGAGCATTGAAGGAAAAACGGCTGCAATATGAGGAGAGACACGACAAAGTAATTTTGCAGCATGACAACGCTCGGCCAAATGTTGCAAAACCGGTCAAAACCTACTTGGAAACGCTCAAATGGGAAGTCCTACCCCACCCGCCGTATTCACCGGACATTGCTCCTTCCGATTACCACTTGTTCCGATCGATGACTCATGGCCTGGCTGAGCAGCACTTCCATTCTTATGAAGATGCCAAAAAATGGGTCGATTTATGGATAACCTCAAAAGATAAGTCTTTCGACATGGTATTCGAATGCTGCCAGAAAGATGGGAGAAAATAGTGGCTACCGATGGACAATAATTTTTAATAACATGTTCTTTACTAATTTTTTTAAATAAAACATTCATTTTCACGAAAAAACAGCGAGAACTTATTCAAGTCCCTAATACATGTTTATAAATAATTTGAGTTATAAGTAATTTTGTACATATTGTAAGCAAAACTTATGTAAATAACGGTAAATGATAAAGTACGTTAGTTGTTTAAGAATTTTTGGTTTCTTTGTATTGAGACTTTCTCATGATTTTTGTAATACTTTTTCTGTGTACATGCGTTTGATCAATATTGCTGCCGCGATTTGTTCGAGACGAGCTTTGAACGCAAGGCGATACATGTTAAAAGAATGTTTTTATAAAGAAATATAAATATGTTTTTATTCCATAAGAATAAGTATGTTACTGCGCTCGCATATACTCTAATACATAATTATGTGCAACATCATTTAATTAAACTGATTGAATATCAGGATGTGTCGCATCTTCTTTTTCATTTCGCAATACCACGTGAAGTATTGGATTGGCCAATAAGTATTGTCAAATTTTTCTGTAAAAGATCGTTTCTGTTGTGTTTAAAACAAGACTATTCTAACCTACCAGGGCGGTCCGATAAGTACTTAGCCTCACCGCCCGATGGCATCACTATCGCGAGAGAAATTTACTATCGTGTAGTACATTCTCGTAGACGGCTACTGTCGAAATTTCGAATCGGACTCGTAGTTTTGTTTTGACCGCGTATGGAAGCGGGCGTGTCCGCGGATTTTAGAAAAATGGGAAAAGAGCAATATTGGTCGGTGATTCGATTCTTGTTTTTGGAAGGGAAATCGCGCAGCGAAATCAAAGAGCGCTTGGATGCTGTGTACGGTGACTCTTCTCCTTCGATGGCGACCGTTAAAAATTGGTTTAACGAGTTTCAACGTGGTGGCACGTCGGTTTTTGATGAGCCACGCCCAGGTGTCCCGAAAACGGCTACCACGGAGGATAACATGACAAAAATCCACGATCTCGTATTGGCAGACCGCCGATTGAAGGTGCGCTGAGGAGATAGCTGAGACAGTAGGCATCTCAAAAGACCGCGTGGGTCATATTCTGCATGAAATTTTGGGCATGAGAAAGCTGTCGGCGCGATGGGTGCCGTGTTTGCTCACTCCGGACAACAAGCGCAACCGTGAGACCACTTCAGAGCAGTGTTTGACGCTGTTTAAGCGCAATCCGAAGGAGTTTCTGCGTCGTTTCGTGACCGTCGACGAAACGTGGATCCACTGGTACACACCAGAAACCAAGGAACAGTCGAAACAGTGGACTTCACCCGGCGAACGTGCTCCGAAGAAGGCGAAGACTGTCCTATCGGCCGAAAAGGTGATGGCCACCGTTTTCTAGGATTCACAAGGTGTGATCTACATCGACTACCTGGAGAAGGGCAAAACGGTCACAGGGCTGTACTATGCCGAATTATTCGGCCGATTCGACGCCGAATTGCAGAAAAAACGGCCCCATTTGGCGAAGAAAAAAGTGCTCTTGCACCATGACAACGCACCGGCTCACACCTCCGCCCTCGCCACGGTCAAATTGGTCGAATTGGGCTACAAACTGCTACCCCATCCACCGTATTCTCCAGATTTGGCCCTGTGCGACTTCTTTTTGTTTCCAAACTTGAAAAAGTCACTCGCCGGGCAGAAATTTGAGTCGAATGAGGAGGTCATCGCCGCCACGGAGGCCTACCTCGAGAAAACGTATTTTTCAGACGGGTTAAAGAAGTTGGAGCATCGCTGGGTCAAGTGTATCGAGCTAAAAGGAGACTATGTTGAGAAGTAAATCGCCACTTTTCCAAAATTTTCGTTTTTCTTTTGTAGGCTAAGTACTTATCGGACCATCCTCGCATAAAACGCATGTATAATCTAAAATTTGAAATTTAAACGCGTAATTTAAAAAAAGTTCATTGTATTTGGTTAAAATTTTAGTGCCTATTTTTATTTGAAAATGAATAACAAGAAAATGTATTTTCGTACATTACCCTTTTTTTATTTTCGCAAAAATAAAAATGCAATATTAATAGTAAAAAAAACTTTTGATGTGCATGGTGATAGTATTGTGAATAAAAAAATAGTACAAAGATTGTTCAAAAAGTTTAGTAAGTAATGGAGATTTTAGTTTTAGCGATAATAAATATTCTGGCAGACCTATCGAGATTGTTAACGATTAAATATCTCCCAGAGAGAAATAAGTGTCGAATAGACGTCGAATCGACATCAATTAGTCGTCGATGATATCTAAAAGACATCGAATCGATGTCTATTTAATTTCCTACTTCTCCTTGGACCAGTCTAATTGAAAATAATCCAGGTTATACTATACGAGACAAGTTATACTATACGTTATATGAGAGATTACTGAAATATTAGGGATATTGAAATTTATCGTTGAGCACTATTTGCATCAACATGGTATGATTTTCAGGTATAACATTTGAGTTCCGTACAATTTAAGTGATAGAAAGGAGGAGAGTCAATAAGGCCTGTTTTCAGCCCCCTCTAAAATTGGACCAAAATGAATGGAATCACTTTCTTAGACCCTTGGAAGTAATATTTAGTTGATTCTATCCTAAACGAGGCCTAAATGTAAAGCTCTACCGGCATATACAGGGTGGGGGGTTATAAGTTTACAACCTGAAGTGTACAGGTAGATTAGATTAAGACAAACATAAAAGTCCCATACCGTTTTGCGAGATTCGCAATAATTATCGAGTTATTAATGACAGAAATCTGAGGAATGGGAGCGCGTCGACATAGATGATTGGAGAAGCGTTGCAGCTGCTCAGGATACGGCGCGGCCCACTCGACCCAGAACTGTTAGCGGCGTGCGGCGAGACGTAAGGGCGCGATTACGATGAACTTTACGTTCCGGGGCGCGACGGGACGTGAAGTGACGTGACGTGAATTTGACGTTTGAGGTTATATTTGATATTACGATCACCGTAACGTGCCGTAATAATGAATTCTGCTGTGAGGCATTATCAATTTGTAAATTTAATTTTGACCGGGTATTTGTATCTTCAATTGTGTGGAAGAGGAAACGAATACGAACCATTGGTGTGAGAGATATTTTTCGAAGAAGAATTCAGTTTGGTGACGGACGGGCATAACCTGGCATAACGTTGATTGGCTGAAAGTGTCACGTGAACAGTCCGACTTGACGGAACGCAACATCTAAACTTGATCTAAACTGAACATTGGCAAGCTTCACGTCGCGTTAAGTTCCGATATTTCACGTCACGTTACGTAAAGTCGATCGTAACTAGCTGCATATAAAACAATGTGTTTTAGGTTTTATGTCACTTCACGTCCCGTCGCGTCCCGTTACATTAAGTTCGTCGTAATCCTGGCCTTCGTTCCTACGCACACAGCTTGCTGCGGAGCGTCTATAGGCCGCGCTGGCCATGGAAAACGCTTAACTTTGCACTGTTATAATTAAAAAACTATTACAATTTTCACATTACGGCACAGGACTTTTTTGTTCCTCTTACTTAGCTCTATATCCCTACGGAGCCCGTGTGCCAAAGTTCTGAAACACTCTGTATAATATACTTAATATAAAGGATGAAAAGATTTCAGTGTCAGATTCAAAGGATATAAATACATATATGGACACACTGTGGTGCTTTCCCTCTCCTCTTCCGCCTCCTGACATGTATAAGCACGTAGATATGTGTAGTAAAATCGACGAAACTAGTGAAAATGCATCATAGAGGGAGCCTTTTGTATGAATGACGATTTTTTCTGAGGGAAGATTACGTTTATGATTTTACTGTTCTCATATGGAGAATAGACAAGAACAAACAATATGATTTCAATCACACAGCTCTTTAAAAAACATTACCAAAAATTTATCATCTTTATATACAGGGTGTAGCAAAAGTCTGGAAACGGTAGAATATTTCATAAACTATGCATTTTAGAAAGAAATGTTTCAGACAAAAGTTATTTGGTTTGAGGGGGACATAAGATAGTGTCATTGGATTGACCTTAAATGAACAGTCGAAGGTCATACGGAGTTCAACATTGTTTTCTTAAATGGCACCTCCTATTTTTCATTACATATTCTTGTAGCTCATCTCAAGAGCTTTCTAAAACACTATAAATAAGTTATGTTTTATTGAGTATTTTGCGAGTTATGGGGCTTGAAAGACTAGTGAGTTACAATACCTCCGGCATTAGCCAAGGTATACCGCGTGGAGGTTGCATGATCAGATTTACCTCTTGTGTATGTGTGTGTGTGTGTCACAGCAGAGATAAGGACCTTACAGTTCGTCACTCCCGTAGTATATACTACGGGAGTGACTCCCGTATAATGACTCCAAACCCTTTCCGCTGTATGTGTGCGTATGTGTGTGCACGCGTGCGTGTGTGTGTGTATGTGTGTGTGTAGGAGTGTGTCATTTAGTTGAATAAGTGTTCAAATTCCTCCGTCTGCTGCTTGACAATGGCCTAGCCGTAGATAAAAATTATTTAAAACGTTTTGTCTCATTTCTGCCAAGATAAGATCGACTTGGTGTTTATTATACGTTCCCTAAGGTCCGCAGGTTGGCAGGTTTTGTTTCGTATACATTGTTTTTAAGATATCCTCAAAAAAATAATCGACAGGAGAAAGGTCTGGTGATCTAGCAGGCCACTCTCTTTTACCACGTCTTCCTATCCATCGATTTGGAAATGTATTGGGTATATGCATAACTCCGTAGCGAAAATCGAATAAATTTCAAACGCAAAATATTTAGCAAAAAATGCGATTTTGATCAATTAAATATGTCCCATTCTGTTCAATGACTTTCTGTCATCTCTTCACGAGTTTCATTATCCCTCTTTCATAGAAGTCCTGAGATCTTTGGGCAAAGAAGTCATCCAAGTGGTTTTTTAGGACATCCAAGGAACTGAAGGTTTTATTATTCCAATTGTTCTGTAACGCCCGGAACAAGTGATAGTCTGCAAAATCCGGACTATACGGTGGGTACACCAAAACATCCCACCCAAGCCGCAATAACTTTTGTCGGGTCATCAGAGGAACGTGGCGTCTAGCGTTGTCCTGGTGGAACACAACGCCCTTTCTGTTCGCCAATTCGGGCCGCTTCTAATCGATTGCTCGCTTCAATTTGGCCAGTTGTGAGCAGTACTTGGTCGAATCAATCGTTTTGTTGGGTGGCCGCAGCTCATAATAGACGATTCCTTTCCAATCTCACCAGATACGGAGCATGACTTTCTTCGGGTGTAATCCAGCCTTTGCGACTGTCTGAGTAGCCTCCCAGCGTTTCGACCATGATCTTTTTCAATTGATATTGCTGTAGACAATCCACTTTTCATTGCCAGTGATCATCCGCTTTAAAAATGGTTCATTTTGATGGCGTTTGAACAGCAAATCTCAAGCTGAAATTTGGTCCGTTAAATTCTTTTCGCTCAGTTTGTGCCAAACATCAAGCTTATTTACCATCCCAAGCTTCCAAATGTCTCGAAACAGTTGATTGGTCAATGTTGAGGTTATGGGCCAGAGCACAGACTTCTGCATAATGCATAATACACAACGCATAAGAGAATCAACCAATCAAAGTTCTTCATTTCTATCTTGAGGAGGGAAATGAAAAGAACTAATTGGTTTATTCTCTTATGCGTTATGTATTATGTGTTATGCAAAAGCCTGTACTCTTGCCCTATGTCCGATCTCTGTAGTCGTCAAATGCGGGTCAGAGTCGATTAAAGCCTTGATTTGATCGACATCAGTAGTGACTGGCCGACCAGAGTGAGGAGCATCTTGGAGATCAAAATCTCCGCAACAAAATTTCGCAAATCACTTCCGACACATACTTTCACTTACGGCATTCTCTCCGTACACAGTGCATATCTTTTTGTGAGTTTGCGGCGCGTTTTTGTCTTTTCGGAAATAAAAAAGCGAAATGCACCGAAAATACACGTTTTTTCCTTCCATGTTTAAAATATAATTAAACTTCGTATACGTCACGAATCTCGATGAATACTTTCTTAAAATGTCGGCACAAATTTCAGCTTTCACTTAATGTACAACACTTCATATGCTTGACACATGTGCGAGCGGAAAAACAACTGTGAACGACATCTGTCGGAATTTCGCTACGGAATTATGCATAGACAATATTATCCAAAAATCGTCGTACTGCTACTACATAATGTAAGCCTGCACCATCTTGTTGAAACCAAATATTTTCTATGTTCTCATCAAACATATTTTCAAGAGCGGGTATGACTTCATTTTGCAATAGCTCCTAATAGATCGCCGCGTTCAAATTCCTATTAATGAAGAATGGTTCGACAATACCATGTTCGCAAAAACCCGCCCAAACATTAAGTTTTTGAGATACTGCATGGAGATATCATGCATTCAGTGAGGATTTTCATCACTCTAATATCGGCAATTATGCCGATTTACCATTCCATTCAATTCAAAAGATGCTTCGTAGGAAAAAATTATGTAATCGAAAAAGTTATTATTATCATCGTATTGACACATCATTTCGTCGCAGAATTCATTTCTTCGATCAAAATCATCTTCCGATAGCTCCTGAGTGATTTTAATTTTGAAAGGTTGCTATTTCTCTTTCACTAAAATACGTACGATGACTGGACATTGTATTAATCTCATGCGCTTGTACTGCCTTCCTCAAAGTAGAATGAGGATTTTCGACGAATGTTTGCATCACTTCAAAACTCTTATCCAAGTTTGTCGCTAATTTTGGTCTGCCAGTGCGTTGTCGGTACTTAACGGATCCTGTTTTATCAAATCATCTGACCGTTTTCTGGACTGTACATTGTAAACTGAAGTGTGTTACAATAACATGTTTGAAGCGTGTTAAAGTCTCCACTTTAGACATACAAAATCAGCAAATTAAATTAACACATACATGTATATGTATGTTAAAAGAACATATTTATGTATGTGTTAAATATAATCGTTTGTATGTGTGTTAATGGTTAGGTATATTAAAATAACACACTTTCAATGTGTTATGAAAGTATATTAAAATAACATATTTCAAATATGTTATAAAGGTATATAAAAAAACACACCTCAAGTTATTAGGTGCGCAACTAAGTTCTCGCTGTTTTTTTGATGAAAATGCAACTTTATTGTGAAAAAATGGTTACAAATGAATCATTCAAAATATTGCCCATCGCTAGCGACAACTTTTTCCCATCTTTCTGGCAGAGCTCGAATACCGTCACGGTAGAAGTGTTCGTCTTTTGAGGCTATCCATGAATCAAGCCATTTTGAGATGTCTTCATATGAGCGGAACTGCTGATTAGCCAGACCATGTGCCATCGAACGGAACAAGTAATAATCGGACGGCGCAATATCTGGGGAATATGGCGGGTGGGGAAGGACTTCCTATTTGAGCATTTCTAAGTAGGTTTTAACGGGTTTGGCAACGTGAGGCCGAGCGTTGTCATGCTGTAGAATCACTTTTTCGTGCCTCTGCTCGTATTGTGGCCGCTTTTCGCGCAGTGCTCGGCTCAATCGCATCAATTGAGTTCGATACCGTTCCCCAGTGATGGTTTCGTTCGGTTTCAACAGCTCATAATAAATAACACCGCCCTGGTCCCACCAAATACACAGCAAAACCTTCGCAGCGTGAATATTCGGCCGAGCCGACGACGTAGAAGCATGACCGGGCAGTCCCCATGATTTTGTTCTCTTTGGGTTGCTGTAATGAATCCATTTCTCATCACCCGTAACGATGCGATGAAGAAACCCTTCCTTTTTTGCCGCTGGAGCAGTTGTTCACAGGCGAAAAACGACGCTCAACGTCTCTTGGCTTCAAATCATAAGGAACCCAAATTCCTTGTTTTTGAATCATTCCCAACGCATGCAATCGCTTGGAAATGGCTTGGCAGGTAACTCCTAATGCTGAAGCAAGCTCTTTTTGCGTTTGGCACGGATCCTCATCGAGCAATGCCTCCAATTCAGCGTCTTCGAAGGTTTTTGGCCTTCCTTCACGCGAACGGTCGTCAACATCGAAATCACCGTCTTTGAAGCGACGGAACCAATCACGGCACGTTGTTTCACTTAGAGCAGCATCTCCGTAAACTTTTTGGAGTTCTCGATGCGCTTCAGCCGCCGTTTTCTTCGAATGAAAGAAGAAAAACAACACTTCCCGCAAATGACGATTATTTGGCACAAAATAAGACATTTTCAAACAACCAAAAGTATATGACGCAAAAACAAAATCACTAATGTGTCAAAGCGGTTTGTTTACCATATGTCTAAGCTTGGTTCATGACGTTTTGGTTATGTCACAATTGACCAACACTTACTACTGGAGCCATCTTTTGAAAAACAGCGGGAACTTAGTTGCGCACCTAATATGAAGGTGAATTGAGCAGCATTGCAAATCCAAGTGTGTTATTTTGAAATGCACAAGCATGTAAATGAATTAATCTTTTTTTACATATTTCTTCCGTTTTAAGTCACGCGTTATTTAACATATTACGTTTAAACATATAATAATGAATAACATTTAATTAATAATTTAGTCTGTAAAAATATGAAAGCAAGTCAATATTATTGCATTAATTTGTTCAATAGATACAATACTTTTTTGAAGGCGAGTAATCGCCGATTTTGTCGATTTGTTTTTCTCACATGTATTTTTTTTAATACACATATGTGTGTCCATTTAAACGTGTGTTAACAAAATTAGTATGTTATCATGAACACATTACTAGTATGCTACGTGACTTGGTGTGTTATCCAATATATCATCCAAGTGTGTTCTCACAATCAGTGTATTTCGATTATCATTCTGTATCTAAATAACACGCTCTACGTGCATCATGGAATTGTTGAGGAAAAATAACACGTTCCTGTAGTGTGTTACATGGTGTGTTAAAGACAAGTGTGTTATTAAAACACACTTTTGTCACAGAAAACGAATTATTTTGATTTACAAGGGAACGGTTGGGGGCATCCCTCACCGATTTGAATGGGCATTGGATATGTTGTAGAGGATCAAAAAATATTAGACATGTATTTTTTTATATGTGCTTATCTCGAGGTTTAAGGATTGAAATCTTGAAAAAAACGAATTTTTTCGTTTTTATCAAATATCTTCTAAAATATGAAAGATATGAAAACATAGTAAATGTAAGAATTTTACAATATTTCATGCTCTTTGCACATGTCAATTCAAATTTTTCAAAATATCAAATTTACCCTCCCCGCTCCCCCCTCCACTCATTATTTTCGCAAATTTCAAAAATTTTGTAAGAACAAAAATTAAAGAGCATTGAATTCCGAATCCAACATATATATGGTAATAATGTTACTTTCCGAGATACGGATTTTTCGAGAAATAGATGGAAATGTCCGTGTATACCCGTAACACGCTATGCACAGCGCCTACTTCACTATACGGATAATATACGGAACACGTCCTCTTCGAATTTCTTTCGAATAATAGGCGATTAATACCGATACGGAGAATATATAATCATAAAACATTTCAATATATAATAACGTTATTAATAACAATCATAGATTTATACACAGCAATATTTCTATGCTGTGTCTTTATAAAAAGATATACGTATACGCTCTATGAAAGTTAGATTTTATGTATGATAAGTTTGTGTGTCTACTTTTGTGGTGGTTGACGTAAGTACTACGACGCAAGTGATACATGAATTGCAAAATCAATCATGTTTATTAACGCGGCGTTTCCATCGAATCTATGACACGTGAAAAACGCCGCATTCATGAAATCATACGTGATTGCATATTTATATCTAATGATATTGATAACATAATTATTTTCACGCACACGCACCACATATACACATACACATCTACAATCGTGAAAGTGTTGTGCCGTCGTATTATTGTCATATCTTCTTTCCATCCTGTTTACTTTCGATTTTGTCATAGTTCTAATAATAGATGAATATCAAGTATCGTAGACGTTACAGTTATGTGAGCTATTTAAAGTGCTGGAAAGCAGCCACTTTGTGCGACGCAAATCATGAGTAAGCATAATATGTACAGATACATTTCATATATAAGCAGTAGTCGCAGCTAGTCAAGCTAGTGTCGCAGTAAGTATCCATCGTTTCACGACGTATCATTTGTGAGCGCAAGTTTATAAGTACATATTGCTTTCTCTCCATGTGTGTGTTTAAAACTTCTTTTAATACATTCTTTGTTAAATACATAAGTATTTATTACTAACTGATATTATTATTTTATATTTATTAATACATATCTTGTCACTCTCTATTTTATATTATTGGAATTGCAATAGTTTATCGAGTTATCAGTAATGTGATAATATATGGAAAAATGGAGCGAAATTGAGCAAGAGTTAAATTATAAATTATATATAATAATGATTAATAATCAAAGAAAATTTTTACTAATTTGAAGAAAAAATATGTGTAGTTATTTCAATTTCAGAATATCTACATACGTAAATGTAGAGCTATCTTTCCGTTTTCACGACATTAATTTATTCTGGATTCACTACATTTGACAGATAGAAGAAGCGGCATCAGGATTAACATAAGAAAATCACTGCATTAATTATAAAGTGTATTTTATTTTATATATTATTTTATATATCATGGTTCGAGAAAAATATTTCATTTTAATATTTTTCAGAATGATGCAATTTAATCTCTTGAATGTTATAATGTTACTCTATACAACTTTCATTACTCTTAACTTTCCACAAAGTCCGATAACTCCAAAAGAAGTAGAAGTGAAGGAGAATATTGAATATTTGTTAAAAGAAATAGAAAATGAAGACGAATTTGAAATAGAAGAGGAAGAAACTTTAGATTTTTACAATACATATGAAGTTCCAGAAGCGGAAAATATTGATTTATTAGAGGAAAATGAAAGAAAAGAATATCTCCCGGAAGAAGTTATTTGTAGCTTCGTTGAAGCAGGAATATCAAATGATTATAAAAGGTAAACTGTGGGATACTGGAAGAGCGGTAAAACAGGACTAAGATGGCTTGAAGGAGTTAAAAGAAGATACAGAAAAGTAACATCGATGCGACAGTTACGACGATGGGAGGACCAAATCAGTGCAGGTGGCAGCAGAGATGAAAAATTAAAAAGAATTTCTGAATATACAATAAACTGTTTTAATGAAGCACTTGAAAATAGAATAATTATTCATGACATTGCCATTGCTCGATGGGCTTCTCGAGCACAAGAAGAGGAAAATGTGGTAGGATTCAAAGCTTCCGAAACGTGTGTAAAAAGATTCAAAACTTCATATGATATCGTCTCTCGAAAAATAACAAAATTTGTAACAAAAAAATCATTGTTATCGAAAACAGATTTAGAAGATAAGTGTAATACATTTATTGAAAATGTAAAATATTATATTGAACGATACGGCGTAGACAATATTTATAATTCGGATCAGAGTGGATTTCAACTTGAATTTCACTCTGGTCGTACTTTATCCCAAAAAAGTCTAAAAAATATAGAAGCTGTAATACAATCTACATCAGCAACCGCACACAGTTATACTATACAGCTGACTATTTCTGCAGATGGTAGACTATTATCGCCTCTTTTTATTAATTTAAAGGAAGTAACAGGAACATTCGGTCCTAGAGTAAAAGAAACTATGTTCAAAGCACCTAATATTTTTGTTACGGCTTCTAAATCAGGCAAATTAACATCGAGTCATATAAAAACTTGAAAGAAGTATTTTTTCCGAATGTTGGCCCACAATCTGTATTATTATTAAATTCTTGGAGTGGACCTTGTCCTAACATAATTGAGGAGACGAGAACAGATTTTGCAACAGATATTGTTTTCCTTCCACAACAATTCCAGTCGGTGCAACAGGAAAAATATAACCGTTAGATGTATACGGCTTCCGATTATGGAAAAATTTTATTAGGCATTTTTCTGATACTATTATGTTATTAAATCTTGCAATTGATCTTCATGCTAGAAATAATATATTGAAATTGCAATCATTAACGCATTATCAATTCTCGTCGCCCAGATTTCAAAATTGATTTAAATATGCCTGGTTTAAAAGTGGATATATACAGACTAGACCAACAGAATTTCAAACACCGGTTGAATTTTGCTTCCAAAGTGATTTAAACATAAAATGCGATATTTGTGGCCAAACTGCTGTAATTACTTGTTCTTGGTGTAAAAAATCATTGTGTATGACACATTTTTTCCATAATCATCACTTTTGCAACGAATATGTACCATAAAAATAATACAAATTCATCATTCGCGCGCGTGTTCATATGCAAATTGTGTACTGTTTTTGTATCACATATATTGTTAAATATATATTATTGCCAGTATTATTCTTCCACAATTTATTATATTATTCCTCTCTATCCTGTTCTTCTACATTATTATTCTGTAATTAGTATTAAGCTCTTCGTTATATATTGTTTAGCAATTGTTAATGCTGCGTTATATTTTCATATCGCACGCTTGCTCTTTCTTGCAGAGGTAATAGAATCTGTGTTTCCTTATTTCATGCATTACGACTTTATTTTAATTCGTCTTGATCGTATGTCGACTTGCCATTACAATAAACATACTTATTTCAAGAAATATACAAATATACATTGGAAATTTCTGTACAAATAGCGACGCTGCACACGCATTTGCTACTGTTGCCACATATGCACATTTATCTGTACTCACTGTTTATTTTTTGTATAATACATGGTATATTGCAATTAATTCGTTTTCATCTTGCAGTAGGATAAATTATGCACAGATAGTTATTAAGCATAGCGCAACTGAAAAGAAAGAACGCCACGTAAGTACATACCTACTCGCATAGTGCAGTACCTATCACGATGACATCATACTGTTTTTCTAAAATTGAATCGAGGAATCATACTATTATTATATATGGATGGATTCGGAATTCAATGCTCTTTAATTTTTGTTCTTACAAAATTTTTGAAATTTGCGAAAATAATGAGTGGAGGGGGAGCGGGGAGTGTAAATTTGATATTTTGAAAAATTTGAATTGACAGGTGCAAAGAGCATCAAATACTGTAAACCTCTTACATTTACTGTTTTCATATCTCTCATATTTTAGAAGATATTTGATAAAAACGAAAAAATCCGTTTTTTTCAAGAGGTGATTTCAACCCTTAAACCTCGAGATAAGTACATATAAAAAAATACATGTCTAATATCAGGTGTAGTAAAAAGAAATCCATTATTTTTGCATGAAATTGAAGGCTTTAATTACTATAGTTAGAATGATCCGATTTAGATCAAATATGCACCGTTTTGTTCGATAACTTGTTGCCATTTTGAAGGTAATTTCATTATGCGTCTCTCATAGAAGCCCTCGTCCCTATTGGCAAAAAATTGAGACAGTCGATTTTCACAAGCCTCTCTTGAAGCGAATTTTTCACCAGCAAAATTGTTCGTCATGGACAGGAACAGATGGTAATCACTTGGTGCCAGGTCCGGACTATAAGGTGGATGCATAAGAACTTCCCAACCAAGTTCTCGGAGCTTCTGGCGAGTCACTATCGATGTGTGTGGCCTGGCGTTGTCCTGATGGAACACAATTCCTCTCCTATTGGCCAAAGCTGGCCGCTTCTGGGCGATTGCTTCCTTCAGACGGTCCAATTGTTGACAGTACAGTTCCGAGTTAAGAGTTTTGTCGTAGGGGAGCAGCTCATAGTAGATAATTCCCTGCCAATCCCATCAAACACACAGCAAAACCTTCCTGGCCGTCAATCCTGGCTTGGCCACCGTTTCCGCCGGCTCACCGCGATTCGACCACGACCGTTTTCGCTTGACGTTGTCGTAAGTGATCCACTTTTCATCACCAGTGACCAACCGCTTCAGAAATAGGTCGATTTTGTTGCGATTCAGCAGCTATTGGCAGATGGAAATTCGGTCCATGAGGTTTTTTGCGTTAACTCGTGTGGCACCCATACATCGAGCTTCTTTTTATATCCAGCCTTATTCAAATGGTTCCAAACGGTTTTTTGTGCAATCTTTAGCTCTTGGGCAATCGAAACAGTGCTTACATGACGGTCGGACTCGACAATGTCCATGATTTTATCGATATTTTCGACAATTGGCCTTCCAGTGCGTGGTGCATCTTTGACATCGAAATTACCGGAACGGAATCGACGAAACCAAAATTGCGCGTGATTGGCTGTTACAGTATCAGGACCATAAATACTATTCACATTTTCAGCCGCCTGGCTTGCGTTTTCGCCTTTATCGAAGAAAAACTGTAAAATATAGCGTATTTTCTCTTTGCTAGTGTCCATCTTTGACGCGCGCTCAAACAAAACTGAGTCAACTAATTACAAAACTGTCAGAAAAGTTTTTTTAGTACGAAATCTCATCTTTCTAACGCCATCTAGTGGAACCCGATCGGACTTATACAACGCGAGATACAGATAACTAAAGCCATCTATTGGAAAAATAATGGATTTCTTTTTACTATACTACCTGATATTTTTTGATCCTCTACAACATATCCAATGCCCATTCAAATCGGAGGGACGCCCCCGACCGTTCTCTTGTTAGTGCCTTAACGCCAGCTAATGTGTCAAAATAACACACTAACACTCAATTTTAACACACATGTTCCGATGCCTAGTTTTACAGTGTGTAGACATTGGAATCGGCTCACGATCTGGGTAAGTATTGTTAAATAAAGCAGCTACTAGTTCATAGGATCTAACGCGGTCATCATATTCTCATATCATCAGTAAAGTAATTCTTTCTCTTTCAGACAATGCCATTCTGAATGCCATTGTAATTTCACTCAGTTGCTTGATAGTGTGTCGTAATACGAAGAGCTGAATGTATCCAGGATAGGAAAACGTTCGACTACAGGTCAAATCAGAACGATTAATGTAGCAAGACTTTTATTGGAAAATAACTATGAAAAGTATAACAATTTCGATATTTGAATCTTTCCCTAGTCTACGGTCCGCATTCATTAAATCTTCTGTCAATTCTTTTCAGGAAGAATTACTGCGAATGATGCGAGAATATGGTGACCACTTTAGATCCTTTCAACAAGTAGCTGCTTATCTCTGCTATGACACATACCCACATATACACACACACATACACACACACACACACAAGAGGTGTAAATCCGATCGTGCAACGCGGTATATCTTGGCTAAAGCCGGCGATATTGTAACTTTCAAGCCCCATAACTCGAAAAATGCTCAATAAAACATAACTTATTTAGAGTGTTTTGGAAAGCTCTCGAGATGAGTTATAAGAATATGTAATAAAAAATGGGAGGTGCCATTTAAAAAAACAAAGTTGAACTCTGTATGATCTTGGAACGTTCGCTTAATGTCAATTCAATGACACCACCTTATGTCCCCCCTCAAACCAAATAACTTTTGTCTGAAACATTTCTTTTTAAAATGCATAGTTTATGAAATATTCGACCTTCTCCAGACTTTTGGTATACTCTGTATACAGGGTGTCCCATTTTAATGTCCCACCCCAAATAACTTTTTTATTTTTGATTATAGAAAACAATGTTTCAGACAAAAGTTGTATGGTTTTAAGGAGGGCATAAGATGATGCCATTAGTTTGACACTGAATAGTTGCTTGAAGGTCACGTGAAGGTCATCTTGAATTTCTTAAATGGAACTACCTACTTTTTATTACATATTTTTCTAGCTTACATTGAGAACCCTATAATTAAGGATCTTTTCGTTAAGTACTTTTTAAGTTATAAGGCAAGATTGAAAGCACGATCCGGCCGGTCAAGGCAAGATCGAAAGCACGTGTCATTTTCAGCCTACAATTCAAATAATCAATTTCTTGGATTTTTGAACTTTCGGTCCAATTTTGACTATGACAACCACGTTTCGACCCGAAGTATACCCCATTACCCAAGTATATCCACTACTCAAGTATACCCCATACGTACGTTAAAAAGCAACGATATTTTCTTGGCGAATGTAATATTTTGAGTATTGTTACGAAATTTTTTGGTAGTCTTGTAATTATGGCTGATTATCCGCCAAACGAAATAGTCGACATGATTCGTATTTTGGGTGAGGTTGGAAATAATTATAGTGCAGCGGAAAAGCTGTATGCTGAAAGGTGTCCTAACAGACGTCATCCGTGTAGAAAGACAATAAGAAAACTCACCGAGAGGGCAGGGCAGTTTAAAAAGGATACTATAAAAATCTGGGTCAAGTGAGGTAAATTCATTGGTTGTCTTGAGTGCCGCTGTATTGAATCCCCAAATTTCCACCAGACAAATCGAGAGACAACACGGCATATCGAAGTCAACAGCAAATCATATACTTAAAATAAATGGATTCCACCCTTACCATATCCATCTTACCCTGAAATTAGAACAGAGGGATTTCGAGCGATGCTTGCAATTTTATAACTGGGCTTTAAATCAAATTCGAAGAAACCCACATTTTATCACAGAGATGCTCTTTTCTGATGAAGCCACGTTCGGTAACAGAAGGAGCGTTAATAGACATAATTATCATTATTACCCTGATCAAAATCATCATTGGCAAAGGAGCCAACAATTTCAAAGACAATGGTCTATTAACGTTTGGGTAGGTATTCTTAGAAATGACATCATAGGTCCATACTTTTTTGAACAGAATCTAAACGCGCAATACTATTTAGCATTTCTTCAGAATGATCTGCTCAACCTTTTGCGACATGTCAATAATGACTTGCTCAACCGAATATGGTTTCAGCAGGATGGAGCACCAGCTCACAGATCCCGAAATGTTACAAATTATTTAAATAATAGATTTAATAATAAATGAATTGGAATGGATAGTCGGACTCATGAATGACCACCAAGATCACCTGATTTAACCCCTCTCGATTTTTATATTTGGGGATACGTAAAAGAAAAAGTTTATGCGGAAGAGCCTACAACAGCGGAAAACATGAAGGAACGTATTCGAGTGACATGTACAAACATAAATGTAGACGTCCTTCAAAAAGTGCGGGATGATTTTCGCCGTAGGTTGGACATTTGTATTTAAGTAAATGGCGGTCTTTTCCTACAATAATTGTACATGCCCCGATCTTGCCTTGAGCGGTCGGATCGTGCTTTCGATCTTACCTTATAACTTAAAACATACTTAACGAAAAGGTACTTAATTATAGGGTTTTGGAAAGCTCTCGATGTAAGCTAGAAGATTATGTAATGAAAAGTAGGTAGTTCTATTTAATAAATTCAAGATGACCTTCATGTGACCTTCAAGAAACTATTCAATGTCAAACTAATGGCATCATCTTATGCCCTCCTCAAAACCATACATCTTTGGTCTGAAACATTGTTTTCTACAATAAAAAATAAAAACATTGTTTTCTAAAAATAAGAAAGTTATTTGGGGTGGGATATTAAAATGAGATACCCTGTATACAGGGTGTTTCAGAACTTTGGCACACGGGCTCCGTAGGGATATAGAGCTAAGTAAGAGGAGTAAAAAAGTCATAATGTGCGCCATAATGTGAAAATCGTAATGGTTTTTTAATTATATTAGGAATACAACTTTGCTTCCGCCGTATTCCAATAGATGGTTTTAGCAGTAAGTAGTGGTCGAAATAAATAGATCATAGACGTCATGCAATAAACTTGGGCATCTGTCAACATAATCCCATAGCAACATTAGTCGATTTGTGTCTGCATTGTTACGTCCTGGAGGAGGAACGCAACTTGACGCTTGTTTTCGCAAGCTCCGACGTACTCGCAAGTCTGCGGTACAGATCAAGGATCGGAATGACCCCTTTATTTGGTGCGAACGTACGTCAGTGGTCCTTTATTTGGGTCAAGGAACTGAATTCTTTTACTTGGGATAGGTGAGCGACGGTTGAAGGAAGGGAGAATTTTTTGGTTGAGAATAATTATTTGGAAAACGCGATTGGCTTACAATTACAAACAACTTGTTTTATTAGTAATTAGACGTATGTTCACAATGAAATAAAATTTATAGGCTTTTATAATGTGTACGTATACATATATGTATAAACAATCGCGGTCTGAGCAAAATTCCGTGTCCGTTATGTCCGACTGTGATCGAAAAGATTGGCCACTGGCCCCTGATTTAACAATTAAGACGGAATGCCAAGGGACTAGAAATAGGGAAGCAAAGGAAAGGAAAAGTAAAGAGAGAGAAGAAAAGAAGAAAATGAAAAGACAGGGGTCACTCAGGCAAAAGAAAGTATAAATAACTTACTGCTGGTTCTATGATGTTAGTCGATAATGAAAAGTGTAATTGTCACATGTCTGTGAGGATGGACCCAAGTTTTGCGCCAAGAACAGGAAACTGGTTTCAGCAGGACCGCTCACAATGCCCCAAGAACGCACGAGATCCTTGCACAAAATAATTAACAACTGAAAAACTCTGATCTGCCTCACTAGTAGGCTTGGTTATCAAGAGACTCTGAAGGGGTGTTCGGGAGGAGACTCTGTCCTGGCTGCGGGTCGGTCGAGAGGAGAAGTAGAAGTGGCATAGCTTTTTCATTTTACTAAAAACGTCACCTCAGTCGAGAGGTTGGGGTTTTGGAAGTTGCGTCAGGCTCCAAAGTTTATGTCCAAATATGGGTATAGGATTTTGTTGCAAAACTTTTCGGAAGTGGGGTTTTAGGGAAGCCTAAGATAAATATGGTAAAAGATCGGATATCTATGGCGGTAGAAGACTTTAAGGTTCCGCTAGGGTTAGTCAGAGATTGCGCGCAATAAAAATTTATGAATAACGTGGGAAACGCATGAGTTTCCGAAGATCAAAGGCTAGTAATATCATATAACAGCATGAAAGATTGTCTGGTCGGTCCGTGTTCAAAGAAAATTGTTGCTCCGAACAGGAAGTTATTTAAGGTTATTTGGAGAGGAGATATATGGATAAAATAACTCAGCTGATCTTTTCCGACAGAAATAGAGGAAACTCCGGTGATTAAAGCAGAGAGAAAAAAAACAGAAATCTGTGTGTGTGTCGTCCCTGTTCTCGGAGGGTCGCGGACATGAACATTTGGTCGTATAATATATTGGGTCTGGGAAAGAGTTCGTGGCGCTTTTTTAGTAAAATTCAACTGGTTTTCTTATAGTGTGAAAATGAATTTATTTAAACCAAATATGCTCCTTTATTACCGATAATGTTTCGCCATTTTTTGGGTAGAGCCATGATGCCATTGGTGAAGAACTTCTGTGGTTTCTGGTTGAAAAACTGAATCAAGTGGTTTTCACAGGCTTCTTTGGAAACCAGCTTAATTCCATTGAGAGAGTTCTGCAGAGATCGGAACAAGTGATAATCAGAGGGTGCTATATCTGGACTATACGGTGGATGCATCAAAACTTCCTAACCAAGCTCTCGCAATTTTTGACGGATCATCAAAGAAGTGTATGGTCGGGCGTTGTCATAATGGAGACAACACCTTTCCTATTATTCAATTCGGGCCGTTTTCTTTCAATTGCCTGGCATAATCTCTCTAGTTGTCCACAGTAGAGTTGAGAATCAATCGTCTGACCAACTGAAAGTAGCTCATGGTGGACGATTCCCTTCCAGTCCCACCACACACACACAGTATCATCTTTCTCGGCGTCAATCTTGGCTTCGCGAACGCGAACGTGACGGCTCACCATCCCTTGTCCACGATCTTTTACGCTTTCGATTGTCGTACGTTATCCATTTTTCATCACCGGTTATGACACGTTTCAAAAATGGCTCGATTTCATTGCGTTTCAGCAGCGCATCGCAGATGTTAATTCGGTCTATCATGTTTTTCGCGCTCAACTCATGAGGAACCCATACATCGAGCTTCTTTTTGTAGCCAGCTTTGTGTAAATGGTTCAAAACAGTTTTGTGGTCAGTGCCTAGCTCCATACCAATATCGACACTGCTGATATGCTTATCTTGCTGGACTTTTTCAAGAATTTCATCAGCTTTTTCAGTGATTGGACGACCAGAGCGTGACTTCATCTTTCACATCAAAATTACCAGAACGAAAGCGAGCGAACCATTTCCGCGCAGCAGATTTTGATAAAGTACCTTCACCGTACACAGCACAAATTTTTTCACAAGCCTGCGCAGCGTTCTTCCCTTTATCGTAATAATATTGCAAAATACAGTGCAATTTTTCATTACTTTTTTTCATTTTCAAACGCAAACAATTTTCCAACCACTGCACCAATTTCGATGTTTATACACTCAAAGCAACGCTCAAAGTGTCACCTTTCCAACGAGCGTTTAGTGGTGTCACTGCGATCTGTGTTTCCTGAGTTATTTGCAATTGATGCCATCTATCGGGAAAAACGCCACGAACTTTTTCCCAGACTCAATAAAATGCAGTCCGCCCTACATGACAACGAATTCAAAGTACGCGGAGTCCGCAGGACGTAACATTATTTTAGCCATATATCTCCTCTCCAAATAACCTTGAATAACTTCCTGTTTAGAGCAACAATTTTCTTTGAACACGGACCGACCAGACAATCTTTCATGCTGTTATATGGTATTACTAGCCTTTGATCTTCGGAAACTCATGCGTTTCCAACGTTATTCATAAATTTTTATTGCGTGTAATCTCTGACTAACCCTAGCGGAACCTTAAAGTCTTTTACCGCCATAGATATCCGATCTTTTACCATATTTATCTTAGGCTTCCCTAAAACCCCACTTCCGAAAAGTTTTGCAACAAAATCCTATACCCATATTTGGACATAAACTTTGGAGCCTGACGCAACTTCCAAAACCCCAACCTCTCGACTGAGGTGACGTTTTTAGTAAAATGAAAAAGCTATGCCACTTCTACTTCTCCTCTCGACCGACCCGCAGCCAGGACAGAGTCTCCTCCCCAACACCCCTTCAGAGTCTCTTGATAACCAAGCCTACTAGTGAGGCAGATCAGAGTTTTTCAGTTGTTAATTATTTTGTGCAAGGATCTCGTGCGTTCTTGGGGCATTGTGAGCGGTCCTGCTGAAACCAGTTTCCTGTTCTTGGCGCAAAACTTGGGTCCATCCTCACAGACATGTGACAATTACACTTTTCATTATCGACTAACATCATAGAACCAGCAGTAAGTTATTTATACTTTCTTTTGCCTGAGTGACCCCTGTCTTTCCATTTTCTTCTTTTCTTCCCTCTCTTTTCTTTTCCTTTCCTTTGCTTCCCTTTTTCTAGTCCCTTGGCATTCCGTCTTAATTGTTAAATCAGGTGCCAGTGGCCAATCTTTTCGATCACAGTCGGACATAACGAACACGGAATTTTGCTCAGACCGCGATTGTTTATACATATATGTATACGTACACATTATAAAAGCCTATAAATTTTATTTCATTGTGAACATATGTCTAATTACTAATAAAACAAGTTGTTTGTAATTGTAAGCCAATCACGTTTTCCAAATAATTATTTTCAACCAAAAAATTCTGCCTTCCCTCAACCGTCGCTCACGGTCCTATCCCAGGTAAAAGGATTCAGTTCCTTGACCTAAATAAAGGACCACCGACGTACGTCCGCGCCAGATAAAGGAGTCATTCCGATCCTTCATCTGCACCACAGACTTGCGAGTACGTCGAAGCTTGCGAAAACAAACATCAAGTTGCGTTCCTCCTCCAGGGCGTAACAATAACTCGGCGTATCTTTCTGACGGAAAGAGGAAAACTCCGGTGGTTAAAGCAGAGAGAAATGAAAAGAGAAATCTGTGTATGTGACGTCACTGTTCGCGGAACATGAACATTTGGTTGTATAATATAAAATGCAATCCGCCCTACTTGACAACGAATTCAAAGTACGCGGAGTCCGCAGGACGTAACAGCATCATAAAGTTATTCTCGATTGAAAATGTCAGTTTACGAGCCAAATTCTCGTCATTTGCGGGAGGTTTTAATTTTCTGCTTCAGTATGAAGAAATCTGCGGCTGAGGCTCATCGAATGCTCTCAAATATTTATAGTGAGGCCGCTATTAGTGAAAGAACGTGTCGTGAGTGGTTTCAACACTTCAAGAACGGTGATTTTCACGTCGAAGACCGGCATAGCGGTGGAAAAGAGAAGGTTTTCGAAGATACAGAATTGGAGGCATTACTTAATGAAGACTCGTGTCAAAGTCAAAAAGAATTGGCACGATCATTGGGAGTGACTCAACAGCAATTTCAAAACGCCTCAATGGAAATGATTCAGAAGCAAGGAAATTGGGTGCCGTACGAGTTGAAACCGAGAAATGTTGAACGGCGTTTGTTTGCTTGTGAACAGTTACTTGAAAGGCAAAGACGGAAGGGATTTCTGCATCGCATTGTGGCTGCGGACGAAAAATGGGTTCATTACGATAACCCCAAGCGCAGAAAATCATGGGCATATCCCAGCCATGCTTCCACGTAGACGGCCAAATCGAATATTCACGGCTCCAAGGTCATGCTTTGTATTTGGTGGAACCAGCTCGGCGTAGTGTATTATGAGCTGTTAAAACCGACTGAAACAATCACAGTCGATCGTTATCGAACGCAATTAATGCGTTTGAGCCGAGTATTGAAAGACAAACGGCCGCAGTACAACGAGAGACACGATAAAGTGATTTTGCAGCATGACAATGCTCGATCCCATGTTGCGAAAGTGGTCAAGACATACTTGGAAACGTTGAAATGGGAAGTCCTACCCCACTCACTGTATTCTCCAGACGTTGTTCCCTCTGACTATCACTCGTTTCGATCAATGGCACACGGCCCGGTTGACCAGCACTTCCGGTCTTATGAAGAAGTAAGAAATTGGATCGATTCGTGGATCGCTTCAAAAGATGACTAGTTTTTTCAATGCGGGATTCGTACGCTGCTCGAAAGATAGGAGAAAGTGGTGGCCAGCGATGGACAATACTTTGAATCATAAATGTATAACCAGTTTTTTACAATAAAGCCTCGAATTTCGGAAAAAACGGCAGAAGCAAAATTGTACACCTAATAATAATATTTGGCATTTATATTTTGCTTCGTGTGTTTTGTTTTTCCTACTTCTTTTGTTTTCCTATATTTCTCGATAAATTAAAACAATGTGAATGAAATTCATATATTAACCCTTTGCTCTCGGATGTCTCCTTTGAGTGGACATCGTAAGTCTAGCAAACTACTGGGATGTCCTCTTTCAGGGGACATAAAGACTTTATTAGTAACTATACATAAACTTATGCAAGTGCAAATTTTTCAGAAATGCATGTTTTCTTGAAGTTTTCATTCAAATGTCATGAAAATTCAAATCAAATATGGTACATATATATATTGAGATATATGTAAACAAATATCAGCCGATGTTATGTGAAAAGAGAACGTGTGAAGTGCATTCACAGTAGTATCAACACTTCTCTAATGTCAACACGTAAAGAAAACGAGTATTTACTAGGTGCGCAACTAAGTTTCCGGGTTTTTTGATCAATGAAAAATGGAAAATTTCAAGAGAAATACAAAAAATGGTTTATTCAAAGTATCGTCCCTCGCTAGCTATGCATTTTTGCCATCTCTCTGGCAATACATGAATATCGCAATGATAAAACGACGCGTCTTTGGACCGAAACCATTCATCTAACCAATTTTGCACTTTTTCGAAATTGGCCAAGTGTTGCCCAGCCAAGCCATGCACCATCGACCGGAACAAGTGATAATTGGGAGAGGCCAGGTCTGGCGAATACGGCGGGTGCGATAGCAGATCCCATTTCAGCGTTTTGATGGTGTCGTGGACGATGGAAGTGCGATGGTACGGAGTGTTGTCGTGCTGCAATATCACTCGTTCGTGTCGCGGCCGAAGCGATTTGGCCATGCCGTCAATGTTGATGCCAAGTGAAAGCCACGATTTTTTGCGTTTGGGATTCTCGAAATATATCCACTTCTCGTCGCCAGTAACAATTCGATGCAGGAAACTCTTCTTTCATGCCGCAAAAGCAAAATTTCGGAAGTGGCTCTTCGATTTTCCATTTGTCTCTCAGTTAAATCATGCGGCACCCATTTTCCTTTCTTTTGAATTTTTCCCATGGCATATAAACGTTTGGAAATACCTTGGCGAGTCATGTTGAATGCCTCCGTAAGTTGATCTTGTGTTTGCGTATCATCTTCATCCAATAACACTTACAGATCGGCGCACAGTGGTGCCTAGGCCTTATTTTGCGGACAAAACCTAATATTTTTAAAAATATAGAAGATACGGAAAAACGTTTCAGACAAAAGTTGTATCATATTAAGGGAGACATATGATGCTGACATTTGTTTGACTTTGCAATGACCTCGAAATCCACTGCCAAGGTTAACTTTAAATTTTTGAGTGGCAATCGGTATTTTTATTACATTTTTTTGTAGCTAACGTCGTGACGTTTTTAAAACACTACCTACTTGTGTCATTTGCATAAGCCATTTCCGAAATATGAAGCTTTGAATTTAACATAGATAGAACACCGCGGTTACGATTGCAGTCAAATAACAAATAAGCAGCATGTAATTTATAAAGGACAGTTTAATGATAGTATCTACTGTTCAAAAGTAAACATGTAAAAGTTGGTAAGGATTCAGGAATATTGTTAGAATTTTTTCACTTCATATAACCCCAAACTGGGTTGCATTAATATATCAGAACTTTTTATCTGTACGATGCTGGACGGAACAGTTTTTACATATAGTTAAAATAATAATTTCTTTCAACATTCCTCAAAGTTTCACGTCCATCCGAATCCATCCGCAATAGATATTAGAAATTAAATGTAACGAAATCAAAGAAATGTATTTTTTGCTTCTAAATTGCTGAATGGAGAAAAATATATCAATAAGAACGGGATGCTGAACGGAATTCAAGTATTTTCGCACCGCTGGCAAGCGTGCATTGATAAAGGAGGAGATTATATTGAAGGCCTGTAATCACTTGTATCTTCTTCAATAAATATTTTTTGAGTTAGAACCAACTGTGCATTACTTTTGGGACAACCCTCGTATGATACAACTTTTTTCTGAAACGCTTTTTCGTATCTTCTATATTTTTAAAGATATGAGGTTGTGTCCGCAAAATAAGGCCTAGGCACCACTGTGTGGCGTCCTCAATTGTTTTTGGTCTTCTGGAGCGCTCCTTGTCCTCAGTGTCGAAATCGCCACTTCTGAAGCGTTTAAACCAATCTTCACAAGTAGTTTTCGATGGTGCATGTTCGCCGTAGGCCTTTTCAAGCAAACGACGTGCTTCAGCTGCACTTTTTTTTCAAGTTAAAGAGGAAAAGCAAAGCTTCTCGCAAATGCTGTTTATTTGGCACAAAACTCGACATCTTCGTTAGAAAAAATGTTAGAAAAAATATTTTTGCGTTGCGATATGTGTTGGTATTACGACTGGTTATTGTTAACAGATGTTCAAGCTATAAGAAAAACACAACTTCAGACCAGTGATGCCAGTTTCAGGACTCAAACAGCATAGCTACAGTGCGTGCAGCGGCGCGCACACAAGCAAACTACCGTGTACGTGCGTCTGCCCGTCACGAACTATAGCACTCGGCGCTTCGGCTAACAAGGGACATGTCACAACTGTCCGGAACCGATTTGATTCTCCTTCAAATATGTTGTTAAATACACAAATCTAAAAGACACGTATTTTTTTATATGAACGAATATTGAGTTTTAAAGGGTGAAACACCCTTAAAGAAAAACGGTATTTTTCTTTAGAATCGAATATCTGCTAAACTATAAGCGATAGAAAAGAAACATGTAATGAAAATTTAATCGCTTGAAGAATACTTTAAAGTTATATGAACTAACACTTTTTATTTTTATTTTTTTTTAAGAACCCCCACCACTTAATTTTTTTTCGCAAAACAAAAAAATTTTTTTTACCTAATTTAAAGCTTATTTTTTTCCAAATTCAACCATATATGATAAAGTTATTATGAGATATCATTCTCGAAAATTAATTATAAACTTCTATATATATGCTTATCCGTACTATGTGTGTAAGTCATTATAGCTGGAACAATAAGATATATGAAAAATGTTTATGTAAAATTTTTATCTATGTTTTCTATGTATTTATAACTGCATATTGTGTATATTTAGAATTGTAAAAAAATTTTTTAATAATTTTAAAAAATTTAAATTAATAAGAATTTTTTAAATATATCCCCAGCTCACTTATTATTTCTTCAACATTTAATTTCTTCTATAAAAATTAAAAACAATTTTATTCTAAAATTACCTACTTATATATATATATATAGCTTTATTGTTCCCCTTGGGGTTACAATTTTCCCTTCCTCCTTTTATACTCTATTCTCCTATTCTACCTTACAAACTATTCGCAAACGACCCGCACGCGCAAGAGAGAGAGCGCTCCTCATACCCACTCTCATTCTTCCATTCTTCCATTCTCTCCCTCTCTCTCACTCTCCATTCTTCTCCTTTCACACCCTGACCTCCGTTTCCGCCGCTCTTTCTATCTCCTCCTTCCTCCCCCATGCCCCTTCCCCTCTCCACCATTTCTCTACCTCCCTCATCCACCCTTCCCTCCTTCTCTCCTCTTCCAGGACCTCCCTCTCCATTTCCTGCCATCTCTTCTCTTCCCCCCACCTCTTACACTCCTCCCATATGTGCTTCCACGTCTCCTCTCCTCTCCCACACACATCCTGCATCTCCTTTTTTCCTCTTCCTCCCAATATCTATTTCCCTTCAATTCACACCCCAGCCTGAACCTCGCTATTCTCCTCCATCTACTCTCCCTCAACCCTTCTTTAGATACTCTGGTATTCCCCTTCTCTTTACCCTTCCATATCCCTCATTAAACCTTGACTCCTTTATCCTTTCCCATCTTTCCTCCTCCTGTCCTTATCTCCCCCCTTCCTCCCTTATTTCTTCTATCCTATCTATTTTCCACTCTCTGTCCTCAAAAAACCTTTTCCTCTCCTCCTCCCATCTTCCTACTTCTTTTCCTCTTCTCGCCCTTCTCCTCATCTCCCACCAACACATTCATGCTATCTCCCCGCCCCCTCCCTCTCCCAACCTCTTCTTATACCCCCACGCTCTCATTCCCGCTCTGCACCTCATTTGATCCCTCTACATCTCCTCTCTCACCATATATCCCGACGTCCACCTCTCCACCCCCAGTACCCATCTCAGATATCTCTCATGCAATTCCTCTATTTTTCTTCTCTCTCTCCATCCCCAAATCTCCACCCCATAACTTACCACCGGCCACACCAGTTTATCAAACAGCAACATCCTCTTCCCTCGGTCCTTCCCAAATCTCCTTTTCCCCATTCCCCATACCTGCCCCATCACCTTTGCTGCCTTCTTCGCACCCTATCCCTCACCTGTGCCTCCTGCCCTCCACTCCTCCTCACCACATATCCTAAATATTTATATTCCTTCACCTCCTCCACTCTCTTCCCTTTCCATCTCCAATCCATCTTCTTCCATCTCCCTCCATTCTTCCTACACCTCATTACCTTCGTCTTTTCTATGTTAACTTCCAACCCCTTCCCTTCAAAATACTTTTCCAGCTTTGCCATCATTTCCTTCATCCCCTCCTCATCTTCCGCCAATATCGCTACGTCATCTGCGTATGCCAACGTGTACACTCTCCCCTCCCACAGCCTTACACCCCCCATCCCCCTCTCTTTAACTCTTCACCTATGTGCGCTATTAGTAATATAAATAATAGCGGACTCAATGGACACCCTTGTCTTACCCCCCTTCCCGTCCAGAACCTTTTTCCTTCTCTCCCACCTATTCTCACTCTGCTCCTCGTCTCCCCTAATACTTCCTCGCACCTTCTGACTAGTCCTTCCCTTACTCCCCTTTCTCTCATCATTTTACCCAACACCTCCCTATTCACCGAGTCAAACGCTGCCTTTAGAACCACGAACAGTACTATCAATCTCCTGTCCCTCCTCTCCACTTGCCTGTTTATTAAATAATTCAATACATATATGTTGCCCACTGCCCCCCTTCCCCTCCTAAACCCCGCCTGACTCTCCGGCAATATCTTCTTCCCCTCCACCTCCTCCCTCAGCCTCTCCGTCAGTATCGCGGCGTATAGTTTATATGCCATCTGAGTCAGCGTCACCCCTCTATACTCCTCCACTCTCTCCCCTTCCCCCTTCTTCTTTATCGGCACTACCACTCCCTCACTTCATTCCTCTGGCCACCCCTCCCCTGCCCATACTTTTTCACATATTTCCCCTAACCATCTCTGCACCTCCTATCCCTCGTACTTCCATACCTCGTTTGGAATTCCATCTCCTCCTGCTGCTTTCCCATTTCTTAATCCTTTTATCGCCCTCCATATCTCCTCCTATATCCCTTCCTCCCCATCATCTTCCCATCCCCTATTTACTTCCCTCCTTACCCATCCCTCTACTCCCCCTAATATTCTCCTGAAGTATTCTTCCCACTCCTTCATTTCTATCTCCTCATTCACTCCCCCTCTCCTCCTCCTTTCCCTATTTAGCATTTCCCATATCTGTTGTTCCGTCCTCACTTCCTCTAATTCTTTCACCCATCTCTCTCCTTATTCCCTCTTCTTCTCCTCGCATACCTTCTTATACCTTAACCTCTTCTCTATATTTTTCTCCACCTCCTTCCCCTTTCCTCCATTCCTTCAACTCCCCCCTCAGTCTCTTCTTTGCCTCCCTACACTCTTCATCCCACACCTCATGTCCTTCTTTTTCTCTCTCCCCTCCCTCCCTCTCAACGTTTCTCTTATCCCTTCCTCTAACCTCCTCCATTCTTCTTGCACTCTCTCCTCCCTTTTCCCCCTCCTCCTGAACTCCTCCCCAAATCCTTCTAGTTCCTTCTTTGACCACCTACTCTTTCCTCCCTCACCCCTCCTTACTTACCTTTCTCTTCTCTTTCCCCTTCTTCCCCTTCCCCCTTTTATCCATACAACTACCGGCTGATGGTCTGACTCCATCCTCTCTACCCTTTCCATCGTCTCTTCATTTCCCATTACATAATCTATCACCGATGCCCCCCCTCCCCCCATGTACGTCCATTCCCCTTTCTCATCCCCCTTCGTATTCCCATTCAATATCCACCATCCTCTCTCTCTCCCAGAAATTCACATAGCTTCCTTTCATTCTTACACACCTTCTCATCCTTGGACATCCTGCTACCCTCCTCTCCTCTCTCTTCTTCCCCTCCTCCTACCGCTTCTCCTCCCTCTCCCTGTTCTCGAGTTCCAATCCCCCCTACTATCGTCCTCCCCTCCCCCCTCACTCATCTACCCACTTCTTCATTCGCTCTAACTTTTCCTCCATATCCCCATTCACGTAAACCCCTATTACTCTCCACCACTCCCTACCACTCCCCCGCCATTCTCACCTTCCTCACCATCATTCCCTCAACTTCTTCCTCCTCTTCCCTCCATCCCTTCCCTCACTCTCATCACCATTCCCCCTATTGCCCTTCCCTTCCTATTCCTTCTCTTCGCTCCCTGACATTCCCACCTGAATCCTTTCGGTAACCCTTTTTTCACTCTTCCCCAACCCCTCTCCTCCATCCACGTCTCTGACAACACCATTATATCCCATCCTTTGAGATCCTCCCAGAATTCCTTATCTTTATTCCCCAAACCGCCACGTTCCAAAATGCCATCTTGTATACCTCATCCCCCCTCTCCTCCCCCTCTCCCCTCTCCTCCCCCTGCCCCTCCCCTGTTCTCTTCATTCTCTTTACCTCACCCCATTTTAGTTTCCCTTCATCTCCCACTACCTTTCCCCTACTTCATCCCATCTCTTCATCTTCCCGTCTACCCACATCTTCATATATCCCACCTGCACCCTCCTAGCCCTTCTTTTTTCCGCCTCTGCCTCTCTCTCTATCCTCCACTTCGTCTTCCTCTCCTCCACTGTTAGATCGTCCTCTATCCTTTCTCCCCTCCCTCTCAGTTTCTTCTTCGCCTCCATCATTTTCCTTTTTTCCTCCAAACTTCCTAACTTCACCAATACCATCCCCTCCCCTTCTTTTTGCCCTTTTCCTATCTTCTTCGCCTCCTTCATCTCTACCACCAAATCCATTCTCCGCCGTACCTCCTTAACACCCTCCTCCACTCCTTTCACTCCTATCTCTACCCCCCTCACCACTATATTTTCCTCCTTTCCTCCCTCTCCTTTTTATCTATCTGTATCTCCAACTCCCTTATCCTTCTTTCTCCCTCCTCCCCCATTCTTCCCTTCTTCATCCTTTCCCCTTTCCATTTCTCCCATCTCCCCAACCTTTCCTCCATCCTTTTTATTTTTTCCTCCCCCTCCCTCCTTTCTCTCTTCCATTCTTCCCATTCTTTCTTTCTCTCTTCTCTCTCCCTTCTCAATTCCTCTCTTAGTTCCCTGTTTTCTCTATCTCTTTTCTCCCCCTCCCTCTTCACTTCCTCTTTATACCCCCTCACTTCTTCTATTAATTTCCATACCATTTCTTTCATTTCCTCCTCTCTTATCCACCCTCCTTTCCCCCCTTCCCTCTCCTCTCCCTCTAATTTCCCTCTTTCTCCCTCTTCATCTTCCTCCTTGTGCCTTCCTACCTTCACATTCTTTTTACTTCCTCTTTCCTCTTCATCCTCCTCTTCCTCTCGCCCCCTTGTCATTTTTTCCCCTCCCACATCATCTCTATACAACTTTCTATACTTCCTGTGCTGCTCGCGCTGTCTCTCCTCAACCTTTCTACGTTCGTCAACCTCCCTCTCCTCTTCTCCCCTCTGTTCACCCCTCTCTTCCCCTTCTCTTCACCCCCTTCCCTCCCTTTCCTCCTTCCTCCATCCTCTTATTCCACCCTTCTTTCTCCACCTTTACCTTACCTCCCTTCAAATTTCCCTCGTCTCTCTCCTAGTTCCCAGCTACGCCACCAGACCGCACCACCTCTCTCGAACATCCGTCTCTCTCCTTTGTCCATCCTCTTCCCGCTTTCTAACATCAACCACCTGCTCGCTCTTCTCACTCTTCTGCCCCTTTCTTTCACCACCCCCCCTCCTGCCCTTTCTCACCCATGACCCTAATCCCTTCCACTACCTCCCACACCCTTCTCTTCCCCAACACTCTCACCACTTCCCACTGAACCCTCGTCTTATTTTCGCCCTGTCACTCACTGCTATCACTTATTTCGTCGCCGGAAACGGAAGTCAATTACCTACTTATAATAAAATTATTTTACAATTGAATCTTGAAAATATACATATCGCATTAGTTGGCATAAACAATTTATATTGTTAAAAAATTAAGATAAGATTATGTGTACGTGTTCCAGATATGTTAACAGTATAAATTTTTTCATGTAGCAATCTAATACTCACAGTCAGCACACACTGTCTTTTCGTTATACAGGGTGTCCCATTTTAAGTGTCCACCCCAAATATCTCTCTTATTTTTTATTATAGAGAAAAATGGTTCAGACACGTTTCGTATGGTTTCGAGGGGTCCATAAGATGGTACCATTGATTTGACATTGAAGAGTCATTTGAAGGTCACGTGAAGGTTAACTCAATTTTTTTAGATGGCACCTCCTATTTTTTATTACATATTCTAATAGTTGACCTCGAGAGCTTCCCAAAACACTATTATTAAATGTTTTTTGGTGAAGTACTTCTCGAGTTATAAAGCTCCAAATTTACAAAATTTTTATAAAAATACAAAATATTTCGTAAAACATTCACTTTCCGATAATCTTATCTTACATGATCCAACCAGTCAAGGCAAAATCCGAGCATGATCCAACTAATCAAGGCAAGATCCGAGCATGATCCAACCAGTCAAGACGAGATCCTGTGTTGCCTGATAACACAGGTCTACAAGGTTTTGTTGTTGGGCAGCTGGGGGCGTTTCCCAAGTAATTTTCTGCGTAGAATCCGAATCCGAGGTCAGAATTGGCCCCTCATGTCAGGATTTTGAGATATTTGAGGCTATACTCGAAAAATAGCTTTTTGGGCTACTTTTGAGGTTATGTATAAGACGCACAAAATTTTTTCTTCTCTCTTTTCTTCTAATTGCATCATTTAGTACTACTCTTTCCCTTCAAAATGAGCTGTCGAATGGTCATCTACGGTTTTTCCTTGCAAAGTTACGGCCATTTTAAGATAACGTGATGAATTCCAAACCTTGCACCGTTATAGCCCAACAACCTCATGAGCATTCACATCAAACCTGTAAACTTTGAATTATAAACACGAAAACCTGGACTGAAAACTGTATATATGGGTTTTTGGGGTTGCTCTGGGGACCCCAAACCTATTATAGGTTTGGGGTCGATCTGAGATCAGATTCGAAATCAGCGATCCTAAAAACCCATATATATAGTTTTCAATCCAGGTTTTCGGGTTCATAACGGCGCAGAGTTTGGAATTCATCATGTTATCTTAAAATGGCCGTAACTTTGCAAGGAAATATCGTAGATGACCATTCGACAGCTTATTTTGAAGGGAAAGAGTAGTACTAAATGATGCAATTAGAAGAAAAGAGCTAAAAATTTTTGTGCGTCCTACACATAACCTCAAAAGTAGCCCAAAAAAGCCATTTTTCGAGTATATAACTTCAAATATCTCAAAATCCTGACGTGATGGGTCAATTCTGACCTCGGATTCGGATTCTACGCAGAAAATTACTTGAAGAACGACCCCCAGCTGCCCAACAACAATCATGATCCCATTTTTTGTAGACCTGTGTAATCAATGAACTGTAACAATTGTGAAAGTGCAATTGTCAATTCTTTTAATGAAACAAATATCAAGAGGCTTGTTTCAAATTTCTTATTTGGGCAACTGTCGGTATTTTGGCGAAGTTTCAGACAAACGCATATTATTATCCATTGACTTTTTCTTGATAAGACAGGAATTTTTGGTTTTTTGGCGCTTTTTTCTTTATAATTATGGCTGCTTATCCACCAAATGAAATTGTGGACGTGATTCGCATTTTGGATGAGGCCAGGAATAATTACTCGGCAGCAGAAAGGCTATATGCTGAAAGATTTCCAGACAGACACCATCCTGATAGAAAAGTAATAAAAAGACTCTGCGACAGAGCTGAACAGGGTTTTCTTAGAAGAAACCGGCGAAAATCGGGCCCTGATGAAGTTACATCATTGACTGTTATAGGTACCGTTGCTTTGAATCATCAAATATCTATGAGACAAATTGAAAGGCAATACGGTATATCTAAATCAACAGCCAATCGTGTGCTCAAGCTCAACAAGTTTCACCCATGTCACATTCATCTAACTCAGCAATTGGAAGAGAGGGACTACCAATGCCGTGTACGTTTTTGTAACTGAGCTCGAGATCAAATCCAACAAAATCCCCGGTTCATTGCTGATACGCTTTTTTCTGATGAAGCCACGTTTTGTAATAGAGGAGGCATTAATAGACATAACTGCCATTATTATTCAGATGCTAATCCACATTGGCAGAGAAGCCAAGAGTTCCAACGGCAGTGGTCCATTAACGTTTGGGCAAGCATCCTGGGAGATGTTATTGTTGGTCCATATTTTTTTGCAGAAAATCTCAATGCGGCAATCTATCTAAGATTTCTTCAAGATGACCTACCCAACCTCTTGAGACATGTCGACAATGATTTACTCAGACGAATGTGGCTCCAACAAGATGGAGCACCGGCTCATAGATCTCGAGCTGTTACCCAATATTTTAACAATAGATCCCCGAATAGGTGGATTGGTATGGGCAGCCGAGTTCAAGAATGGTCCCCAAGATCACTCGACTTGACACCCCTAGATTTTTATTTCTGGGGCTACATTAGAGATATAGTTTATTCGCAAAAGCCTACAACCGTTGAAAATATGAAAAATCGGATCAGACAGGCCTGCAGAAATATTAATGTAGGTATTCTTGAAAAAGTTACGGACGACTTTCATCATAGACTAGAGCTATGCATACAAGTAAATGACCAAGTTTTTGAACACTTTAAGTAATTGTACACAAAAGAAGATCTTGCCTTGACTGATTGGATCATGCTCGGATCTTGCCTTGACTGGCTGGATCATGCTCGGATCTTGCCTTGACTGGCTGGATCAAGCTCGGATCTTGCCTGGACTGACTGGATCATGTTCGGATCTTGCCTGAACTGACTGGATCATGCTCGGATTTTGCCTTGATTGGTTGGAACATGCTCGGATCTTGCTTTGACTTGCTGGATCATGCTCGGATTTTGCCTTGACTGATTGGATCATACTCGGATCTTGCTTTGGCTGGTTGGATCATGTAAGATAAGACTATCGGAAAGTAAATGTTTTACGAAATATTTTGTATTTTTATAAAAATTTTGTAAATTTGGAGCTTTATAACTCGAAAAGTACTTCACCAAACAACATTTGATTATAGTGTTTTGGGAAGCTCTCGAGGTTAGCTATAAGAATATGTAATAAAAAGTAAGGGGTGCTGTCTGAAAATATTGAGTTAACCTTCACGTGACCTTCAAATGACTCTTCAGTGTCAAATCAATGGTACCGTCTTATGGCCCGCTCGAAACCATACAAAACGTGTCTGAACCATTTTTCTCTAAAATAAAAAATAAGAGAGATATTTGGGGTGGACACTTAAAATGGGACACCCTGTGTAATGCTAGTTCTTAATTTTGATTATGTATATAATAGAAATTCAGATTTATAATTATGTACATAATAAAAATACGGAATTATTATTATCTCGTGACATAATATTAATTCGGGTGTTTTTATTATGTCGGGACATAATAATAATTCCGAATTTCCATTATTATGTACATAATGATAATTCTGAATTTCCATTATGTACATAATAGAAATACGGATTTATTATTATGTCCCGACATAATAAGAATATCGGAATTAATATTATGTCACGACATAATAATAATTCCGTATTTCCATTATGTACATAATGAAAATTCGGAATTAGCATTATATACATAATGGAAATTCAGAATTATTATTAAGTGATGGCATAATAAAAATTCAGAATTATTATTATGTCCCGACATAATAAAAATACCCGAATTAATATTATGTCACGACATAATAATAATTTCGATATTCTGATTATGTCGGGACATAATAATAATTCTGAATTTCTATTATATACATAATAATAAATCCCAATTTCTATTATGTACATAATGGAAATTCAGAATTATTATTATGTAGTGGCATAATAAAAATTCGGAATTATTAGATAGATAGATATTTTATTGACTCCCCTTGGGGTTACAATTCTTTGATCTGCCATTTACATATTATTCTACTTTTTTGCCTCTTACACTACACATGATAGAGAGAGAGCGCTCGTCATCCACACCACACTTTTTCACTCTTCCATTCTCTCCCTCTCTCTCACTCTCCATTCCTTTCCTCTCATACCATGACCTCCGTTTCCGCCGCTCCTTCTATTTCCCTCTCCCTCCCCTTCCTCCCCCTCCCTTCCCCACATTTTTTCACTTCCCTCATCCACCCCTCCCTCTTTTCCCTCCTCTCCTAGCACCTCCCCCTCCACCTCCTGCCATCCTCTTTCCTCCCCCATCCTGTGCACTCCTCCCATATATGTTTCCAAGTTTCCTCTCTCCTCCCACACATCCTACACCTCGTCCTTCCAGTATTTTCTTCCTCTCAACTCGCACCCTAGCCTAAATCTCGCTATCCTCCTCCATCTTTTCTCTCCCCACCCCATTTTCAGATATCCTGGTACTCCCCTTCCTTTCACCTTTCCGTATCCCTCATTGTATCTTGATTCTCTTATCCTTTCCCATCTCTCCTACTCCTGCCTTCTCCTTTCTCTACTCTTTATTTCCTCTCCCTTTATCTCCTCTCCCATTTCCCTCTTTTCCTCTATCTCGTCTATTTTCCACCCCCTATCCCTAAAGAACCTTCTCCTCTTCTCTTCCCATTTCCCCACTTCTTTTCCTCTCCCCGCTCTATTTCTCATTTCCCTCCAGCACCTTCTTGTTATATCTCCCCCCTTCCCCTCTCCTAATCTCTTCTCATACCCCCCCCCCACGCTCTCATTCCTGCTCTGTTCCTGAATAACTCCCTCTGCACCTCCTCTCTCACCATATACTCTGGCGTCCACCTTTCTACCCCCAGTATCCATCTTAAATATCTTTCTTGCAGCTCTTCTATTTTCGTCCTCTCTCTCCATTCCCACACTTCTATCCCATAACTTATCACCGGCCATACCAGCTTGTCAAACAACCATATTCTCCTTCCCCAATCTTTTCCAAACCTCCTTTTTCCTATCTACCATACTTGCCCCATCACCTTTGCTCCTTTCCTTACCCTGTCTCTCACCTGCGCCTCCTGTTCCCCATTCCTCATCACCACATATCCTAAGTATTGATACTCCTTTACTTCCTCTATTCTCTTCCCTTTCCATCTCCAATCCACCTTCCTTCATCTCCCTCCACTCCTTCTACATCTCATTACTTTTGTTTTCTCTATGTTCACTTCCAAACCCTTCCTTTATACATACCTCTCCAGCCTCCCTATCATCCCCTCCATCCCCTCCTCGTCTTCTGCCAGTACCGCCAAATCGTCTGCATACGCCAACGTATATACATTTCCTTCCCCTAACATTACCCCCCCATCCTCCTTTCTTCAATTCCTCATCTATATCCGCTATTAACAGCGTAAATAGCATCAGACTCAGCGGACACCCTTGCCTCACCCCTCTCCCTGTCCAAAAATTTTCTCCTTCCCTCCCCCCTACTCTCACTCTACTCCTCGTCTCCCCCAACACCTCCTCACATCTTCTTATGAACCCCTCTCTTACTCCCCTTTCCCTCATTGCTCTCCCTAATATCTCCCTATTCACTGTATCAAATGCCGCCTTGAGGTCCAAAAACAGTATTACCATTTTCTTCTCCTTCCTCTCCACCTGTCTAACCTGTTGAACTATTTGATAAATAAATGCGTAAACATTGTCTATTGTCCCCCTTCCCCTTTTAAATCCCGCCTGACTCTCTGGTAACATCCCCTTCTTCTCCAACTCCTCCTTCAATCTCTCTACTAACGCCGCCGTATATACTTTGTACGCTGTTTGCATCAACGTCACCCCTCTGTACTCCTCCACCCTTTTTCCCTCCCCCTTCTTCACTATCGGCACCACCATTCCCTCGCTCCATTCCTCTGGCCAGCCCTCTCCCTTCCACACCCTCTCACATACTTCCTCTAACCATTCTTGTACCTCCTGCCCCCCGTATGTCCACACCTCACTTGGTATTCCGTCTCCTCCTACCGCTTTTCCATCCTTCAATCCCTTTATCATCCTCCTTATCTTCTTTTGTTCCAGCCCTTCTTCCCCATCATCCTCCTCTTCTCTACTTATTTCCCTCCTTATCCTTCCCTCCACTCCCCTCAATATTCTCCTGAAGTATTCCTCCCATTCTTCCATTTTTATCTCCTCATTCAGTCCCCTCATCCTCCTCCTTTCCCTATTATTCACCTTCCATATCTGTTGTTCTGTCCTCACCTCTCCTAATTCCTTCTCCCACCTCTCTCTTTGCTCCCTCTTCTTCTCCTCACATACCTTCTTATATTTCAATCTCTCTTCCTTGTATCTTCTCCCTCCCCCTTTTTTTCTCCATTCCTTCAGCTCCCCCTTCACTCTCTTTTTCGCCTCCCTACATTCTTCGTCCCACCATCCTCTTCCGCCCTTATTTATCTCTTTTTTCCCACTCAAACCCCTCATTGTCTCCCTTATCTCTCCCTCTAGACTCCTCCATTCCTCCTGTACCCTCTCCTCCCTTCCCCCTTTTCTCTTAAACTTTTCTCCAAACCCTTCTACTTCCTCCCTCGTCCACCTACTTTTTCCTCCTCCTCTCCCTTTCCTGACGTCCCTTTTTCCCCCGCATATGTCCATTCCCCTCTTTCATCTCCCTTCATATTTCCGTTTAAAATCCACCATCCCCTCTCTCCCAGAAACTCGCATAACTTTCTTCCTTTCTTACATACTTCTTTATCCTTTGAGTTCCTATTCCCTTCCTCTCTTCCCTCCTCTTCCTCCCCTCCTACTGCTTCCCCTCCCTCTCTTCCTGTTCTCACGTTCCAATCTCCTTCTATTATCGTCTTTCCTCCCCCCTCTCCCTCCTCCATCCACTTCTTCATCCTCTCCAGCTTTTCTTCTATATCTCCATTCACATATACCCCCACTACTCTCCACCATTCCCTCCCTAACCTCACCTTTCCCACTATTATCCCTCCTTCTTCCTTCTCCTCCTCTTCCCTCCTCATCTCTATTCCTTCTCTCACTCCTACCACCAGTCCCCCCATCGCTCTCCCCTTCCCAGATAGCACACGGACGTCCACTGAACGTCCGTTACATGTCCATTTTTTTACAAAAGACGTCCATAGGCCGTACGTTTGTCACAACTTCGGACGTCCATCGGACATGAACGTCCGATGGATGTACATCGGACGTCCTACAGGTCCGATGCCCAAATAAGGACATCCTTGTTACGTCCAATTTATGACCGCAAACGTAAATCGGACATACGGACATAAATTGGACGTGAGACGTACATCCATTGGAGGTCCGGTGCTATCTGGGTTCCTATTTCTTCTCTTCATTTCCTGACATTTCCACCTATACCCCTTCGGCAACTTCCTCCTCAGCCTTTCCCATGCCGTCCTCTATCTATATTTCACATATAACATCATCACATCTCATCCTCCCAGGTCCTCCCAAAATTCCCTGTCTTTGTTCTCTAACTCCGCCACGTTCCAAAACGCCACCTTATATATCTTTCTCACCCTTTCCTCTTCCCTCCCCTCCTCTCCCCCTCCGCACCCCTCCCTTTTCTCCCCCTATCTCCCCTCTCCTCTCGTCTCACCCCCCTAGTTTCCCTTCATCTCCCACCACTTCTTACTTCATCCCATCTCTTCATTCTCCCATTCACCCACATCTTCATATACCCTACTTGCACATTCTTGCCCTTCCTTCTCTCTATTTCTGCCTCTCTCTCTCTATCCTCCATTTTGCCTTCCTTTCTTCTTCTGTTAAATCATCTTCTATCCTCTCCCTTCTTCCTCTCAGTTTCTTCTTTGCCTCCATCACTTTCCTCTTCTGCTCTACACTACCTAGTTTTACTAGTACCATTCCTTCCCCCTTTTTCTCTCCCTTTCTTATCCTCTTCGCTTTTCTCACTTCTACTTCCAACTTCAATTTCTGCCATATCTCCTTCATTCCCTCCTCCACTCCCTTCTCCCCTATCTCCATCCCCCTTACCACTACATTCCTTCTCCTCTCTATCCTTTCCTTTTTATCTATCCTTATCTCCAACTCCCTTATCTTTTCTCTCTCCTTTTCCCCTAATCCTCCTACCTTGCCCCTTTCCCCCTCTCGTTCCTCCAAACTCTTCAACCTTTCCTCTATTTTCTTTATCTTTTCTTCTCCCTCCCCCCTCTCCCTTTTCCATTCTTCCCATTCTCTCCTTCTTTCTTCTCTCTCCTTTCTCAGCTCCTCTCTTAGTTCCCTGATCTCTCTTTCTCTCATCTCCCCCTCCCTCTTCACTTCCTTCTTAAAACTTCGTACTTCCTCCATTAACTTTCACACCATTATTTTCACCTCTCCGTCTTTTATCCATCTTTCCTTCCCTTCTTCCTCTTCCTCCATCCTTCTCTTCCCCCCTCTACCTCCCGTTCCTGTCGATCTCCTAGGTTCATTGTATTCTTTTTCATGGCTCTTTCCTCTTCCCCCTCCTCTCCTTCTTCCCTTGTCTTCCTTTTCCCCTCCCACAATATTTCTATACAGCTGCCTACACTTCCCATGCTACTTGTACTGTTCCTTCTTAACCTTTCCGCATTTATCGGTTTTCCCCTCCTCTTTTCCATCTTGCCTTCCCCCCACCGTTCCTCCCCATCCTCTTCCTCTCCCTCCTTCCCTCCTCCATCCTCTCTCCTCTCCCTTCCCGCCCTAACCATTACCTTACTTTCCTTTAAATTCACCGCTTTTCTCTTTTAGTTCCTTTTTTTGCCGCCAGCCCGCGCCATCTCTTTCACTCAGCTGTCTCTCTCTGTCTTCCACACTCTCTCTGTTTCCTAACCTTATCTATTCGCTCACTCCTCCGACCCTCCTATCCCCCCTATCACTTTCCCTCCACCCCTCCCAGCCCTTATTCTCCCTTGTCCCTACTCCCTTTCCATACACCCCCCGCTCTTCTCCTCTCCCCCACCCCCACTATTTCCCACCGAAATCCTCGTTCACTTTCTGCCCTGCCACTCCTAACTCACAAACCTTTGTCACCGGAAACGGAAGTCTTCAAATTCGGAATTATTATTGTCCCGACATAATAAGAATACCGGAATTAATATTCATGACATAATAATAATTATTTTTGTACATTCTTATCATGTACTTATATAATTATAATTCAACGTATTACATTTATGCCTTCTCGTAATAGTAATTCGATGAATTATAATTATGTTGGGACATAATAGAAATACGGTATTTTTCTTATGTGGACACATAATTATAATTTGCCGAATTATAATTATGTCGGGACATAATAGAAATACGGTATTTTTCTTATGTGGACACATAATTATAATTTGCCGAATTATTATTATGTCGTGACATAATAATATTTCAAAAGACTGAAACATAATTTTTATGGAGCCATTTTTATTTGGAACTTTTACATTATGCTGAGTGTCTTTTATGCCATTAAAAAGTAAAACAGAGTGCCATACATTAAAGAAATACAATTCTGTAATATATAGGCAATATGTAGAATCAAAAGTTTCAACTTGGGATATCCTTTTTTTTTTTGGTAACGCAGGGGAAATCCATTATGGATACCTCCGACCCTTGGGGGGTCGAGGATTATGTCAGACTCCTATCGACTAAAACCCCTGCGGGATGCTTACCTGTCGGACCGGAAATGTGGGGAGTCAGGGGAACTACTCCCGTATTCCCTCCCCGACATCCCGGTCCCAGGACTCCCTTTCGGGAGCCCCTCGCCATCTGCTACCGCGCCCTGTTCCGCAAAGGGAATCCAGGGCGCGGTCCCGGTCGGTCCCGGTCGGTCTAAGGCCGACCGGTTGGCCTTCTGATTTCAGCTATAGGGTGAGGGGGCATCCGCCCTCACCCTTTATCCCCCCTCCCCGTTAGTCAGGGAGGGTGGGTTTCTGGGGGAGTGGGCCCGTCCCCAAACGGTGCACCACTCCCCCCTGTCCCTACTTGTCCGCGGCAGGGGGATCCATCTTTTATGAAGAAGAGCCGGATCCCCCCTGACGACGGAGGCGGGCCTGAGGCGGCCGAGGAGGGCCTGGACTCCTGCTATTCAGAGGTTCTTCCTCTTCCTCGGCCGGTGTCACTTCCGGTCCGCTTCCTAAATCCTCCCCCCTCCCTGAGTCGTCGCCGACCAAAAAGTAAACCCCGTCGCCTCCTGCGACGGGGTTCGTGCGGTCGGCGCTCTCTCTCGGCGGCTTCCTTTTTGGACATTACGTCCCTACAGAAAGAGGCCGCCGCTTCCCATCTCTCCTCTCTCCCGCACATGAATTGAACCATGCGCGGGAGCGAGATGTCCCTCATTGGGCACTCCATCGCCCCGGCCAGGACTTGGCGAACTTGGGATATCCCAAATAAAATTAACTTAGTCCATTTATAAAATTGAAACAGCAGAAAACTATTACTGCAAGAACATCTTTTTCTGTTGCTTATTATAATGATTTTGCTATTAGTAAAGTAAAAAGTATATTAACGGAGTACTTTTTACTAAACAGAAAATATATAATTTAATTTGGCAATCTATTTTTTTGCATAATAAATAATTTTTACAAATTAATGACCATGCTTTTTTAAGGAAAATGCGTACATACATACATACATACATACATACATTGGCCAAGAGTGGATTTCTATTCTTTATTTTTTACATTCTTTCTGTTTTTCATTTCTTCATTTTTTATATTTTTTATATGTAAAAAACTTTCAATTTAATGCGACAATGAATTAGGACCATTAATTGGGTAGGTAGAGAACGCATGCGCGAGAAAGGACAAGCGACCGGCGAAATACATTAAAGACGCCTAGGTATCATTTTCACGGCTGGCGCGTTAGCTATAGCTAATAGATCGTGAGAGAAAGAGAGCAGCGTCATCTGCATCTTCCACCGCTCGAACTTAGCCGAAGCGCCGAGTGCTGTAGTTCGTGATAGGCACGTACACGGTAGTTTGCTTGTGTGCGCGCCGCTGCACGCACTGTAGCTATGCTGTTTGGGTCTTGAAACTGGCATCACTGCTTCAGACATGTATGTCGACTACATGTATCGTTGGCGCCATCCATGTGTGAAACCCGGAAACTTAGTTGCGCACCTAGTTTATAAGAAAGATAAGTGTGTGAATACATTTCGTACAACATGTATTAAGGGGATGCTGAAGTCGTCAACGAACGTGCAAAGCATCGATAACGTAGAGACGATCGTCAAAAAGTAGGGAATGTTATCATCTATTATCGACGTTAATGAATATTGGTACACATCTGTGGATATATATTGGGTTGGCAACTAAGTGATTGCGGATTTTGTCGACAGATGGATTTTACACTTTCTTTTGTTTCGTTAACGTGTTCAAAGTACCTAACTTATATTTTTTTCTTATTGTTTGGACTTCTACCTTTCATTTAGTACAAAAATTATATCGATTAGTTGTTTAGTTTTGTTTTTACCCCAATTTAAAAATGGAAGAGCAAGACGTGCACTTCAGACATATTTTATTGTATTATTTCCGAAAAGGCAAGAACGCATCGCAAGCACACAAGAAGTTATGTGTCGTATACGGGAATGAAGCCTTGAAAGAAAGGCAGTGTCAAAATTGGTTTGCCAGATTTCGTTCTGGTGACTTTTCATTGAAAAATGCTCAACGATCTGGCCGTCCAGTTGAAGTCGATGAGACCAATATCAAGGCCATTATCGATTCAGATCATCATAGCACGTGATATTGCAGAGAAGCTCAATGTATCGCATTGAAAAAAATTTAAAAAAGCAAATTTAAAATTTTGAACTTTCATTCTTATTTAAAATCCGCAATCACTTAATTGCCAACCCAATATTTACATAGTATTTATATAATAAAGACAATTGCCGGATAAGCGCTGATGCGATTACGCTATCCTTTCATCGCATTTTTCCATATACTAGGTGATCCGAAATTCCCGCATTTGGAGTACAGAACATGATACTTTATGTTAAAACAAACAACTTTTTCCTTTAGCAAAATTGCGTCCGACAAGTAGTTTTTGCAAGAGAGCGTGTTAAATTTAACGAATAAGCGCTCTTGTTTACATAGCGCTCAGAGCGGCGCGCGCGCCTCACTCGCGTGTACCTAGTCCGTGATTAGTAATCATATGTAGTATCTTTGAAGACGCTCATGCGGTTCTGTTGTGATTAGTTTACGACATTTTAAGACTGTGCTTAAGACAATTTTAAATAATAAGAATCAATTATGAACAATATCGGGATTTGACCTGCTTTCGTATTTATATTGCTTAAATAATGAAAAGTTAATAAAATAAGTATTGCCTTTATTTCTTACGTAATAAATGAATAAAATATTGTCTGGTTGCACAATATTATTTGAAAATATAGACAAATATAAATAGTAATATGTTTTGCGAGCTGTGAGATTTCTATTATTTCAAATTGCACAATTACGTGATAATTAAGTAGTATCATTAAACTTAAAGATTAATTTACTGATCAAGCGTATACATTGGAATATACATATTTGTAACAGTGATTAAAAGTAAAATATCTGAATTAACGTCTTTTAAGAGCTCTCTTTTTATTTTTTTATAATATAATAGAAAATACAAAGAACTTATTTAAAATTCAAATTGTGTGATATATTCTCGTCACGGTTTACATTTATTTATTATTGCTTATGCACGTTAGCCTTTCAATGCATACTTTCCTTACATGTTTTTATTATTGTAAGGAATATTGCTATAGCCTCAGTGGTCAAGTTTGTTAAGAAAATAAATCATTGAGGCTATAGCAATATTACTCGCAATAATCGAAACATGTAAGGAAAGTACGTATTGAAAGGCTAACGTGCATAAGCAATAATAAATAAATGTAGACCGTGACGTAAATATATCACACAATTTGAATTTTAAATAAGTTCTTTGTATTTTCTATTACATTATAAAAAAATAAAAAAAGAGCTCTTAAAAGACGTTAATTCAAATATTTTACTTTTAATCAGTGTTACAAATATGTATATTCCAATGTATACGCTTGATCAGTAAATTAATCTTTAAGTTTAATGATACTACTTAATTATCACGTAATTGTGCAATTTGAAATAATAGAACGCTCATAGCTCGCAAAACATATTACTATTTATATTTGTCTATATTTTCAAATAATATTGTGCAACCAGACAATATTTTATTCATTTATTACGTAAGAAATAAAGGCAATACTTATTTTATTAACTTTTCATTATTTAAGCAATATAAATACGAAAGCAGGTCAAATCCCGATATTGTTCATAATTGATTCTTATTATTTAAAATTGTCTTAAGCACAGTCTTAAAATGTCGTAAACTAATCACAACAGAACCGTATGAGCGTCTTCAAAGATACTACATATGATTACTAATCACGGACTAAGTACACGCGAGTGAGGCGCGCGCGCCGCTCTGAGCGCTATGTAAACAAGAGCGCTTATTCGTTAAATTTAACACGCTCTCCTGCAAAAACTACTTGTCGAACGCAATTTTGCTAAAGGAAAAAGTTGTTTATTTTAGCATAAAGTATCATGTCCTGTACTCCGAATGCGGAAATTTCGGACACCCAGTATATCTTTTCTCACAGACTTCAGACAAATGTGTGTGCTGCATTATCATTTCGACTTTTCTACACACAGATCTTATATGAATGTGAATGCGACGCTGCTGATATTTGCTTTCTCTCCGAAATGTGCATTTTGCTGCTGCTTCTCGGATTCTTCGATTCGCTGATGTATACAGGGTGTTTGATAGCTGATCATACAGACGAAAGTTGGAGATAGATTAGGTGTAGCCGAGAAGAAAAGTCATGTACCATAATGTCAAATTGACAATAGTTACCGAGTTATTAATTAAAATATGTGAGCCAACGAGCGCGTAGAGAGCGGAGGGCGGCCGCAGTAAGCACGTAGACATTACGTAGATTACATAGATACAGGCAGAGTCAGTGAGTGGCGGTAGGCAAGCGCGCGCGGCGAGGGGCAACGTAAGCGACAAGAGGCAATCGCGCGCGACGAGGAGCGAGCGAGCTTTTTCTTTATAGCTTTTTCCTTATAGCTCGCTCGCTCTTCGTCGCGCTCGCTCGTCTTTTGTCGCTTGCGCTCGTTCGCTCCTCATCGCGCGCGCTCGCCTCTTGTTGTTTACATTGCTCCTCGCCGCGCGCGCTCGCCTACCGTCACTCACTCACTCCGCCTGTATCAAATGTCTACGTGCTTACTGCGGTCGCCCTCCGCTCTCTACGCGCTCGTTGGCTCACATGTTTTAATTAATAACTCGATAACTATTGGCAATTTGACATTATGGTACATGACTTTACTTCTCGGCTACACTCAATCTATCTCCAACTTTCGTCTGCATGACCAGCTATCAAACACCCTGTATATATAGCTAATTTAATTTTAATGTACAATAATTTAATGTAGACACCACATGTAAGGTTGTGATTGGTACATACAACATATGTGCGACATACGACACGTCTTCCAACTGATTGTGAACGCAGACTAATAAGCGTGCGATCGAGGGAACAAATACGAGAGAGTTTCAACCACTAATCTTTTTATTAGCTACACAGATTGAAAAATCCTTTTGCACAATGAAAGTACTTAACGAAGTCTGGAAAGCAGAGTTTTATGTAAAATTCGACAAAAAATTTAACAACTATAGTTTCATTGTCATAATATTACTCTACGCATGAAACAGACAAGGATAGTACGACTGTGTCTGCCTGCAGCTCCATCGATTACGATTATGCGGAATTAATCTACTGTTCTGTTTTACCCCAAAGTGTAGCAAGAATATTCTGCACACACACATCCAAGCCATTTTTTCTCAAATACTATTCTTTTTACACTGACTTCTGAACTCATTTCTGTTTTAGTATTACTACTTTAGTATTATTCTTTCATATTATGGCTAGTATGAAAGCAAAAGCTTTTGCACGGACAAACTGCAGAACTGTTATAATTAATAAGTAAAGTTACGAGCTGATGCAGAACATGATAACGAAACTGTAATTTTTTAATTTTTCATTGAATTTTACATAAAATTCTGCTTTCCAGACTTCGTTATTATAAGTATTTTCACTGTACAAAAGGATTTTTCAATCTGTACGGCTAATAAAAAGAATAGTGTTTGAGAAGATTGAATCAATGTGTCGGTAAAACAGACGATTCCAGGATCCCCTTAAGGAATCTGCAATGCATATCGGTGACGTTTCCACACGTTAGAAAAATATAAGATATAAAATTTTGATTTTTTGTCATAAATATGTTCCTCAATGTCTAAAGATATAAACCAAATATTATTACAATAAACTTGATTTCAAAACTACACTTTAATATGATGCGATTTCTGTTTGTACATTTTCCTACAAAGATGCCGCCGAGCTGTTGGTAGGTAACGTGCGAAATGGCTCCGAATGCAAAGGATTAATCGTTTAAGTGTCATATATAGTTGCAGAATACTTGCGAAAAATAGCGAGAAACGCTATCGTGCCGCGAGACATGTAAACAGTTAAAATATCTGAAAAGAAATGTAATATTTCAATTATGCAACTACGTTTTGGCGGGATAACTAATCGCGTCATGCTTCTTCTTTACAGAACCAGAAAAACTCCAAATCATTCAGCAATACCTGAAGTCGTCTACAGATAAATTAATGGGACAGAACATTACATCTAGCGAATCATTCACGGCTGCAATCTCGAACGATGAGCCGAATTTTACAGACATGACAAGTATTTCGACGACTATAATGATGAAAACAAGTATCAACGCAGTTACCACAAGTGCCCTTTCAAACAGCGACCCATCATTTCTAGAGACTTCTTCACCGTCGACAGACATGGAAATAGAAGATATGAGTCACAACACTAATGTGACTAGATATTGCGACGACTGCTTTGAAGGAGAAGTGTGCGTTGCCCTCGTTGATGAAGAAGTGCCAACATGCAAAAGCCCCCAGGACCTCGAAGATCCTACTGGATGTGCCGGTTTATGTGCCATCAATCAACAAAAATGCCATCGTCTTGACCTAGATGCCTTCAGGTTGGTCAATGTTATGACCGATGCCATTAGTACTACTTGTCATTGATGGATTATTCAGTGATAATATTGCATAATAAAAATAAATTTATTTGCTTTAAGATCCGATAAGTCATTTCCTGTAAATTTTTGGTTAAATACGAATTTGGGCGCAAAATGTTATAGTAAAATTTCGAGAAATGTACTGTAAAATATGCTAAAAACACTAAAAATGCTAAAAACGTATTTTTTTAAATATGAGATTATAATTTTGTAGTAAAAATAGGATGTGATAGAAAATTATTTAAATAAATTATTTAATTAAGTTAATTTTAGTTTTAATTTAATCTGAGATTTACACGCTGAAAGCTTCCACAAAACTAATCATGTTGAAATTAATAGAAAAAAAGATTGGGAGATACATAGAAAAATGTAGGACTGTTAATTCCTTTATTGGTTAATATAATTTGGTGCAAGACTTTTAAACTGCTTGTCTTTGCTTATCTTTTTTATATTATTATAGAGTAATAGCTTTAATTTGAGATCTTACAAAAATCTCCAACACATTTCAGTTCAGAAACATAAATTATTGAAAAGTGCAAATAATGGATTTCTAGAATTTTTTACAGTATGCTTTTTAAAATTTTAACATAATAAACATTTTGTACCCAAATTCGTGTTTAATAGCCAAAAATCTATAAAAAGTAACTTATTAGAAGGCGAATTTGATATAGTTTAGTATAACTGACGAAAATTTTTTTTAACGAGGTGCACGTTTATGAGGCATTATTTATAAAAAGACTAGTTAATACGTTCCGTGTCACGTGTATTACCGGTAATATATATTAAACTTTCCATTCAGGCTGCACATATTGTTAATATTATATATTAATTTATTGATTCCCCTTAGGGTTACAATTCTCATACATTTCTCTTACTCTCTATCTTAACCTATTTACTTATCCTATCCTATCCTATCCTTCTTACTACCTATACATACACACGCACACTCTACGCAACTCCCTCTCCTATTTTGGACTTCCGTTCCCGTTTACAATTTATCTTCCCTAATCTCATCCTCCTCACACTCATATTTCCACTTACTCTTTCCTTCCCCTCTCACCCCATCCAGCTTCCTTAACCACTCCCTCCTCCCCCAAAACCTCCCCTGCCATCTCCTTTCTTCCCCCCACCCTGCACATTCCCACACATGCTCCCATACTTCCTTTTCTACCCCACATATCCTACACTTCCTTTCTTCCTCCCCCACCCAGTATTTTCCTCCTTTCATTCCATTTCCTAATCTATATCTTGCAACTCTTTGCCACCTACTTTCTCCCCAACCTTCCTTTAAATACCCTGGCACCCCCACCCCCTTTATCCCCCTTATACCATCCATTATATCTTGACTCCTCAATTTTTTCCACCTTTCTTCTCTTTGTTGCTTCCTCTCTCTCTCTCTCCACTATTTGTTCCCCTCTCATATCTCCCCTCTCCCTCAATTCCTCTACCTCCTCTATCCTCCACCCTTTTGCCTCTACGTACGTCTTCCTCTTTTCCTCCCATCCTTTCCTTGCCCTTCCCTTCTTCCCTCCTTCCCTCATTTCTTTCCAACACCTCCTTGCTAACTCCCCTTCCCTACCTTTCTCCAATTTCCTTTCATATCACCATGCCTTCATACCTGCCTTTGCACTTATTTTCTCTCTCTGCATCTCCTCTCTAACTATGTACCCTGGCGTGCACCTTTCCACTCCTAACACCCATCTTAAATACCTCTCATGCACCCTTTCCATTCCCTCTCTCTCTCTTCCCATCCCCAAATTTCTACCCCATAACTCATCACCGACCATATCAGCCTATCGAACAACCAAATTCTTCTTTCCCAGTCCCCTCCAAATCTCCTCTTTCCTATCCCCCACACCTGTACCAGCAGTATTGCCCCTCTTTTTATCCTCTCCTTCACTTGTGCCTCCTGTGATCCATTATTCTTTATTGTGTATCCTAAATACTTAAATTCCCTTACCTCCTCTATTTTCTTTTCCTTCCACCTCCAGCTCACCTTTCTCCATCTCCTCTTCCCCTTCCTACATCTCATTACCTTTGTTTTCTCCACGTTTACTTCCAATCCTTTCCCATCTAAATATCTCTCCATCCTTACCATCATTCCCTTTAACCCCTCCTCATCCTATGCCAACATCGCAACATCATCCGTATTAGCCAATGAATACACCTTTTTTTTATCACAGTGGGGTTCCCACCTTCCAGGTGGGGAAATCCTTATGGATACCCTCGACCCTTGGGGGGTCGAGGGTTATGCCGGACTCTTACCGACTAAAACCCTACCGGAGTGTCTACCAGTCGGGCCGGAGTGTGGGGAGTCGGGGGAACTGCGCAGGCACTCACTCCCCGACACCCCAGCCCTGGGGCTCTAATGGAGCCACTCGCCCAAGTACCGCACCCCTTCCCACAAAGGGAGTCGGAGACGCAGCGCCCCGGCCGGTTGCCCGGCCAGGTTGGCCTCCTGGTTTCTAATTGGAGAGAGGGGACACCCACCCTCTCTTTTAGCCCCCCTATTTAGCTGGGGGGACCGGGGGAGTGGGGCCCGTCCCCAAACGGGCCTCCACTTCCTCCTTACCTGTCTTCATCGACGCGCAGGGGGAGGCGGGATTTATGCCCGTCGCCCCCCCCCCCTGCGTGGAGCCAATGAGTACACCTTCCCATTCTTCAACCTCACTCCCCTCTATCCTCCTCTCTCCAACTCTTCATCCATATCCGTCACCAACAAGGTAAATAAATTTGGGCTTATTGGACAGCCCTGCCTTACTCCCCTCATCGTCCAGAACCTTTCTCCTCCTTTTCCCTACCCTCATTCTACTGACTGTTTCTCTTAGCAACTCTTCGCATCTTCTGATTATACCTTCGCTTATTTCCCTTCTCTTTATCGCTTCCATCAGCACTCCTCTGTCCACCGAATCAAACGCCGCCTTCAAATCCATAAATAGCACCATCATCTTCCCTTGCTTATCTATTTGTCTGTTCACTAAATAATTCAGTACATATATGTTATCTATGGCACCCACCCCTTTTCTGAAGCCTGTCTGACTCGGAGGCAACAACCCTTTTTCCTCTATCCCCTCCTTCAGCCTTTCTACCCAAATTGTAACGTATATCTTATATGCCGTTTGCGTCAACGTCACTCGCCTGTAATACTTCGCTCTCTCTCTTCCCTTCTTCTTTAATATTGACACAATAACTCTCTCTTTCCAATCCTCCAGCCATTCCTCACTCTCCCACACTCTATCACAAATCTCTCATATCCACTCTTCCATTTCTTCCTCCCCATACTTCCATACTTCGTTTGGAATTCCATCCCCCCCCATCGCTTTCCCATCTTTTAACCTCCTTATTACCCTTCTCACCTCCTTTCTTTCTACTCCCCTCTTCTGTCTCCTTTCCTCATTTCTTCCCCTCCCTCTGACCACCTTCCTTTCCACTCCCTCTAATAACCTCCTAAAGTGCCTATCTCATTCCTCCATTTCAATTCCTTCGTTTATCCTCATCTTCTTCTTCCTATCCCTATTTATCACCTTCCATACTTGATTTTCCGTCCTTGCTACCCCTATCTCCCTCATCCATTCCACTCTTTTCCTCTCTTTCTTTTCTTCACATAATTTTCTGTACCTTCTCTTCTCCTCTCTATATTTTTCCTTATTTCCTCCTTCCTTTCTCCCTCTTCTCAGCTCCCTTCTTCTTCCCCTGTCTGCATTCTTCATCCCACCATCCTTTTCCCCCCTCCTTCTCCCTTTTTCCCGTCTTTTCCAATACCCCTCCTATTTTTTCCCTCAAAACTTTCCAATCCTCTTCCACCACCCCTTTTCCTCCCTCTCTCCTCCCAAACTCCCTCTTGAACTCCTCTCTTCCCTCCTCGTTCCACCATCTCCTACCCACCTTTTTTCCTCCTAATCCCTATCTCCTTTCTTCTTCCTTTCCCTTCTCCTCTATCCATACCGTTACCGGCTGATGGTTCGAGTCAATTTTTTCTTCTACTTCCAATCTCTGTATTCCATCTTTCGACTCTTCATCTCCTATTACATAGTCAATTACCGATTCCCCTGGCGCCCCTATATAAGTATACTCTCCTTCCTCGTCCCCCTTATGATTTCCATTCAGAATCATCCACCCTTACCCTTCTAATAATTCCCACAATCTTTTGCTTTCTCCATTAACTTTATTGTCCTTCGACTTCCTACTCTTTCTCTACCCTTTCCCCTCTCTCATTCTCTCCTCCTAAACCTTCTCCTTCTCTTCCTAGCCTTGCATTAAGTCTCCTCCTATCAAAATTCTTACTCCCTCTTCCTTTTCCTCCATCCATTCTCTTAATTTCTCTATCTTATCTTCTCCTCCTCCTTATTCACATATACTCCTATTATTCTCCACCACTTCTCTTCCAATCTGATCTTGACCATCATAATCTCCTCTCTCTCTAGCCTCCTCCCTTCCCTTTCCACTTTCATACCTATTTTTACACCTACTAACATACCTCCCATTGCTTTCCCTTTTCTATTCTTCCTCCCCGCCCACTACGCCACCCATATGTATCTCTTAGGCAATCTTTCTCTCACCCTTTCCCACTCCTTTTTATCCATCCAAGTTGCATATACTGTTAGTATACGATATAATTATTTTATACAAGTTACTTATCGGTCAATGAATCAATGAAATATTTTATAACATATAAATCAATAAATATAATCAATGAACAATATATTAATAAATATAATGAAATATTTTATAATAACTTATCTACTTTTATTTGAACTATCAAATGATTTGAATGAAAAATCGCATAAAAACGGCTCGACATGGAACATGTTAATGATTAAAGAGACAGTGTTGAATTATTTATTTCATTTTATTTTGTTTTATTGTTTATTGTTCGATAAAGATGCGTGAAGGTGGAACATTATTGTCTGGAAAACGAATGGACCTGCTCTAATACTTTGTGTATCCCTATGGAAAAACATTGCGACGGTCATATGAACTGCTACGATCATTCGGACGAGTACGATTGTGGTAAGTGTGAATGAAATTAACCTTAAATTAACCTTTTGACATACAAAAATGTTTGGGAAATGTCATTTGTTTCGTATGTCATTTTAGACATTGACGTCTTCCAGACACCAAGAATTATACGCTGATTATTGTATTTATTTTATTATTGTTTATTAACATTGTTTTATGATATTTAGCAATGTAAATATTCTGTTTCTTGTATAGCTTATATAAGTTTAAATTAAGTTGTACTAATGGTATGTTAAAAAGTTAAAGAATGAAATTATTTTTTATTTATTTTAAAGAGTACAGTTTAAAAGCAAAGATATAGTACGATTTTATAATACTATTATACAGGGTGTTATAAAAGTCCCGGAAGAAGAATAACTCGAAAAATATGAGTCCTAGAAAAAATGCGAAGCACTTAGTTTTTATGATTTTTTCCTGGCTATCTGACGGTGACCCTGGATTTGACCTGACCTTGACAATGACCTTGAAGGTCATTTCAAGGTCAGGTCAATTTTTTTTAAATGGGACTCCATACTTTTGACTCCAGAAATGAAAAGAGCGGAAAATTTTACGTTCGGATATGACATTAAACACTGCCAAAGAGCATCGGCAAAAAATGCCCGTTTTCGGTACCTCGATTTTTAAAACTTTTTTTATGCCAAATGATTACTTATGATGACCCAAAAATCCCTGCAAAATTTCAAGATGAGTATATACCCCGTTTAAAAAATATAGGGGGTCAAAGTTGACCATGTCCAATTAAAAAATATAGCAGCTTCACATTTATATTCCAATAATAATATCCAAAAAATTCAGCCGAAATGGTTCTTTTAAGATTTTTGGTTGCTAATTACGAATCTGAAGTCAGATTTTAAAAATTCAAAATGGCGGATCCAATATGGCGGACGAATTTTTCTTAAATTCATCAGATTCACTTGAAACTCGTTACTCGGGGGTTTTTGGGGTCGCTGATTACGAATTTAACGGTTAACTAACTTTTAACCAACACTAAATCTTCTTTGTCACTACATTAAACCTACTTTGACCCTACATAGAATCTATTTTGTCCTACAATGGACCTATTTTTCCTCACATTGGACTTACATTCTACCTAGGAGCGGTGAGCGTCGAGCGACTGAGTCTCGTTTTAAAGAGTTCGGCCTAGAGTTACGAAACCCTGAAAACAAAAGACGATCAGCAGATCATCATTTCATTAACATTCCATTCCATCCTACATCTTATTTGTATCGTACGCTTGCGAATGTAATAAAATAAAAGTTTCAGTTTCGAAAATCTAGAAATATTGTTGTTTGAAAAATATTATTAAAGATAAATGGTAAGATTTTTTTGTACTCTTTGTTTTTGCATGCTAATGACTTAAATCTATGCTTTTTTGTTGTTTACAAAGTTTTTATATGCGCTACTGCAAAAAGTTCGATTTTCTAGTAAAAATGCCTTTCGTTAAATGCATTAGCTGTGATAAGCAAAAAAGAAGTAAAGATGACAAGTTTTTTCCTATTAACAATATTCAAGACCCATTAACAGTTATTAATAATATGAGACAATTGGGCAACTCAAAAAAACATAAGCTAAGTGAAATAAGTGATATTTCATCAGATGCTAAACTCTGCAGAGGTTGCAATGTATTATGGAAAAGTTCAAATCTTTCAACTGATCTTGATGAACCAGATTTATCGATTTACCGAAAAGGTCTTAGTTCTCACAATCGATGCACATTTTCATGTCAAAGTTTTGATAACCTTATTGTAGTCCCACCGTTGAATTGTCGTGATCTTCTTATGACTTATAAATTCTTTGTTCCATCTGGTGCTCGAATGTGTTCTGAACATGTAGGTATTACGAATATTGGCCTTTAGTCAAACAATCTGAAGAAGTACCTTCTAAAGATCAAGCTTCAATTTGATTTAATGTTTGAATATTATCAAGAGCTAAAATCAAGTAATCAAATAGCTTTTGATATGAATAACATCGATTCGATTGATGATAGTACATTTAAAGCTTGGTTTGCGTACAATAAAGTACAGTTTAAACAAATCTGCACTTACACCGATAAAAGTAATCCAGTACATATAGGTGTCTTTCTATGTAGGGTCAAAGTAGGTTTAATGTAGTGACAAAGAAGATTTAGTGTTGGTTAAAAGTTAGTTAACCGTTAGATTCGTAATCAGCGACCCCAAAAACCCCCGAGTAACGAGTTTTAAGTGAATCTGACGAATTTAAGAAAAATTCGTCCGCCATATTGGATCCGCCAATTTTTAAAATCTGACTTCAGATTCGTAATCAGCAGCCAAAAACCTTAAAAGAACCATTTCGGCTGAATTTTTTAGACATTATTATTGGAGTATAAATGTGAAGCTGCTATATTTTTTAATTGGACATGGTCAACTTTGACCCCCTATATTTCTTAAACGGGGCATATGCTCATCTTGAAACTTTGCAGGGATTTTTGGGTCATCATAAGTAACCATTGGGCATAAAAAAAGTTTCAAAAATCGAGGTACCGAAAACGGGCATTTTTTGCATAGGGCTTACCGAGGCTCTTTGACCTCTGATGGTCACATAAAGGTCTAAGCTTGTTTTAGGCTGAAAACGCGAATGTCTTCGAAAATGCACCTCCTAGGGAGCAATGTTACGCATAAGAATAAGAATGTAAAGGTCAACGAGGGACATTCAGACGTGACCTTGCCCTTATTCTCAAGGTCATGAGTTATGATTATTATTAATAAGGTAATTATTATTAAGGTCAAACCGGACTTTTTTAGGACTGAAAATCCATACTTTTGACCTAAAAGTGTCAAGATTGAAAAATTTTACGTTCGGATATGACGTTTTCAACCTTGATCTTGTTCTTAAGGTTATATATCAGTCATATCTAAGTCAATTAATTTTTTTAGGCTAGAAACACATACTTTTACCCCACTCCCCATAATGTGAAGAGTGAGATTTTACGTTACGTACGAGGTCACGCTCCGATTGTTGATAATTCCTCAATATCGGGCGCCATTTTGGATCGGTTATCTTGAATTTGTAAAATCCTACGTCGGATTCGATTTCAGAAACGACTTCAAAAACTCCTTAAACGAGATCCAATTTTTGTTATTCTTAAATATCGGCCGCTATCTTGAATTGACCATCTTGAATTTGCAAAATCCGACGTCGGATTCGGTTTTAGCGAGCTCAAAAATCCCAGGATCGGTATCCGAAAAATTTATTCGCCATCGATAAAGTGTATGCTTCAAGGTTTTTATTTGTCTCGATTCTATCAGTGTCAAACAGATAATAGATTGTTTTTGAGTTTTCATCGATTTAAAAAGTTTTGATGTCATTCTAGTCCGTTTTGAATGATTATCATATTATTATTAACGATCAATGGTACATTACTTATTATTTCTATTTAAAGGTAAAGAAACCGAATTTTTTATACCAAATTTTTGCAAATTTTATGTTTTCAATTCCAAATGGCTTCTCTTACAGAGCATGGGAGTGTTTCGCTATTGATGATGAGAGGATGGGGGGATAGACAAAGGTCATACAGTGAAGTGAGATTGCTGTTCAATGAAAACTTTCGTAATGAAGGCGAAGGTATTTCAATATCGACTATATCTTTCACCATCAGACGATTTGTAGAAACTTGGAGCGATAAAAACCGCCAAAAATCTGGGAGGCTAAGGTCACAAACGACAGAAGAGCGGCAATTTGAAGTAGCCCAATCATTTGTTGAAAATCCCAGATTGTCAATTAGAAAAGCATCTCAACAGCTTCAAATGAATGTATTGTCAATTTCCAAAAATCTAAAGATCATTAAGTTCCACCCCTACAAAATTCATCTCCACCATGAGTTGAATGAGGATGATTTTGACCGTACGGTGCAATTTTCAGAAGTTATGACGCAAAGAATTGATCAGCAACCGAACTTTTTGCATAATATCGTTTTTTCAGACGAAGCATCTTTTAAAATTACTGATAAGGTAAACCGTCATAATTTTAGATATTGGGACAACGAAAATCCTCATTGGATGCTTGAAGCACATACGCAGCGACCTCAAAAATTGAATGTTTGGGCAGGTCTTTATGATAATTAAGTGATTGGGCCTTTTTTTATAAATGGGAATTTGAACTCAGAAACCTATCTGCAGCTTCTAACAGACCAAATTGTTCCATCAATACAGGAGATTGTTGGTGATAATTTTGATGATATTTGATTCCAGCAAGATGGGGCACCGCCACATTATAGACGCATTGTTCGGAACTATTTAAACGATACTTTCCCTAATCGATGGATAGGTAGAAGAGGAACAATCGAATGGCCACCGAGATCGCCCGACATTGCACCACTTGATTTCTTTCTTTGGAGCTACATAAAAAATAAAGTTCATTTCACTAAACCTCGTAACCTAGATGAGCTTCAACAACGGATCATAGACGAATGTGCTGCAATACCTCCAGAAATGATAAGGAATGCGACTGACAATTTGTACGTCCGCTTAGCACACTGTCAAACGGTCAATGGGGAACATTTTGAACATCTCTTGTAATCTCAGGCCGAGTTACAAGATGCTTTGCCTTCGGTGGCCGGGACTAACTGAACCTTGCCTTCAGTGGTCGGGTTTGAGACACCTTGCCTTCAGTGGTCGGGTTTGAGACACCTTGCCTTCAGTGGTCGGGTTCCGAGACGCTTTACTTTCAGTAGACTTCACGATCAGTGAAGTAACGTAAAACGCATAATTTTGAGAACAAGGTCAAGATTGAAAACGTCATATCCGAACGTAAAATTTTTCAATTTTGACATTTTTAGGTCAAAAGTATGGATTTTCAGTCCTAAAAGAGTCCGGTTTGACCTTAATAATAATTACCTTATTAATAATAATCTTAACTCATGACCTCGAGAATAAGGGCAAAGTCACGGCTGAATGTCCCTCGTTGACCTCTATATTCTTATTCTTATGCGTAACATTGCTCCTTGGCAGGTGCATTTTCGAAGGTATTCGCGTTTTCAGCCTAAAACAAGCTTAGACCTTTATGTGACTTTCAGAGGTCAAATTTGGCAGTAGTCAAGGTCATATCCGAACGTAAAATTTTCCGCTCTTTTCATTTCTGGGGTCAAAAGTATAGGATCCTATTTAAAAAATTGATCTGACCTTGAAATGACCTTCAAGGTCATTATCAAGGTCAAATCCAAGGTCACCATCAGATAGCCAGAAAAAAATCATAAAAAGCCAGTGCTTCGCATTTTTTTCTAGGACTCATATTTTTCGAGTTACTCTGTTCTTCCAGAACTTTTATAACACCCTGTATATTATAAATAATATTTCTTGAATTATTAGGAGTACAAATAAGTTTCCGCCGTTTTCTATCAGAAATTAGGAATTTGTTGTGAAAGAACGGTACATTACATTTTATTCAAAGTATTGTCCATCACTAGCCACTATTTTTTCCCATCTTTCTGGCAGCATTCGAATACCACGTCGGAAGAACTCTTCATCTTTTGAGACTATCCACGATTCGACCCAATTTTTAGTATCTTCATATGATGTAAAGCGCTACTGGCCATGTGCCATCGACCGGAACAAGTGATAATCGGAAGGGGCAATGTTTGGTGAATACGGCGGGTGGGGTAGAACTTCCCAATTAAGTGTTTCCAAATAGGTGTTGACCGGTTTTGCAACATGTGGCCGAGCGTTGTCATGTAGGAGAATAATTTTGTCGTGTCTGGAGTAATGGGCGCGTTTTTCCTTGAGTGCTCGGCTCAATCTCATTAATTGTGTTCGGTAGAGAACTCCAGTAATGGTTTCGCTCGGTTTGAGCAACTCGTAATACACGACACCAAGCTGATCCCACCAAATATACAACATGAGTTTCTTTCCATGAATATTCGATTTGGCTGTCGATGTTGAAGCATGACCAGGTGGTCTCCATGATTTTCTCCTCTTTGAGTTATCGTAGTGGATCCATTTTTCATCACCAGTGACTATACGATGCGAAAAACCCTTTCTTTTATGCCTGGCAAGCAGCATTTCACACGTGCAAAATCGGCGTTCAACGTCTCTCGGCTTCAGTTCATATGGAATCCAATTTCCTTGTTATTTAATCACTCCCAACGATTTTAAACGATGTGAAATTGCTTGTTGAGTCACTTCTAATGTAAGTGCAAGATCTTGTGTTTGGCACGAATCTTCCTCCAATAATGCTTCCAATTCCGTGTCTTCGTACACTTTCGGCCTTCCACTACGTTCTTTGTCTTCCACGTCAAATTCACTTTTTAAACTTTTTAAACTTTTGAAACCACTCACGACAACTTCTCTCACTTAAAGCAGTCTCACCATATGCTTCTACAAGCAATCGATGCGCCTCAGCTGCAGATTTCTTCAAATTACAGAAGTAAATCAAAAGTTCCCGCAAATGACGCTTATTCGGCACAAAACTTGACATTTTCGCACGAAAAAAATTGTGATGCTGATACGGAGTCACTAATACTTCAAGGTTATGTTGTTACCAAATGTCCAAACTTATATTACGTTTTACATTTAACAATTTCAACATAACCTTCTGGTGGGGCTATCTTTTGTCAAACGGCGGAGACTTACTTGTACTCCTAATATTTTTTATTTCAATTCTTCAGCTTTTCCGAGGAAAAGTAAAGTCATAAAAATAGAAAGTCTACTTAAAAGATAAAAATAACAAGTTTTAATGTGAGAAATTTTACATTCGAAAATTTTTTAATTATTACTTATAAAATGTCATTATATGACGGTCATGCCGAAAGCTTTTAGATATCAGAAATCAGGAAGCCTTACGACAATGAAACCCAATATGTTTGAAAGAGCATCCCTTTTACTAAATAATAGTTAGTATGGAAAACTTAGATCTACTGGTTTAGGAAAGAATGTCGGTTAATTTGAATCCGTCAGTCGACCACGATAGAGCTCGAAAGATCGCGATTTTCGCCATAATTGTTTATGAATTTGGTTTAAATCAAGACCAATGTCATGAGAATTTGGTGAAATATTTTGAGAACTCGGCTTCATCACTGCTACAATGTTTAATTGATTTGTCGAATTTAAACTTTGTCGAAAGGCAAAGTCTTAAAAATGAACCACGCTTTGGGAATCCTCACATCGCAGTAACGGATGAAAATATTACTGCTGTGAAAAACGTAATGAAAGAAAATCAGTATATCACCTATGGGGAAATAGAAGCGACCTTGAAAATCGGATCAACCGCAGCGCAAACGATAATTAAGGATCTCACAAAACAATACAGTTGTTGGGTGCCGCATCTGTTTATGTCTGAGCAAAAGGAGGTGCGGGTCAATTGGTGTCGTTATATGCTGTAAAAGTTTAAAGAAGAGCAAAGTAAGGACGTTTTTATCATTACCTGTAGCGACATTAAACACGGACGGAATATAACTATAAGCCTGGACATATAAATATGATTCAGAAACAAAGCTGCAATTGCCAGTATGGTGTTTTTAAAATAAGCCGTCAAAAGTACAAGAAGCGTAAAGAAGATTATGATTGTATCTTTCTTCACAAAGGCAAGCCATGTAGCGACTGTTCCATTCCAAGATCAACGCACTATGACAACAGAATGGTATGTTACGCATTGCCTTCCGAAAGTTTTTAACACGTGGACTTCTATACATCCAAGGTCGACACTTCACCATTTCTATCTCCATCACGACAACGCACGGCCTCATACAGCGGCGAGAACTTTAAAGTTTTTACGGGAAAATTAAATTCGGGTCCTACTTCATCCTACCTATTTTCCAAACTTGGCTCCCCGCGATTTCACATTGTTCCTAAAAGTAAAGGGAAAGCTTTGGATTTGAAACATCAAAAGAAATATTTACTTACAATAAAAAAGTATGAATGATGTCAAAACAAGAGTGGAATAAAATATTTAATAACTAGTTTTTAAGAATTTTATATTAATATATACACTCAAACGCAAAAAACCCAGTACACTAAAAATTTGCGAAAAATTAAAAATTTCAAATGATCATAACTTGGTAAATAATGAAGATATAAATATGCGCAGAAATGCAAAATGAAGCTTGAAACGTCCCCTTTAAGAATATCTGAATGGCAATTATGCTCGGCCATTTTTTTCAAAATGGCGGATGATAAAGTGAGAGGATGCAAAATTGATAATCAAAGGTCCGCGTTTGCGATGGTGCATGGTGTGCATCAGGTATCGCAGCGTAATGAGACCAAATGCACATGAAAGTATAGAGTGTTATCTTTAAAATGCTACTTTACCGAGCTCGATGTGATCATTTTTCACTGAGTTGTTCCAAATTTTGCTAAAAATGCGGTTTTCTTGTTAAATTAGCATAATTCAGTGAATAAGTATCGCATCAAGCTCTATAACGAAGTATTTTAAAGAAAACATTCTATACTTTTAGATACTTTTCGTCCCATTGAGCTGCGACACTTACTTTGCTCCATGCGCCGTCGCACGCTCGAACCTTTTTTTAGCAACTTTTCATGTTCTCCTTTTTATCACCCGCCATATTGAAAAAATATCGTTGCGCACAATTTCGATAGATCTTTCGAAAAGTACGGTTTCAAAGCTTTCAAACCGTTTTTGAAATTTGCTGCTAGGATATTTAGGTGTCGAGATATTCAATTTCGAATTTACAACAAATGTCGATTCAGCGAGGCTTGAGGGGCTAAGAGGCTCTGCGGTTCGTTTGGCTCTTTCATAATTTCAATAGCTGTGTTCATGTTTCTCTATATAATAATTTACATAACCTGCACAATATATTCAATGATTTGCATTTATTATTTTGAAAGCCAGGGAAATGAAAGTAAAATTCAATTTAGGTTCTTCATTTTACGTAATCGATATTACGTAATAAAGATGAATTGCGTTTTAAGATACCGCTGTTATTAGCTGAAATTATGGTTGTAAGTCTTCCCAATATAAACCGCATGGAGTTTTACTGGTAGGAAAAGTCCCATTGTATGTAGTGTGTGTGTGTGTGTGTGTGTGTGTGTTTGTATACCACAAGGATAAGGACTCCGTGGTTCGTCAGTTCCACAGTATTTCAAGATTTCACACCCTCCTTGTGGTGTGTGTGTGTGTGTGGTGTTACAGCAGAGATAAGGACCCCGCAGTCACTCCTGCAGTAATTAATGACTCCAAACCCTCTCTGCTGTGTGTGTGGTGTGTGTGTACTAATAGTGGGTATGACTGCCTCGTGCGCGTATTACCTCATTCATACGATCAGGCATACTCCTTATTAGTCTTTTAATTTCATCCTGCGTAATTGTATTCCATTCGTTTTCGAGAATTATTCGCAGTTCTCGCAGTGACTGAGGAGCAGGTACGTGATTTCGTACTTTCCTGCCAAGGTTGTCCCATAAGTGTTCGATTGGATTTAAATCTGGACTATTTGCTGGCCAATCGAGTCGATTTATGCCAACTTCATCGAAGAAATCAAGCACTCTTCTCGCAGTGTGTGGTCGAGCATTGTCTTCCATAAACAAGAAGTTCTCTCCGATGAAGGGTGCGTACGGAACAACATACGGAATGAGTATGTCTTCCACGTATACATCTGCGTTCATATTCTTGTCAAAAAAGTGCAGATCTGTATGAGCATTAGCTGAAATTCCTGCCCAAATCATTACAGAGCCTCCATTGTAGCTATGCCTCTCACTTACCGTACAGTCTGCAAATCGTTCTCCATCGCGACGATAAACTCGTTTTCGTCCATCTGGAGAATAGACACAAAAACGAGATTCATCGCTAAAGAATACTTTACTCCAGTCTGCGTAAGTCCAGTCTCTATGCTCAACTGCAAAATTGAGTCGAGCTACGCGATGGTGACATTTAAGCAAAGGTACAGCTGCTGGCCTGCGCGAAAGCAGATTTTGTTCCTTTAATCTTCTCCGAAGAGTGTTAACGGATACATTAATGTTGCGGACATCCCTTAAATTGTTTCTAATTTGAATAGATGTTCGATGTCTGTCTCTTAACGAATTTGAAACAATAAATCGGTCATCGTTGTGATTGGTACATCGAGGATGTCCCGAACCAGGCCTTCTATGGAAAGAATTGGTTTGTAAGTACCTGGCATAAGCACGTTGCACAGTTGACACTGACAAATCAAGTGCCTGAGCAACGTACCTTCGACTTCTGCCATCTTCAATTAAAGCAATAACTTGAACAGCCTTTTCAGGATTTATCATCGCCATAATCGACGCAATAATTTCGATGCGAAACAATCAATTATGATTTAAATTGATGAAGTTGCACGAAGCAACGCGCCTCGAAAGGAAAAGATCATGGAAAAAGAAAAGTCGCACGAGGTAGCGCTTATCGGAGTGAACACGTTCGGAAAAGGAAAATTGTTTGTCTTTGTTTATTGTCTTGGCACATACATTTAAGAAAAATCCAGTCAAGCCAGGCGTTAAAGCCCGGCGCACCGACAGAATCTCAGTCAAGCCAGAACGTAAGCCCGGCGTACTGACAAACTCGCGAAGTCCAGCGTACAAGAGATAGTGCCACTATCGGCGGTGGACCGTACGAAGGCCAAAAGCTGTACGAAGGCAATCTCTGATCGTCTCCGCGGGCACTCTTATATGCCCTGGGCAGCTCGAACTCGCGTGCGAGCCGAGGGGCTCGCGCGCGCAACAACCCAGATCGCCGCGTCGCGGCGGCTCCGTGGACTAGGAGCGCCAGGGAATTTCGACGTTCAGGTGGCGTCCAGCGACTCGGCATCCCGCGCGCCGGGTCACCGCGAACTCAGGCGCAATCCTGAACAGCATATTCAAGCTGTGTACCATAATGGCCAATCGTACGGAGAAGGTAGAGAGCTAGGGACAGCTTCGCGAACTAAAGTGTATACCACCAGTGATCATGCGTAACTGAAGGGTAAAGAATGATAACTTTTGATAAAAATTAAATTTCCAATTCGCAAAATTGTGTAAATAATTGTATAGAGAATAATGAACGCGGCTATTGAAATTATGAAAGAGCCAAACGAACCGCAGAGCCTCTTAGCCCCTTAAGCCTCGCTGAATCGACATTTGTTGTAAATTCGAAATTGAATATCTCGACACCTAAATATCCTAGCAGCAAATTTCAAAAACGGTTTGAAAGCTTTGAAACCGTACTTTTCGAAAGATCTATCGAAATTGTGCGCAACGATATTTTTTCAATATGGCGGGTGATAAAAAGGAGAACATGAAAAGTTGCTAAAAAAAGGTTCGAGCGTGCGACGGCGCATGGAGCAAAGTAAGTGTCGCAGCTCAATGGGACGAAAAGTACCTAAAAGTATAGAATGTTTTCTTTAAAATACTTCGTTATAGAGTTTGATGCAATACTTATTCACTGAATTATGCTAATTTAACAAGAAAACCGCATTTTTAGCAAAATTTGGAACAACTCAGTGAAAAATGATCACATCGAGCTCGGTAAAGTAGCATTTTAAAGATAACACTCTATACTTTCATGTGCATTTGGTCTCATTACGCTGCGATACCTGATGCACACCATGCACCATCGCAAACGCGGACCTTTGATTATCAATTTTGCATCCTCTCACTTTATCATCCGCCATTTTGAAAAAAATGGCCGAGCATAATTGCCATTCAGATATTCTTAAAGAGGACGTTTCAAGCTTCATTTTGCATTTCTGCGCATATTTGTATCTTCATTATTTACCAAGTTATGATCATTTGAAATTTTGAAATTTTGTAATTTTTCCCAAATTTTTAGTGTACCGGGTTTTTTGCGTTTGAGTGTATATGGCTGCGCAGCTATCTTGCAGTAAAGAGGTTGTCATAGCCATTTCAACTAGCATATAAAGCTTTAAAACGACTGCGATAACATTGTCGTAGCTTAAATGGCAGCATTTTTGTCTAAAACATTTATTGCCACAACGTCATTATGATGTTTTGACAACGTTGTAGGAGCCACATTATAGCAATGATAATCAAAAGAAAGATAAAAATAATTAATAAACGGAGAACGGTTTATTTATACGTAAATTAATATCTAATAAATTTAAATTTTTAAATTTGTTTAAATTTTGAAATATTAAAAACAGAAAAAAAAATTGTATTCAACTAGAATCGAACCTGTAACCGTTTAGAACCTTTGCTACAATAAACTAAGATTAAATTTCGAGATTAACTAATCATTGCAAATTGTTATGCTTTATGACATACAAGTATACTAGCGCGGATGCAAACTTATAAGTATACTGATTATACAGGGTGTTCCGCAGCAACATATACAAAATTCGTGGAGGCCTAGCACGGCTTGAGTCTTTTTATGAATTTTGCCATATTTCGATGCGAACGAACGATTGAATACTCTTCTAATAGCGAACGATAGATTACGACAGAAAATAATTAGATTGTCTGCACACTCTATCGGTTTCCATCGCTTTCACTCTTTCCATTCTTTTTTATCACACATTGCTTATAACTGTTTCAATAATTGGAGCTATTTTTGCTCTCTTATTAAGTAATCGTAATTGTAATCACGAACGTTCGCGGCTCGGCGACACCATTGCGAGTTTCGGTGCGGTGCGGAGCGGTGCGGCAAGACGTAGGAGGAGAAGCCTCGCAAGCGCGGGCAGTGGTCTGTTGTTTCTCCCCTCGCCGCGCGCCGGTGTCTACTTATGGGTAGACTGGGCCGGTCTGAAACTCAGGCGGCTCGACTCTTACACATCTCGGCGGACGCTATTGCTGGACGTTTTTAATTAATTTCTCGAAAACTATTACGATTATCGCAAAACGGTATGGGACTTTTATGCTCATCTCAAGCCGTGCTAGGCCTCCACGAATTTTGTATATGTTGCTGCGGAACACCCTGTAGAACTACACGCAGATCTTTTAGTAATAAATTTTAGAGCCGCATAGGCTAACGCTTAGGTCCGCTTGACCAATGCTGATATATGCTAAGCTTAATGTAAAATTTATAGTCATGTTACTTCGTTGTAGCTGTGATATACAAATTACAGCAAGATTACAGCTATTTTGGCTGTTTCTAGCTTCATTCGATGGATATGCGCGGTTACGACTCATGATGCACGTGCATGATAATTTTCCACATGGTGCACATAGACCGAGTGTTTCAGACCACCCGAGTCACCCGATTTTTTCGTTAACATCATATTTTAGAGAAAAATATTTCAGACTAAAGTTGTAGGGCTTCAAAGGATCTATTTACTGACGCTATGAATTTGACCTTGGGATAACCTTGAAAAGTCCAGTCAAGATCAACATAAAAATCTTAAACGGATATCCCAATATTTTATTACATCATCTCTTTCTAGTAATTAATTTGAATAACTTTTGTTTAAAACATTTTTTTATTTACTTAATGTTGCTTGGTATATTTAAGGAAAACTTGATAACTTTTTCAATATTTAATTCACGACATCTCGCTAACTATTTGTCAGAAGAAGTGGTACTAGACTTTTTTGCTCTGTTTAGTCTCAAGAATATATTGTTCCAATAGCGCACTGAATTTGGTTAATTTGATGATTTTGAAATTTCCAAAAGTCAGCAAGTTAACAAAAGTCAGGGCGCTATTGTAAAAATATATTCTTGAGACTAAATAGAGCAAAATGTCTAGTACCATTTTTTCTTCTGACAAATAGTTAGCAAGATATCGTGAATTAAATATTGAAAAAGTTATCAAGTTTTCCTTAAATATCTCAAAAAATATTAGGTGAATAAAAAATGTTTTAGGTAAAAGTTATTCAAATTAATTGCTAGAAAAACATGATGTAATAAAAAATTGGGATATCCATTTAAGATTTTTATGTTAATCTTGACTGGACTTTTCAAGGTTATTCGAAGGTAAAATTCATAGTATCTATAAATAAATCCTTTGAAGCCCTACAATTTTTATCTGAAATATTTTTCTTTAAAATGTCGCGTTAACGAAAAAATCGGTGACCCGTGTGGTCTGAAACACCCGGTATATATTCCGATTATGATATAACCTAAGAAACAGAACTGACAAATGCTGTGTAGTGAAGGAAAAAAATTTTTAATGTCTATAATAGTAGAAACGATTGAGGATGGCGAAATTAATTCATATGTTGTGCCCGAGAGTTGGGAGAAAAACGGCGTTTCATTTTGGCCACCAGGAAGAAAGGGATTGAACCTTCGCAAAAATGATAAAATTTTGCCAGACTTTAATAATTAGTCTAAACAAAAATGTACTATGAAGAGGAGGAATTTTACATTTTAAGCTGCTATTAAAGCTGAAAAATATTTGAGTCAGTTTGATGATACTGAAGACGAGCAAAAGTAAGTAGCGAAATGCTTAAAGAAAGTTTTGGTTTTTCTAGAAACTGGTACAACTACTTTACAGCTATTAATATAACTACAATAGTTGCGGCAGTATTTTGACTTTTTTATTAACTGTCACAGCTATTTTACAGCTATTGATACAGCTAAAATAGCTGGGGCTGCATTTGGACTTTTTCATTAGTCGTCGCAAGGTTTTTACAATTAAAAATCCAGCGAAATAGCTTTTGTTGCCAGATAGCTGTAATTAAGGTTAGTAGGACGTTATTCCAGCCATATTTTTGCTGTTACAGCGAATATTACCAGACTGTTATTTGAATATTTAATGCTATATTAATAAATAGTTATAATCCCAACACAACTTTAATATCTCAACACTAAATAAATTAGAATCATATGACTGTGTTTGAGAAATGTCGTAGAGTGTTATAAATATATTATGTTTCTTTGATGTGTGACTCATTTTATATTAAAATCTTGTGTATACTCATATAGAAATTTAAAACTAAAAATTACTGGAAATTACAAACAAGGAAACACAAATAAGTGTCTCTCTTCGATTTAGATGGGATTGAAATGTAAATTGTAACCAAAATAAGAGACATGTATTTTGTCCAATCGGACTCTTAGGGAGTAAAAGACCGCTTTGGAAAGAAAACGATTTCTTTCTTTCGGAGCATGTATTGGGTCTATGCATAACTCCGTAGCAAAAATCGAATAAATTTCAAACGCAAAATATTTAGCAAAAACAGCGATTTTAATCAACTAAATATGTTCCATTCTGTTCAAAGACTTTCTGTCATCTCTCCACGAGTTTCATTATCCCTTTTTCATAGAAATCCTGAGATCTTTGGGCAAAGAAGTCATCCAAGTGGTTTTTGAAGACGTCCAGGGAACTGAAGGTTTTATTATTCCAATTGTTCTGTAGCGCCCGGAACAAGTGATAGTCTAAAGGTACAAGGTCCGGACTATACGGTGGGTACACCAAAACATCCCACCCAAGCTGCAATAACTTTTATCGGGTCATCAGAGAAACGTGGTGTCTAGCGTTGTCCTGGTGGAACACAACGTCCCTTCTGTTCGCCAATTCGGGCCGCTTCTGATCGATTGCTCGCTTTAATTTAGCCAGTTGTGAGCAGTACTTGGTCGAATCGTTTTGTTGGGTGGCCGCAGCTCATAATAGACGATTCCTTTCCAATCCCATCAGATACAGAGCATGGCTTTCTTCGGATGTAATCCAGCCTTTGCGACCGTCTGAGCAGCCTCCCAGCGCTTCGACCATGATCTTTTTCAACTGACATTGTTGTAGACAATCCACTTTTCATCGCCAGTAATCATCCGTTTTAAAAATGGTTCGTTTTGATGGCGCTTGATGGGTTTGAACAGCAAATCGCAAGCTGAAATTTGGTCCGTTAAATTCTTTTCGCTCAGTTTGTGCCAAACATCAAGTTTGTTTACCATCCCAAGCTTCCGTAAATGTTTCGAAACAGTTGATTGGTCAATGTTGAAGTTATACCCGATCTCTGTAGTCGTCAAATGCCGGTCGATTAAAGCCTTGATTTGGTCGATATCAGTAGCGACTGGCCGACCACAGCGAGAAGCATCTTGGAGATAAAAATCTCCGCAACGAAATCTCGCAAATCACTTCCGACACATACTTTCGCTTACGGCATTCTCTCTGTACATGGTGCGTATCTTTTTGTGAGTTTGCGACGCGTTTTTGTCTTTTTGAAAATAAAAAAGCGAAATGCACCGAAAATACACGTTTTTTCCTTCCATATTTAAAATATAATTAAATTTCGTATACGTCACGGATCTCGATGAATACTTTCTTAAAATGTCGACACAAATTTCAGCTTTCACTTAATGTACGATACTTCATTTGTTTGACACATGTGCGAGCAAAAAAAACAACTGCGAACGACATCTGTCGGAATTTCACTACGCAATTATATATAGACCCAATACTATCAAAAGTATAAGGGATAGAAAGAAAATTTCAGAATAAAAATTTAATGGTTTGAAGAATACTTTATAACGGTGTTTTCATTCTTTTATGTTATTTTAAATTTACCCTCGCCACTTACCAATTACTTTTATTATATTAACCCAGAAAATTTGTTTCTATTAAACGGAAGGATATTTTATGCCGAATCCAACTATGTATATTAATTCCCCGACTATTTTCCGACATACGGACTTTTTGAAAAATATATAGGAACCTATACTCGTAACGCTGTATGTAGTCGCCTACTCCGTTCGATACATACATATATGTAACATGTTCCCTTTAAACTTCCTCATAATAAGAGATGATTAGTATTGATATTCAGAATATATAGTCATAAAACATTTCAATATATATTGAATATATATATAACATTTCAATAATAACAATAATAATAATACTAATTATTTTATACAACAATAGTTATATATTTCCACACTTTGTCTTTATGAAAGTATTTATATATACGCTTTCTGAAAGTGAAATTTTATTTATAAAAAGTTTGTGTCTATTTTGGCACTGCGTGACGTAACTACTAGGACAGAAGCGATATACGGAGTTGCAAATTTGTCTATGAGAAACGAGATTATCTTGCTTGTTCTGTATAGAAGTAAATGTAAGAACTTTCCGTATTAATTTTTGTGTCCAAATTCATAGTTTCATTTAATAATAATTTCAATCCTGAGATAACTAAATTATTATATTGAGGACTTGAATAAGTTCTCGCTGTTTCTTCGTGAAAATGAATGCTTTATTTAAAAAAATCAGTAAAGAACATGTCATTGAAAGTATTGTCCATCGCTAGCCATTACTTTCTCCTATCTTTCTGGCAGCATACAAATATCATGTCCAAAGAACGACTAATTTTTTGAGGTTATCCACGAATCGATCCATTTTTTGGCATCTTCATAAGAATGGAAGTGCTGCTCAGCCAGGCCATGAGTCATCGATCGGAACAAGTGGTAATCGGAAGGAGCAATGTCCGGTGAATACGGCGGATGGGGTAGGACTTCCCATTTGAGCGTTTCCAAGTAGGTTTTGACCAGTTTTGCAACATGTGGCCGAGTGTTGTCATGCTGCAAAATTACTTTGTTGTGTCTCTCCTCGTATTGCGGTCGTTTTTCCTTCAAGGCTCGGCTCAAACACGTTAATTGTAGTCGATAGGGATTTCCCGTAATGGTTCCGTTGGGTTTGAGGAGCTCATAATATACTACACCCAGCTGATCCCACCAAATACAGAGCATGAGCTTGGAACCATGGATATTCGGCTTTGCCGTCGATGTTGATGCATGGCCGGGCTTACCTTATGATTTTCTGCGTTTCGGGTTATCATAGTGTATCCACTTTTCATCGCCAGTCACGATACGATGCAAAAAACCTTTCCTTTTCTGCGTTGGAGCAGCTGTTCACACGTGCAAAAATGCCGTTCGACGTCTCTCGGCTTCAATTCGTACGGCACCCAATTTCCTTGCATTTGAATCATTCCTAATGCTTTTAAACGTTTGGCAACTGTTGTGTGATCAACTCCTAATGATTCTGCAAGTTCATTTTGCGTCTGACATGGGTCATCATCGAGTAATGCTTCCAATTCTTCGTCTTTAAACTTTTTCGGTGCGCCAAAGCGTTCTTTATCTTCAACATCAAAATCTTTATTTTCAAAGCGTCTAAACCAATCTCTGCATGTGGTTTCCGGCAGAGCATGGTCTCCGTAAGTCTCCACAAGAATTCTATGTGCTTCAGCTGCAGATTCTTTTTTTGAAAAAAGTAATGCAGTAAAATTCCCCACAAATACTCTTATTTTGACACGAAATTCGACATGTTTAACGCTATGAAAAGATATGTTGTTTACGCTTCGGCGGAATAACATATACTATCACTTCGAGCCTAATGGTGGAGCTTACGATGAAGTTGGCTGTAGTATTGCCCGATGCAAAAAGGCTAAGATAACACCATCTGTCGGGAAACAACGAGAACTTATTCAAGTCCCCAATATAATATGGTTAACTGGAAAAAAAAACGAAATCATACAAACCTTGCGAGTATATACACGACACCAAAGACGCAAACATTTAAAAATCTCGAAAGATGTGAGTTTTGTAGAAAAGTGTTCCAGACAAAAGTTATAAAACTCAAAACGATGTATTTACTGATCTTATCAGTTTGACCTTTTTTTTATAACGGTGAGGAAATCCTCATGGATACCCCCTCCCTTTTGGGAGGGAGGGAGTTATGCTGGACTCTTACCGGCTAAACCCCACCAGGATATCTACCGATCGAGCCGTGATGAGGGGAGTCAAAGGAACTACTCCTGCGTTCCTTCCCAAACACCACGGCCCCAGGGCTCTGACCGAGAGCTCCACGCTCTATTACCGCGCCCCTCCCACATAGTACCTCCCGGTACCACGGCCGGTTGCCCGGTCGGGTTGGCCTTCCGGTTATGATTAAGGAGAGGGGGAATACCCACCCTCTCTCCTGCCCCCCTCCCTACCTGAGGGAGGTGGGGGAGTGGGGCCGCCAAAACAAGCTTCCACTCCCCCTTTATCAACCCTTTCCGATACGCGGGGGAGGCAGGTTTACACCCGTCGCCCTCCCCCGCGCGTACGGAGGCGGGCCCGAGGCGACAGAGGAGGCCCCGACGAGTCGGGAGCGGTTCCTCCTCAGCTGGCGTCACCTGCTACCCATCCCCGGGGAGCGCCTCCGGCCTTGCCGCTCCCTGTGGCGGTTGCCAGGTCGACGCTTCCACTCGGCGGCCTCCTTTCAGGACATAACATCCTCATGGAAGGAGGCCGCCATCCCCCACACCTCCTCGCTCCCGCACATGGCTTTCACCATGCGTGAGAGCGAGAGGTCCCCCGTTCGGCACCCCACTGCCCGGGCGAGGACACGGCGCTGTTGGGCCCATGCTCGGCATGTTCCCAACGTATGCTGCACCGTGTCCTCGCCCTCCGGGCAGTGGTGGCATCTCGTGGTGAGTTCTTTTCCTATCCGGTGCAGGCACCGACCGAAGCACCCATGCCCGGTCAGCATCTGCATCAGCCGAAAAGAGAGTCCACGTCCCATTATCAGTTTGACCCTGAGTGACGTTGCCAAGGTCAGGTTAAGGACAATTTATTTTTTTTTAATAAAAACCCCATTTTTTATTATATCATCTTTTTCTACTTATTAATTTGAACAATTTTTGTCTGAAACATTTTTTTATTTGACTAATATTTTTTTAGATATTTAAGGAAAACTAGGAAACTTTTCCAATATTTAACTTTTCCAATATTTAATTTACAATATCCCGCTAACTATTTGTCGGAAGAAAAATACTAACCTTTGAATGATACTAACCTTTTTTGCTCTATTTAGTCTCAAGAATGTATTGTTACAATAGTGTCCTGACTTTTGTTAACTTACTGGCTTTTGGAAATTTCAAAAATTAATAAGTTAACAAAAGTTAGGGAACTATTGTAACAATATATTTTCGAGACCAAATAAAGTAAAAAAGTCTAATACCATTTTTTCTTCTGACAAGTAGTTAGCGAGATATCGTAAGTTAAGTATATATTGAAAAAGTCATCAAGTTTCCCTTAAATATCTCAAAACATATTAGGTAAATAAAAAAAATGTTTCAGACAAGAGTTGTTCAATTAATTAATTGGTAGAGAAAGATAATATAATAAAAATGGGGGTTTCTATTTAAAAAAAATAAGTTGATTTGATCGTTTTTTTGTTCACGCAGGGGAAATCCATCATGGATACTCCCACCCCATTGGGGAGGGGCGGGGGTTGTGTCGGACTCTTACCGACTAAAACCTCTGCGGGATGTCTACCTGTCGGACCGTGAAGAGGGGAGTTAGGGGAACTGCTCCCGCATTCCCTCCCAACCCCCCGGCCCCAGGGCTCTATTCCAACAGCCCCTCGCCTTCTTGTACCGCACCCCCCCTTCCCCTTTCGGGGAATTAGTGAGAGAGGTGCAGTCCCCGGCGGGTATCCCCGCCGGTTGGCCTTCTGGTGTCACCTTGGAGAAAGGGGACATCCACCCTTCCTCCTTATCCCCCCTCTTCCTTAAGGGAGAGGGAGGGATTTTGGGGAGGTGGGCCCGACCCCAATCGGGTTCCCTACCTCCCCCTTTCCCCCTATCCAATCATTCAGAGGAGCGGGAGTTGCCCTCCCCGCTCCCCTCTGAATGACGGAGCCTGGCCCGAGGTGGCCGAGGAAGGCGCCGACCCGTGTAGGCCGGCGCCCTCTCATCGTCTGATGCCACCTCGGGGCTGCTTCCGACTCCCCCTCCCCCGGGGGAGCGCCGGCCCCGCCGTCCTCTCCGACGGCGTTTGCCAGGCCGGCGCCTCCACTCGGCGGCCTCCTTCCCGCGAGAGATTACCTCCCCACAGAAGGAGGCCACGGCATCCCACGCTCTCTCGCTCCCGCACATGGCTCGCACCAGGTGCGGGAGCGAGAGCTCCCCGCCTTGGCAGTCCACCGCCCCGAGCAGGACCCGGCGCTGCTCCTCCCATGCCGTGCAGGCGGCTAGGGTGTGCAGCGCCGTGTCCTCTTGCTCGGGGCAGTGGTGGCACCGAGCGATGGGCTCCTTCCTTATCCGGTGCAGGTATCTCCCGAAGCATCCGTGCCCGGTCAATACCTGCACCAGGTGGAAGGACATTCCACGCCCCCTCCTGTCTGTCATTTCCGACAAACAGGGGCGGACAGCCTCGGCCGTTACGAGACCGGACCCACGGGGGTCGGCTAACAAGCCTTCCCACCACTCCCGGGTCCGGTCTCTGGCCTGGGTCATCAGGCCCTTCAGGCCCCTGGCCGTCAGCTCTCCCCCCTCGCGGAGCTCTTTCACTCGCCAATAGAGGATCCTTCTCTCCTCGGCGAGGAGCTCCACAGGGGGGGAGCCGGCCAGGGTGATCGCCGCCATGTATGACACTGTGCGGAACCCCCGAATCGCCCTGATCATTAGGGGCATAAGGGCCTGCCTCAGCTGCCTCTTAGCCACCGCGGAGGCCAGCAGCTGAGGGGCCCATATAGGCGCCCCGTACAGGGCGATCGAGAGAACCGCACCGACATACAGGCGGCGAGCCTGCCATCCTGGATCTTGATCTGACCTTTTTTTCTTTGGTAACGGTGGAGAAATCCACCATGGATACCACCGACCCTGGAGGAAGTCGGTAGTTATGTCGGACTCTTACCGGCTAAAACCCCTCCATCGAAGTGCCTTCTAAAGTCTTTAAATGGGGGCGCTTGAGGAATGGGCCACAACTGCTTCTCGCCCGCCCCCGACCCTGAGACCCGGAGATCTAACTCTTATCGCCGCGCCTACTCGGTGCAGCACTCAACCAGGCCAAGCCCGGTCAATACCACTGTCAGTCGATCCAACACGGAATCGGCTGCCCTTAGGAGGTAGAGCGGTACTTAAACCCTTTCCTCCCATCCCACCTCCCTTCGAAGGTAGGATTTAGGGAAACAGGACCCCAGCCTCCACCGGGCTATCCCGTTCCCCTCCCCCCCGTAATTGTTCACGGAGGGTTTAGTCGTCTGCAGGCCGCCAACTAGGGGCTAACCTCCCCCCTCCTCGGTCGCAGTCAACCTCACCGGGCACCCAGGGTCCGACTCGTAAGTCCACCCTCCCCGCGGTTCAGCCCCGGAGTGGGGCCCCCGGCGCACGTACACCCGCGCCTAACGGCTGCGCGAACTCGCTTCCCGCTTGCTCGTATGCAGCCGACCATCACAGGCCCCGCGCACCAGGGATGTTCCCCATTCGAGGGTACCCCTTCCGGGAGAGTCAACGAATCTTTTTTCCATTATTTGACTTTCCATTATTATCTAATCACCTTAAGTATGTGGTTGTTGAATTCGTCATGACAAGGATTACAAACGTAGGTGTTAAAAAAATTAGAGTTCCATTTAAAAAAAAGTTTGACCTTCTTTTTACCTTAGTGCCTTCATCCAAAATTAAATTTTGTTTTAAGCAAAATATGAAACAATACAACATAAAAAAAAGGCGGACCTCAATATCATTTAGTTTTCGAGGTATTTTACCTGTTACGTTTGAAATTTAGCACCCTGTATATTCTACAGAAATTAAGATAGCAAGTTCTTTCTAGGCTCATTTTGAAGGTCAACGTAAAGGCTATATGAAACAATATTGCTACTTAATTTCAAAATGGCGAATAGTCGTATTCTCTACGATTGATACGGCATCAATCGAGCGGCGCGCCAATCGGCGCGAGGCACGGCGACGGCGCATGATAGCGGCCGCGCGCGCTAGCGGCGGCGCGTGATCGCAGCGGCGCGCGATAGCGGCGGCGCGGGATAATTGCGATCGTTTAGGGGTTCCTGTCGGGCGCTTTGCGCCGTTCTTCGGCCCGACAGATAGTCGATCGGGCCGGTAGTAACGGTAGTAATCTCGCTGTAACGAGGTGCATTCCGCGCCTCGTTACAGCGAGATATCGTGAGTTAAATATTAAGAAAGTTATCAAGTTTTTCTTAAATATCTAAAAAAATATTAGGCAAAAAAAAATGTTTCAGACAAAAGTTATTTAAATTAATTGGTAGAAAAGAACGGGGTAATAAAAAATTTTGGGGTTTCATTTAAGAAAAGTAATGATCATATCTCAAAAGTGGTACCATTTGTAAACAAAATAGTATAGTTGTTTTATGTCCCTCTTGAAATCATACGACTTTTGTCCGAAACATTTTTGCTGAAAATCGTTAAAGTCGTTAAAGAATTATTGAGATGCATTTTTTAAAATGTTGACACCCTATATATCTTCATTAGCTATGGCATAAGTTACCAAACATTCTATCATATATATGCAGAGTTGTTCATGTGCAAGCAAGGTGTCACGCGCGCAAAGCGTGTTGCCGGTAACTTAGAGAGAGTTCGAAAATGACGAAATTGAAGGAGAGAAAATATAGGACCTCAGAGCAGCAGGAGAGAAAAGAAGAATTTAATATTTAGTACCCTCCAGCCTGGTCCACCTAGGTTTCATATCCTTACCTCACAGTTCCTACGCCACATCGCGTTTAAGCTCATGTCGATACGACTGCTAAATATTCGCAATTACAATTATGAGATTATTTTATAAAATAACAAAAATAGTTCATATTAACTCTTCCGTGCCTGGTGGGACATATATGTCCTAGAACTTTAAAAATTCATATCTCCCACAAAAATAAAAATAGCAACTTCTTCTTGAGCTGATTTTTAAAAGATAGGACTTTTCACACAAAAATCAACATCCTTATAAATTTCATCCTCCAATCTGTATATTTCGTCAAATACTCGTAAAATAGGGTAAAAGTGAAAAATACATATAGAGGGTGCTAAATTTCAAACGTAACAGGTAAAAAATGTCGAAAACTATGAAAGATATTAAAAAACGCTAAAACACGTGTTCCATGATTTCGAAAGGGAAAAAGAATGGCATCAGTTTTTTATTTGGAGGGCATTTTCAAGGTTAGTTGAAGGTCAACTTAATTTTTTAAAATAGAAAGCCCAATTTTTTATTATATCTTCTTTTTCTATCAATTAATTTTAACAACTTTTGTCTGAAACATTTTTTTATTTGCCTAATATTTCTTTTAAATATCTTGGTAACTTTTCCAATATTTAACTTACGATATCTCGCTAACTATTCGTCGAAAGAAAAAATAGTATTAGATTTTTTTACTTTATTTACTATCAAGAATATATTATTATAATAGTGCCGCATCTTTTATTCATTTAATAATTTTAAAATTTCCAAAGATCGATAAGTGTATATACAGGGTGCTAAATTTCAAACGTAACAGGTAAAATATCTTGAGAATTAAATGATATTGAGGTCCGCCTTTTTTCATATTGTATTGTTTCGAAGAGGACACATTTTGATTAAAACAAAATTTAATTTTGGGTGGAGGCGCCAAGGTGAAAAGAAGGTCAAACTTTTTTTAAATGGAACTCTAATTTTTTGAACACTTACGTTTGTAGCCCTTGTCATGACGAATTCAACAACCACATACTCAAGGTGATTAGAGGTCAAATAATGGAAAAAAAGACTCAGGAAAGAAAAAATAATGCTTGAATAAAGCAAAGAAGGAATAAACTTTGTTAATAAATTTTCAATAAGAACAAAATATCTTAGAAAAAAGAAACGTCTTTCTCTTCGAAATGGAAAATTTCATTAATTTAAGTGTTCGAAATGTCCCCTTGCATCTATGCAAGCCTGCAATCTTCTTTGAAAATCATTAAGCACTCTTTGTAATTCGCTCGTCGAAATTATTTGACTCGCTTCACATATTCCTTACATCATATTTTCTCTTGTAGTTGGAGGATTAACATAAATAATTTCCCGTCTTCTACCCCAAAAATAATAATCTAGGCAGGCCAAATCAATTGATCTGGGTGGCCAAGACACTGGACCTCCTCGACCTATATCTATCGATTAGGAAAAATAACATTCATGTGTAGTCTGACAGCCAAACTAAAGTGCTCCGTCCAGATGCATCCACATGTTTTACCGAAGGTTTAAAGACAAATCTTCCAGAAGAATAGGTAATTTCTTAACTAAGAAATTCAAAAAAAACTTGTCCACTTACAATCGAAGAAAAATGGACCGATAATTGTGACACCAATAATGGCACATCACATGATTCAACGACCATACATGTTGATTATCAATTTGTCTTAACCATCTAGGATTTTGGTCGCTCCAATAATGAAAATTATGACGATTTACACGTCTATTACTATGAAACGTAGCTTCATCGCTCCATAATACTCTAGGAAAGAACGTTTCATCCTCTTCATAGCGTTGTAAAGCCCATCGATAAAATTCCATTCTCCTACCATGATCCTTCTGTGTTAAGGCTTGGTGCAAGTTGCTATGGAACGGATGTTGGCGCTCACGATGCAAGATATTCCAAATATTTACGTGGAATATTCCAAGTTCTCGTGACAATTGTCGTGTACTGTAATGAGGATTTATTGCTGCTAAAACATTTATTGTTATGTCCTGATTACAAACTGGACGAGGCCATATTGCGATGAACTGCAAAAGTTACATGTTCTCCCAAACAATGATATAAACAAATGAAGACCATAGGAAATGGATAATGGAGTCTATTAGGATATATTTAACGGTAAATTCTAGCAGCTTCTCTAACATTTTGTTGACATTCACCATAAATTAAGACCATGTTACGATATTCCTCATTAGTATAATGCACCATAACGCAAATGACGAAAGAAGAGAAAGTGAAAACACAATTTATTCTAATGATTACACTAGTCACACTCGTATTCAATATCAATAACTGACTCGGTTGAAATAGTACTCATCCCCATACGTACGTACGCCTAGTCTATCTGTTATATGTTTATTTTCTGAAGAACGTTTACAGTTTTTGCATCGTCAGCGCCAACATCCATTCCATATCTACTTCTACTAAGCTTTAACGCAGAAAGATCATAATAGAATTTTGCTAATATAAATAAGATAAACTTTGATTTTATTAAGATGTATTAATAAAGTTAATGAGTCTCTTTTCCATTACTTGACTTTCCATTATTATCTAATCACCTTAAATATGTGGTTGTTGAATTCGTCATGACAAGAGCTACAAACGTAGGTGTTCAAAAAATTAGAGTTCCATTTAAAAAAAAGTTTGACCTTCTTTCTACCTTGGTGCCTCCATCCAAAATTAAATTTTGTTTTAAGCAAAATGTGTCCCCTTCGAAACAATACAATATAAAAAAAAGGCGGACCTCAATATCATTTAGTTTTCGAGGTATTTTACCTGTTACGTTTGAAATTTAGCACCCTGTATATTCTACAGAAATTAAGATAGCAAGTTCTTTCTGGGCTCATTTTGAAGGTCAACGTAAGGGCTATATGAAACAATATTGCTACTTAATTTCAAAATGGCGGATTAAATATGGCAGATCAAAATGTGAAATTTTTTCGGATTTGAGTGAAACTCATTTTTCAGGGGTTTTCTGAGTCGCTAGTAACGAATCTAAAGTTAAAATTTTCAAATTCAATATAGTCATATCTAATATAGCTGATATTTCGTGGAATTTTTTGAAGCACGGAATGGGACAGAGTAGAACTTTACATGCTATGCATATTGAATTCGTCATTTTTTAATTTGAAATTTTGACTACATATTCATAATTAACGACCCAAAAAATCTCTGGAATATGAATTTTATTCAAATTCAAAAAAAATTTTACATTTTGGTTCGCCATATTGGATTTGCTATTTTGAACTTTGAAATTTTGGCTACAGATTCATAATCAGCGACGCTATAAACCTTTAGTAAAATGTGAATTAGATGCAAATTATTCCTAGAAGAAAGTAAGGCACGAAAGGGTTAAAATTGTAAAAAGTTTTGTGATAAAGAAAACAGAGAACAGAAAGCCATAGAAACCAATGAGATCGACAGAGAATCTCATTGTTTTCTATCGCAATTTATCGTTTCGTTGCATTGTCTCCCTTCCTCGCTTGTAACTCGCCATAGCTTGGAACGAGTTCGTTTTTCAGCACGTGGTTACGACAGGTGACCTACTCCGCAGTCTTTTTTGTAAAAAACGCTTTTTTCATCCGTCGTCATCCCTCAACACGGTACGCACTATGCTGGAGAATAACAGGTCTATTCCAACTTCTTCGACGAAGGCATGACTCTTTGTATCTCACACTAAATAGATCTCCAGTGCGTGTTGCGTCATGTCCCAAATCGGGCAGTGGTAGCACTGTGCCATGGACTTCTTCCCAATCTGGTACAAGAACTCATCTAAGCAACTGTGTCTTATGAGAACCTGTACTAAACAGAAAATCAGTCCGCATCTGTGTCTGTCCGCCCTCAATAGACTGTACTATCTTCTTTCCGGAGTATCGTGGCAGATCAAGAGCATCTTGGCCTACTGGACCATCACCTGGCCTCTGGTCTGGAACTTCAGAGCTGCCTGTATACTGATCGTGATGTTAACACCAGCTGCAGTTCTTTCATATGTCAATGCATCTTAATATACTGGAAAACAAAGAGCTCTATCGAAGACTTGTCGATTAGGATTGTCACCGTATATGAAAAGGTGCGGTAGCACTGCATCGTCTTTAGAACTATTGAATGCATAGCCTGAATTATCAGATGTTTGTTACGGTTAGTACCCACACCTATATGCACACGTACAGGTGTAATAGCAACATGCAGGTCAGTATAACGGGTTGCTTGCCCTATGTGACATTAAGGTTATAATCGAAGTAAATCCATCCCAATCGATACGAGAGATTGCTACGACATTGAATATATCCCACACAAACGTAGAAAAGCATTTGCGCCAGCTGGGATACATTTCTCGGCTTAATGTTTGGGTGCCGCATCAATTAACCGAGGCTAACTTGACTACACACATATCCATCTGCGATTCGTTACGGAAACATCAAGAAAACGACCCGTTTTTTAAACGAATGGTGACGGGTGACGAAAAATGGGTCGTCTACAATAATGTAACGCGTAAAAAATCATGGGGGCACAGCAGCGAGCCGCCGCAAACAACCTCAAAGGCGGGATTGCATCCGAAGAAAATAATGATCTCCGTATGGTGGGATTTCAAGGGTGTCATCTATTACGAACTGTTACCGCCAGGCAAAACGATTGATTCAACTGTATACTGTTGAACCAAGCAATCCGCACAAAACATATAGAATTGGCAAATCGCAAGGGTGTCGTCTTCCACCACGACAACGCCAGACCTCATATGTCATTGACCACTTGGAACAAATTGCTTTAGCTTGGCTGGGATGTTTTGCCTCATTCTCCGTATTCGCCGGATCTTGCCCCTTCCGATTATCATTTATTTCGGTCGCTGCAGAACTTTATGAACGGGAAAACCTTCAAGAATAAAGAGGCCATTAAAAACCACCTGGATTGGTTTTTTGCCGATAAGCCCCAGATGTTTTACGAACACGGCATAATGAAGTTGGTGGAAAGATGGCTAGAGGTCATCGATAAAGGTGGCCAATATATAATTGATTAAAATTTATCTTGTGTATCAAAAAATTGTGTTTTATTCTATTCTAAAAAACTGGACGAACTTATTTGCCAACCCAATAGATAAAATTAAGATATTAAGTTTTTATTAAAAAAATAATAAAAATCAACAAAGATATATACAACAGAGTGGCGGTCCGTAAAAAATTCTTCCAACGGTGGGATCAATATCTCTGGCATAGTTCATCTGAAAAAAATTCAAATATTTTCTTAATTTGCATAAATGTAATTTTCGTTAAGCGTAACCATTTTTATTTGGAAAATTACTATTTTTAACGCTCCTTGAATGAAGAAAAAAAGGTTGGAAAAATCGAGGTTTTCTTTAACATACCGCTATTTTAAGAAAAATTAATTAAAGAAATTAATTAAAGAAATGACTACGCTTAACGAAAACTATATTTATACAGATTAAGAAAATCTTTGAGTTTTTTTCAGATGAACTATGTCAGAGATATCGATCCCACCGTTGGAAGAAATTTTTACGGACCGCCACTCTGTTGTATATTCTCAAATACATAACTACATGGATTACCCATGTTATTAGAAAAAATACTGTCGAAACCGTTTTGCTTTCCAGTGAACAATAAAATATTAATCGTGCGTAATTATTCACTGGAGTTTATGACGAAAATTATTTGCTACTTTTACCAAGAACATGTTAACTTAAGTTTACCAAGAACTTGTTAACTTAAATACTTCGAAGTATGTAGATACAAAATATATAAAACCAGTAGAATATGATCCTATCACATAGTATTACATATATTTTTCAGTCTGTAACTTGAAGACGCATTTTCAATGCGGTAATGAGACTTCCTGCCTTCCGTTGGAAAGGAGATGTGATGGAAAAATAGATTGCTGGGATGCAACAGACGAAATTAATTGCACATTAGGTAAGCATTCTTCCCAACATCCTATAATAACGATAGAACAACACCCGTATTATTTGATGTGTTTAATTAACAAATGTTATGTTATATTGGTAATATGGCCCAGGAGTATATATACAGTGCCTACTAAAAGTTCCGGGCCACATAAATAATTTTTGAATGATTTGAAATGTAGGATTGAAATTTATAGGGATACAATGGGATCGCAAAGTCTATTATTTACCCATAAAAACACTCACCTACACACCCCCGATGGACAAGGGGAGGAGGGAGCTAAAAAATCTTAAATGGCATGTGGGGTTAAGTGAGGGCTCGTTCGAAAGGGTTTTCCGAGACGAAAACAACGCGAGGTTGCCGAGGTCTCTACGATTTTTTTTCGCAGTTATAATCATTTGAACATTTCTATTGAGATTTTGCGATAGCGAGAGCCCACGGCGACAACAGAAGAAAGATAAGGCTTCACGCGAGCACGCGCGTTCCCCACATGCCATTTAAGATTTGTTGGCTCTCCCCTCCTCTCGTCCACTGGGGGTGTGAAAGTGGGTGTTTTTGTGGTTAAATAATAGACTTTGTGATCCTATTGTATCCCTATAAATTTCAATCCTACATTTTAAACCATCCAAAAATTATTTAGCTGGCCCGGAACTTTTGGTAGGAACTGTAAATGGGTTGTTCAAAAAGTCATTGCGTTTATTTCCGATAGATGGCTTTAGTTGTATGTTTAATATATTGAACACATATATAGTGCTGGCAAAATATTCTGCAACGGTTGAAAATCTTGGAAAATATTGATTCCTTGGAAAAATGTTTTAAACAAAAGGAATAGGGCTTAAAAAATCTATTAGATAATATCTATCTGACCTTGGTATGATCTTGAAATGCTCGGTCATGATCAACATAAAAATCTTAAACGGAAATCCCTATTTTTTTTTACACCTTCTTTCTCTACCAATTAATTTGAACAACTTTTGTCTAAAACATTTCTTTATTTGCTTAGTAGTTTTTGAGATATTTAAGGAAAACTTGACTAACGAGAATAACTTTTTCAATATTTAACTTATGATATCTCGCTATTTGTCAGAAGAAAAAGTGGTACTAGATTTTTTTGCTTTATTTAGTCTCAAGAATATACTGTTACAATAGCACTCTGACTTTTGTTCTTGTGAACTTACTGACTTTTGAAAATTTCAAAATCATCAAATTAATAAAAATCAGGGCGCTATTGTAACAATATATTCTTGAGACTAAATAGAGCAAAAAAGTCTAGTATCACTTTTTTTCCGACAAATAGTTAGTGAGATCGTAAGTTAAATATTGAAAAGTTATCAAGTTTTTCTCAAATATCTCAAAAAATACTAGGCAAATAAAAAAATGTTTTAAATAAAAGAAAAAGTTGTTCAAATTAATTGGTAGAAAAAAAGTGTAATAAAAAATAAACGGGTTTCCGTTTAAGATTTTTATGACCATAACCAAGCTTTTCAAGGTCATACCAAGGTCAGATAGATATCATCATGTAATAGATTTTTGAAGCCCTATTCCTTTTGTTTGAAACATTTTTCCAAGAAATCAATATTTTCCAAGATTTCAACCGTTGCGAAACTTTTTGCCAGCACTATATAAGAAATTTATAATAGCTTCTGAAGGACAATACTTTGAATAAAATATAATGTAGTTTTTTTAAATAAACATGAGTTTTTGTTACAAAAAACTGCGATAATTAATTCAAGTACCTAATATAAAAAATGTTACTTTGCATGGAAAAGAATGTTTAATGAAAATTATTACTTTATATTGTACAAAAAATGTTACTTTTTAATATCATCTATAAAAATAAAGTTTTTCTCAAAAATTTAAACAAGATAATGAATGAATAGTTTATATTAATATCAAAATATTTTTTTCGTTTCTTATAACTTTTTCCCATCTTTCTAGCAAGAGATGAATTTCGCAACAATAAAAATATTCTTCTTTGGAGTTGATTCAATTTTCAATAAATTTTTGCACTTGTTCAATGTTATGAAAATGTGTATCCTCCAGAGCAGTGTTTCTTAACCTCTTTTATCTCACGGCATACTTGAACCTATAGTTAAACTTCTGCGGCACACTTAAATTATGATGATCAAAAAAAGAATATAAAAAAAATGTAATTTTTTAAATTTATTTATTAACATAAACAAAATGCACCATCACGGCCAAAAAATAAAACAAAACAATTTATTATAATTTGTAATAAAAAGATAACAATTAAAATTCTTAAAAATTTTCGCGGCACACCTTAAATTCTCTCACAGCACACCAGTGTGCCGCGGCGCACCGGTTGAAAATCACTGCTCTAAAGCATGTTGCATGAACCGGAACAAGTGATAATCGGATGGAGCAATGTCTGGAGAATACATGGTGTGCGATAAGACTTCCCATTCCAGCTCTAATAGCGTTTTCTCCTGATAATGCAATATGAGGTCGAGCATCGTCGTGAAGGATTATATTGTGTCATTTATTCACAATTGGTGATCGTTTTTGGTCCAATACTCGCTTCCATTTGTATAATTGTTGTCGATAACTATCAGCGATGACAGTTTCATTCGGATTTCGGATTTAAATTCATATTATACAATACCTCCTTGATTCCATCAAATACACAGCAAAAACCGTGATTATCGCGTCTCGAAATGGATATTACTGGTGGGCCGGAATCAACCCATGACTTTTTTGTTTAGGATTATCGAAATAGATTTATTTTTCATCTCCAGTAATAATTCGATACAAAAAACTTTTCATTTTTTTTCTGGTGATCAACGAAATGTAAATGTTTAACCTGTTCGCAATGACATTTCCCGATAATTGATGTGGAAAAACCCATTTTCCACCCTTTGTGAATCTTTCCCGTATCATGTAAACGTTTAGTAACTGTTGTGCGATTAACATTAACATTAATGTTTTGGCAAATTCTGAAGTAGATCATGTTAGATTTTCGTCCAATAATGCTTGTAAATCTGCACTTTTAAACTTTTTCGTCCCGAATGATGTTTGTCGTTAACATTGAAATCATCACTTTTGAAACCAATATTCACATGTCTTAATTGATAGAGCAACAGCATCATAAGTTTCTATCAGAATTCTATGACCTTCAGCCGTTGTTTTCTTCTGATTAAAGAACAAAAGCAATCCATGTTGAAAATGCATTTTAGGAAGCTCCATTTTTTAACTGATAACATGATTTTTACTGCTTCTATTATTAGTAAATGACTAAATATCATGGAGTAATATTAAAGAATTAAGAAACAATAGCTGTGATTGAAATGTTTTCAATAAAACTGACACTAGTGTCATTTCTTCTAAATCCTTAAAACTAAATCACATTCTTAATAGAAACACTCAATAATAGCTCAAAGAAAACGCTAAATGATTTTGTTGCACGACAACATTGTTTGACCACATTGTAAAAGTAGTTAAAGATGCATTATTAGTACTTGGACATTTTACCACACACCGCGTATTTATTAGATCAAAGTTCGCCCGATTTTCAGCTGTCCTGCCTGTCCCGCTATTCCTCTTCCCCCGCGCGCGGTCCACGAATTGCGTGAGGCTTAATAAATATGATGCGTAAAAAGACGCATTAAGAATGAAATCTCATATGTGACGTGGAAAGCTATTAGAAACAAGTTCATGTGTGCGGGAAAAAATATAAGAAGAATAGCGGTGGGCGGAGCGACTTGCAAATTGGGCGAAGTGTACATATTTTATTGAGCTCTGCAATAGACAGTACTTCTTCAGATTATAATTTATTTTGATCGATGACATGAAAAAATAAAAAAAATGGTTCGATAAATAGATTACTTTAAAAGGTGAACTTCTTTGTCGTAGAATTCGCTTATTGTTAGAAAAGTGGGAAAACGTTATAGCTAGCAATGGAAAATATTTTAAATAAAATATAATTTAACGTCTGTTTAAAATAAATATATTTTTTGGTAAAAAATCCCTCAAAACTAAGCGGAACAGCTAATATTATGAAAATCGTAGGAATTTCAATGTAAAGGAATTAAAAAATTCCCAAACAACCAATTTTTTTTCGTTAACAGTAGGGAAATCCATCATGGATACCTCCCGCCCCTTGGAAGGGCAGGGGATTATGTCAGATTCCTGCTGACTAAAACCCCATCGGGGTGTTTATCAGTTGGGCCGGAGTGGGGGAGTAGGGGGAACTACGTCGACATTCCCTCCCTGACACACCGGCCCTGGAGTTCTCCGGAAGTCCCTTGCCCCTCCTTTAGAGATGGGCGCGACGCCCCGACCTATTTCTCGGTCGGGTTGGCCTCCTGGTCTCAATCATGGAGAGATGACACACTCACTCTCTCTCCTACCCCATTTTAGGAGGGGGGCGGGGAGTGGGAGTCTGCCCAACCGGGATACTCACTCCCCTTATCGAGCCCTTACTGATGCTCCGGGAGGACAACCCCGTCGGGGACAAGAGAGGAGCTCTCCTCCTCCTCAGTGGCTTTGCGTCCTCTCGATTGCGTACGGAAGCGAGCTCTGGAGGGGGCAGCCTCCTCTTCTTCGGAGGAGGAGGCTGATCCTCGCCCGACGTTGCAGGGATGACGTTGCAGCTCAGCGATCTTCTTCCGGGACATTACGTACTCGGCAAAGGAGACCGCCGCCTCCCAAATCTGCTCCCTCCCAATCATGGCCCCTACAAGAGCCGGGAGGGAAAGGTCCGGGTTCTGTCGACCGATTGCCCGGCAGAGGTCATGGCGCTGCAGGTTCCACGCTGGACATGACTCCAGCGTGTGCTGCGCCGTATCCTGCATTGCAATGCCGGGCAATGTCCCAAAAAATTTTTTTATTAACGGGGGGAAATCCTCATGGACACCCCACCCCCCTTGGGAGAGGGTGGGGTTATGCCGGACTTTTACCGACTAAAAACCCCTCGGGGTGCCTACCAATCGGGCCGGAGTGAGGGGAATCTGGGGAACTACGTCAGTATTTCCTTCTCGACACTCCGGCCCTAGGCCTCTGTGGAGAGCCCCTCGCTCAAGTGCCGCGCCCCTCCTTCAAGGGGGGCGGCGCCCCGACCGGTTTCCCGGTCAGGTTGGCCTTCTGGTCTCGTTACGGAGAGAGGGGACACCCGCCTTCCCTCATAGGAAGGGGACAGGGAGCCGGGTTACCCACTCCCCTTGTCCACCCCTGATCGACGCGCGGGGAGCGGGCAACTCCACCAGGAAGGGAAGAAAGCCTCCTCTCCTCCCCAGCGGCTTAGTGCCCCCCGTCCGCGCGCGGAGGCTCGGGGGGGACGGGGCAGCCTCCTCCTCTTTGGAGGATGCTGATACCCGTCCAATGTACCCCTAGAGTTGCCGTCGATCCCCCTTGGCGTGCGCGGCCGTCTCCGCCGTGGAATACGGCGAGGACGGCGCTGCTGCTCGGCGGTCTCCTTCCGGGACATCACGTCCTCAGCGAAGGAGATCGCCGCCGTCCAGACCTGCTCACTCCCAACCATTCCAACCTTACTAGGGCCGGGAGTGAGAGGTCCGGATTCCGCCGACTTATTGCTCGGCTGAGGACACGGCGCTGCTGGTCCCACATGACTCCAGCGTGTGCTGCACCGTGTCCTCCATTGCCAGGCAATGGTGGCACCGTTCCGTAGGTTCCTTCCGGATTATGTGCAAGTACCTGCCGAAGCACTCGTCCCCCGTCAGCACCTGCACCATGCGAAAGGAGAGTCCGCGTCCCCTTTTGTCTGCGAAGTCCGCGAAACAGAAGGACGACCTCGGCCGTTCGAAGACCAGGCACCCGAGGGTCCTGTAGCATCTGCTGCCACTGCTCGAGCACCCGATCCCGGGCCTAGGACCTCAGGGCCGCCCTCCCTGACCTCCCTGACCGTAATCACCTCTCCCTCACCACGGAGCTCCTTGACCCGCCAGAACCCGCCTGGTGACGTTCGCAGGCCAGGAGCTCCACGGAGGGGAGGCCGGCCAGGGCCGTCGCCGCCATGTAGGACGTGGTCCTATATGCTCGAATCGCCCTGATGAGCACCGGCCGCAATGCCTGCTGGAGCAGGCGTTTGTAGCGGTCAGCGCCCATTAATCGAGGCGCCCATATGGGCGCCCCGTACAGAGCGACCGAGACGACCACGCCTACGTAGAGGCGGCAAGCATGCCAGCTCGAGCCTCTCTGGTTCCGCATCAGGCCGGGTAGTGGCAGCCCGATTTTGCGGACCCGGAGGGCCGTCCGCCGGAAGTGGAGACCGAAGTCCTAGCGGCCGTCCAGCATCAGACCCAGATACTCTATTTGTGGCCCGGTGCGGACGCGGACTCCACCCACCCTCACCCAGAACTGCGGCGACGCCCCGCGACTTCTATCATGGAAGTAGACGGCTTGCGTCTTACGGGGAACCACCTTCAGTCCCAGACTTTGGATGATGCCTATTACGGATGCCACCGCAGCTTCGCCGCGAAGACGCGCATCGCCCCAGCTCTGCCCCCCGGCCACCACGAGTGTGTAGTCTGCGTAGCAAACGGCGTGGCAGTCAGGGGGGAGAGCGGTGCGAAGCATCTGGTCGTACGTGATGTCCCACAGTAACGGGCCCAGTACGGACCTCTGTGGGACATCATAGTATATTACACTTCGGCCCGGGACCCCGCCCTTCGAGATGAAGGAAAGGTCCTTGTCCCTGAAGTAATCCGATAGGATTCGCCGGAGGTGGACGGGCACCCCGTGATACTCGAAAGCCCGTCCCACCTCTGGTCAGAGCAGGGTGTTGAAGGCGTTCGAGATGTCAAGCGACACCGCCATCCTCTTCCACGGCGTGACGGGCCAGCTCCCTAACGCATTGGATCAGGATGGACCGGCCCGTCGGGGACTGAAACCGTACTGGTCGCCGTGGAGGACCGGACCCTCCAAGAACAATTGTTGGACGAGGCGGTCGGCAATGATGCGCTCGAGCATCTTGCCCGCCTCGTCCAGCAGGCATATCGTCCCGTAGGCCGAAGGGTCTCCGGGTGCTTTGTCTTCCTTCGGGAGGACGACGAGAGTCGTCTTCCTCCACTCTGGGGAAAACACGCCTTCTCTGAGGCACTTGGTGAACAAATATCTCAGGAACTCGAATAGGTTATCATCCGTGAGAGCCAGCGCCCAGGCGCACTCAAAAATATTATCAGAGCCAGGGGCTTTCCCCTTGGCTCCGAGCCTCTTCCTGGTCCTGGCGAACTCGCCCGGATCAACCTCCAAGTCCTCCGTCTAATGTCCGTCCCCTAGCTCGGGAACGGGGATGTGGGGGCGCCCGTCTCCCGTGCTCGAGAAGAGCACGTCGAGCACCTCTCCAGAACCTGGGGTTCGAGGAACTCCGTCGGCGGGGACACCCACGGACGGATCTTTCCAACCGTCCATTTGTATGGGCGCCTCCACGGGTCCTCGTCCAGCGAGTCCACCAGTCTCGTCCAGGCGCTTATCTTCGCCTCACGGATGGCGGCTTTGAAGGCTTCCCGTGTTTCACAGTAGCCCTTTTTCGCCCTCATGATCTCCCCGCCGTTTCCGGTGTGCCGGGCCCGCGTGTATACGCGTCTCGCGTGGACGGAGGCTCGCCGCAGAGTGGCGAGGTACTTTGTCCACCAATATGCAGCCCGGCGCCGACGGGGGTGGGACCTGGGTATCACAACGTCGCAGGCCGACATCACGATGGCCACCAACTCCTCCGCCTCCTCCTGGGGGCTGGGGTTCCACTCGCCATCCGGCTGACTCAAGTGCCAGGTGGCACGAGGACAGCCGTCTTGAACCTGTCCGGGTCCATTTGCCCATCTCCCTTTGGTGCGTAGCTGTCGCCCCCCACTCGGGCAGCGGCCCAGCGATGGGGTGGGGAGGCGGAGGGACCAGACCACATAGATGGAGACCTTGTCGGACCATGTGATCTCCATCTCCGTCTCCATCACCCAGCTGCTGAAAAGTCTTGCGGCCGCAGGAGAGGCCCAGATCAAGTCAATGACCGACTCCCCCCGCGACCGTACGCAGGTGCTGGTATCTCCCCTATTCATAAGGTGAAGATCTAACGCCGCTCCCCACTCCAACACGGCCTCTCCCAAACAACTAATGCACATTATTCAGCGTTATTTACAATATATTTTATTTATAATCTAAACAATAATATGTTCCTGAATAACATTGTTAAGGTTACGTAAAGATTATTTGAAAATTTTTTAATTTTAAATCTTTAAGTGATCTTGATAATGCTATTCAAGGTCATACTACTTTTATGGTCTAATACATCACTTAAATTCCTATAACATTTATATAAAATATTTTTTTCGAAAATATATATCTTTTTTCCAAAATATAAAGAACTAAAAGAATATTAAGAACTAAAAACTTAAATATTAAGAAATAAAAAGAGATATTAATATTTTCTATACATTCGCATAAAGCATTATATTTAGTACAAACAATACAAAAACAGTTTATACACATTACATATTCTACTTATGCTCTTCTTTCATTTCCTAGTTAGTTGACCTTATTTTTCGATACACTCTATATGTGGTTGAATTCGACATAAAATAATATTTCATATAGTCATATTTCATATTCGCCATATTAGTTCATAATTTAAACTTCCTCAAATAAATTTTTTAAGTAATGGGAATATGTTGAAAACTATTATATTGCTGAACAGTTTTTAAATATTGTTATAAAATAATTTTAAAAATTAAAAAATTTGTATTTAAAATCCTTTTTTTCTATGTATCTTTTATTGTTTGTGGTTGCTATGCATACAGAAAAAAAATATTTATTTTAAAGGAGTATTTCATTCTTTAAATCTGTATGTAAAAAGAATATACAGGGTGTCCCATAATTCAATACGAGGAATTCGTGGACACATATAGTTATCGAATTATTAATGACAGAAATCTGATGAGTGAGCGCTCGCCGAGATGGATAATTGGAGTAGCATCGTAGCCGTTTGGGTCACAGTGCGGCCCAGTCGATTCAGCAAATGCTGACACGCGACGAGGGGAAGGATAACATGTCGCTATTTATATTTTATCTCGCTGCTCTTACGTTTCGCCGCACGCTGCCAATAATTACTGAATCGACTGGGCCGCGTTGTGGCGGCCTACGCTTCTCCAACCGTTCATCTCGACGTGCGCTTAATTGTCAGATTTCTGTGATTAATAACTCAATAATTATTATATACAATACTATTATATACAATAACAATTATAATATCGCAAAACGGTATGGGATTTTTATATTTGTTTTAATCCGCTCTATGTCTCCACGAATTTCTCGTGCTAAATTATAGGACATCCTATATGTTCTCATTTTAGTCTAGATCCCAACATACTACAAGATTGTTAAAATCAATAGAGGGATTATTGTGAATTTTCTTGTTAATATATTACTCGATAATTTACTAAGATACAAATAAGATAATCATCATGAAAATGCTTTAAATTCACTTATTATTAACTTTTATAAGAATTATTAATAAATATATTTTTTAATTATTTTTGACAATTTCTAAATCTTATTTTAGCATATCTTATATTTATTTTACATTTTCTGTTTGGAAGATATTGATGTGTGCAAAAAAGTTACATATTTTACCTACTACTATAAATAAATTTAGGAGATACTTATGTTACGTCCTGGAGGAGGAACGCTACTTGACGCTTGCTTTCACAAGCTCCGACGTACTCGCAAGTCTGCGGTGCAGATCAAGGATCAGAATGACCCCTTTATCTGGCGTGGATGACGTCGGTGGTCCTTTATTTAGATCAAGGAACTGAGTCCTTTTACCTGGGATAGGACCGTGAGCGACAGTTGAGGGAAGGGATAATTTTTTGTTGAGAATAATTAGTTGGAAAACGTGATTGGCTTACAATTACAAATAACTTGTTTTATTGATGATTAGATGAAAGTTCATAATGAAATAAAATTTGTAAATAAAATTTGTGATTTTATAATGTGTACGTATACATATATGTATAACAATCGCGGTTTGAGCAAAATTCCGTGTTCGTTATGTCCGATTGAAGTCGACAAGATTGGGCCACTCACACCGGATTTCACAATTAAGGAGGAATGCCAAGGGGGATAGAAAAAAGGAAGAAAAAGGAAAGAAAAAGAAAAGAGAGAGAAGAAAAGAAGAAAAATAAAAAGAAAGGGGTCACTCAGGCAAAAGAAAGTATAAATAATTTACTGCTGGTTCTATGCTATTTGTCGAAAATGAAGAGTGTAATTGCTGCGTGTCGGTAAGGGCGGATGACCCAAATTCTGCGCCAAGAATAGAAGGCTGGTTTCAGCTGGATTGCTCACAATGGTCCAAAAATGTGCACGAGGTCGTTGCACAGAATAATTAACAACTGGAGAAACACTGATCTATCTAAGTCACTAGTAGGCTAGATTGTTAGGAGATCCTGAAGGGGTGCTGAAGAGAAGCTTCTGTTCTGGCTGCGGGTCGGTCGAGAAGTCTCTTGGCCTTTTGGCTTTTCTCAAAACGTCAGCTCGGTTGAGAAAGTGGAGTTTTAGGGAAATGTTTTGGAAATCTAATTTTTATGCCCAAATATGGTCATAGGACTATGCTTCAAATGTTTTTTAGAGGTGGGGGTCAAGAGTTGCGTTGCAGTATCTCTAAGATAATTATTGTAAAAGATGGGGTATCTATGGCGATAAGGGATTTCATCATTTCGTTAGGTTTAGTGAGAATTATTGGGTAACATACCTTATGAAGGGACGTGGAAAAGCTGTGAGTTCTTGAGGATTAACAAAATCAGATATCGACTGGTCAGTCCGGGAAGTGATTCAACGGATCTTTCTGACAAACAACTAGAGGACTTTGGTCTAGGGGGAGTTAAAAAAAGAGAAATCGGTATGTGGCGTCATCGTGCTTGAAGGTTTGCGGAACATGTTCGTTGAATATAACATTTGAACTATAGCGAGCAACATAAAATCAAATCGCTCTATTTATAAAAGAATCTAGAAAACGCGGAGTCCGCAGGACGTAACACTTATAATTTTACTTTTAGTTACTGTAATTCGCACTAATATTCAGATACAAAATGTATGGAATATTTATATCAAGTTTTATAATATTCAGATATTAACCCCTTAGCTGTTAGATGATAAAATGTTTATGTGTCCTCAGTAATCTTCACAATAGAATAAATTAATTATAAACAAAATATTTTCTATAGGTTTATTGGGTCGTTAAATTGAATTTAAGGTCAAAATTTCAAAATTCAAAATGGAGAATTTAATATAGCGAACCAAATATCCAAAGACTTACGCGAGTAAACATTTTTATTAAGAGTTCCTTAAGGGTTTTATTTTAAATTCGTGAATTTTTATTTTAAATTTGGAATGTGCGGCTTTAAAAATCTTTAAATTCTAACTTTTATGTAAATCGTACGATTTCTCAAATTTTAGATCAGCTATTTTGAATTTTTACTTAAAATTTGAATTCAGTGGCTACAAAAACATAAAAGTATAGTATCTTATTCCATTTACTTCGTTGTAAGTATTTTTTTGGAATGTGCAGATATTTCGAACATTGACGATTTAGTACTTTTTTTTTACAGTTATTTCCATTATTAACAGTTAAGGGATTAATGCACGTTACTGTGGACTTAATAAAATCTTTATATTCTTTTCTTTCTCTTTTGTAGGTCGTAATCTCAGTTGGTGTGAGTATATAACCGTATTTGCTTTGCATGATAATACTCTATTGCACAATCATGTTTTATTGCATTACTAATAATACACGAACTCTCTAGTAATAATCTAACTCTAGTAATCTAACTCTAGTAATAATCTAAGAACGAAATTCTTGACGGTAAAATTTTAGACGGAATTTTATTAGCAGACGACATTAACATATTTCGTTTTAGAAAAGTCATTGTTTTCTTTAGAAAAATCATTGTTTTCTTTAGAAAAATGTTGCATGATTTATTTTTATAATAGTTCGCTTGTAATTATTGTATATATTATCATTTTTATTGTAGATACAAAACAAATAAATAATAAATTAAGGGTATCTTATTAAATATTAAAGTTTCAATATTTGTTCTAGTCTGATATTATCTGGATATTATCTGATTATTCGGATAGGGAATAAATATGATGCTTCAAACATTCGAATTTTCTGAGATACAGTTAAAAAGCATCGAATCCAAATCTAGAATTAAATCTAAATTCTGAATCTAAATTCGTAGCAGAATCAGTCAAGCAAACACCTTTCCACTTAACCTTTGAAAAATGATTTTTTGTAATATGCTTTAGTTATATATGGTTAGATTTAGCATAAAATAATATTTCATATAGTTATTTAACAGATCATATAAGATTTTAATATCCTCGGAAAAAATTTTTATTAGGTGTACAAATGAATAATCCAAATAATTTTAAGCAATTATGAAATCAATTTTAAATTGAATTTTTCCGCTATTTTGTGATTATGCAATGTTGACATATAGCTATTAAAAAGAACATATATTAGGTGCGCAACTAAGTTCTCGCTGTTTTTTTGATGAAAATGCAACTTTATTGTGAAAAAATGGTTACAAATGAATCATTCAAAATATTGCCCATCGCTAGCGACAACTTTTTCTCATCTTTCTGGCAGAGCTCGAATACCGTCACGGTAGAAGTGTTCGTCTTTTGAGGCTATCCACGAATCAAGCCATTTGAGATGTCTTCATATGAGCGGAACTGCTGATTAGCCAGACCATGTGCCATCGAACGGAACAAGTAATAATCGGACGACGCAATATCTGGGGAATATGGCGGGTGGGGTAGGACTTCCCATTTGAGCGTTTCTAAGTAGGTTTTAACGGGTTTGGCAACGTGAGGCCGAGCGTTGTCATGCTGTAGAATCACTTTTTCGTGCCTCTGCTCGTATTGTGGCCGCTTTTCGCGCAGTGCTCGGCTCAATCGCATCAATTGAGTTCGATACCGTTCCCCAGTGATGGTTTCGTTCGGTTTCAACAGCTCATAATAAATAACACCGCCCTGGTCCCACCAAATACACAGCAAAACCTTCGCAGCGTGAATATTCGGCCGAGCCGACGTAGAAGCATGACCGGGCAGTCCCCATGATTTTGTTCTTTTTGGGTTGCTGTAATGAATCCATTTCTCATCACCCGTAACGATGCGATGAAGAAACCCTTCCTTTTTTGCCGCTGGAGCAGTTGTTCACAGGCGAAAAAACGACGCTCAACGTCTCTTGGCTTCAAATTATAAGGAACCCAAGTTCCTTGTTTTTGAATCATTCCCAACGCATGCAATCGCTTGGAAATGGCTTGGCGGGTAACTCCTAATGCTGAAGCAAGCTCTTTTTGCGTTTGGCACGGATCCTCATCGAGCAATGCCTCCAATTCAGCGTCTTCGAAGGTTTTTGGCCTTCCTTCACGCGAACGATCGTCAACATCGAAATCACCGTCTTTGAAACGACGGAACCAATCACGGCATGTTGTTTCACTTAGAGCAGCATCTCCGTAAACTTTTTGGAGTTCTCGATGCGCTTCAGCCGCCGTTTTCTTCGAATGAAAGAAGAAAAGCAACACTTCCCGCAAATGACGATTATTTGGCACAAAATAAGACATTTTCAAACAACCAAAAGTATATGACGCAAAAACAAAATCACTAATGTGTCAAAGCGGTTTGTTTACCATATGTCTAAGCTTGGTTCATGACGTTTTGGTTATGTCACAATCGACCAGCACTTACTACTGGAGCCATCTCTTGAAAAACAGCGGGAACTTAGTTGCGCACCTAATAGTTTGGCGAAAGGCCCAACATAACATTCAAAAGTATTCAGTTCAGTACAGTCGAAAATGGCAACAGATAAGGTGCATATCCGACATTGCATTCTTTACGAATTCCAACAAGGAAAAAATGCTACAAGAGCGTGCGAATCGATTTGTTCCTTTCTCGGCGAAGATGTATCGTACGATGTGTGCGCATTTTGGTTTAAGCGATTTAAAAGCGGTAATTTCAGTCTAATCGACAAATAACGCCCTGAAGGCCCTCTGAAGTGCGATAATGATGATTTGGAACAACTGCTCGCTGAGAATTCGGTACAAACACAAAAAAGCTTGCAAAACAGTTGGGAGTAACGCAGCAAACGATTTCCTACATGAGATGGGAAAGATCCAGAAAGAAGGGAAATGGGTTCCGCATGAACTCACTGAAACCGACAAAAATCAACGAGTGGCAGCGTGTCTTTCTCTTCTCAATAAGCAGCGTCAAATGTCTTTCTTGTGGAAAATCATTACGGGCGATGAGAAATGGATACTCTATGACAATCCGAAACGCAGAAAGTCATGGGTAAATTCCGGCGAATCATCAAAATCGGTCGCAAAACCCAATCGCTTCGGAAAGAAGGTTCTTCTCTGCATTTAGTGGGATATCAAGGGCGTGCTTTATTATGAGTTGTTGGAACCGGGTGAAACAGTTACTGCGGACTGCTATCAACGTCAATTAATCTGCTTGAGTCAAGAATTGGAACGAAAACGCCCGTATACCAGCAAAAGAGAACATCCAGTGAAATTGTTGCATGACAACGCCAGGCCACACATTGCTTCCAATAAAAAAGACACTATAATGAGTCTTGGCTGGGACGTCTTACAGCACCCGGCGTATTCACCAGACATTGCTCCATCCGATTACCACTTGTTCCGGTCGATGCAACATGCCTTGTCCGATATGCACTTCCAATCAGTGGATGAGATCCGAAAATGGCTTGACGACTTTATCGTGTCCAAAGACGTAACATTTTTTCGAAATGGAATTCATCAGCTGCTTGAAAGATGGCTTAAAGTTATAGAAAGTTATAGAAGTTATTTTGAACAATTTAATTTGCTTTTTTTAAAATAAACCTTGAATGTAGCTGAAAAAATTGGATTATTCATTTGTATACCTAATAAGTAGTGAGGGTATATTGGAAATTGTAATGTGTTTGAAAAGTTTTTAAACATCATTAAAAAAATATGCTTAAAAAAAATCATTCGTTCGTAGCAATCTAACTTTCTCTCGAAAATTTCACAATCAATTACTCAATATTTTGTAATTGCAATTTAAAGGCTTGAGATGATTATATTTATTTGTATATTTAAATAATAATATTTGTATATTTAAATAATATATCGATTAATAATTTCGATTAATTCGATTATTTCGATTAATAATAAAAATTTTGTTATTAAATTTCTATCCACTTTTTAATTTACTTGTTTCTGTTTAATTCAAATCCAAATTTGATTCTAAATTTGCATCTCTTATTACAACCAAAACTTGAATCCGAATAATTCAATTTACCCGGATTATCCAGATAGTGTAATCTTGAATTGTTATCAGAACTAATCTCGAATATTCAGATAGTTAGATATTTACATCTAAGAATACTAGAGAGAGCTTTATTAAATATATTCTGTGTATATTACAATACAATGAAAATCAGATATTGGAACTCTTACAAGGGGAGGACGCATCGATCGGGAAACGGTTTGGAACGAAACTTATGGAGTTAATAGTACTTGACTATTAATAACTCATGGTAATAGCATACGCCGCAATACCTCTTCGTTTTCGAGAAAAAACGGTCTAAACAAAAGAGTCAACAAAGTGTACGAGTTAGTAAGAAAGGTATTCAACGAAGCGGCGTAGCGCAGCAGCGAAGGTAACGAACTACCGAGCTGACGGCTGAGGTTCGATCCCTGCTGTATGGTTTTTTTTATTCTATAAGCATAAAAATGAAACAGAAAACATTAATAAGTAATAAAACTGCGTTTCTTAAATATATTAATGTTTGTTAAATATACTATTAATAATTTAAATTGCAAAAAAACCGTAAATCTTATCTATAAAATATATAGTGTATGAGAAAATGTTTATATAATAATTGCAATGGAAATAGGAGTAAAAGTATATTATATTTTCGCTGAAGGATTTTTCGATAATAATTCATTATTCTCGTAAATAGAATTCGCATATACGAGAGCATTAGTGAATTCACCTTTAAAATCTTTATTTTCAAGAGATCTTTCTTCTAGCGATTCTACATCATCTATTTTGCTTGTTGAAGGATTCTCTGACATTATTATGATATATGTAATTTAAATATGATCACCGAATTGCTCTGTATCATTAGTAAACGCACACTGCTGCTTGCTCTACTGACGACTGTTCCGATGCTCGAATCATTTCGTCATTCTTAACGATCGTTTAGAATGACACAAAGGAAGTTTCTGGAAGGGGATTGCCAGAAGAGATAAAGACACAACACAACTTCAACACAACACGACTTCTACACAACATCGAAAGTTGTAACAGAAATAAATATTTTATATATACGATATAAGATTACGAAAAACTATCTCATACTAGTTTAACCCTTTGCGATCGGCCGATTTCGAAGAGATCGATAAATATTGATATCTGTAAATTGATCTAAACATTTGAATCTAGCATCGGGAGGATAGTTTTCTTTCATTATCGCTAGCCTCATTTGCCATGCCACATGCCAGGCGATCATGAATGCCAACCTGGCGGCATCGACTTCTACGACGACTTGCGAATGTCGCCACTGTGGCGGCATCGACTGCAAAGGGTTAATAGCATTCCTATACAGGGTGTTATAAAAATCCCGGAAGAGCAGAATAACTCGAAAAATATGAGTCCTAGAAAAAATACGAAGTACTGAGTTTTTATGATTTTTTCTGACTATCTGACGGTGACCTTGGATTTGACCTTGAAGGTCATTTCAAGGTCAGATCAATTTTTTAAATAGGACCCAATACTTTTGACCCCAGAAATGAAAAGAGCGGAAAATTTTACGTTCGGATATGATCTTAAACACTGCCAAATTTGACCTCTGAAGGTCACATAAAGGTCTAAACTTGTTTTAGGCTGAAAACGCGAATATCTTCGAAAATGCATCTGCTAGGGAGCAATGTTACGCATAAGAATAAGAATGTAGAGGTCAACGAGGGACATTCAGCCGTGACCTTACCTTATTCTCAAGGTCATGAGTTAAGATTATTATTAAGGTCAAACCGGACTTTTTTTGGGACTGAAAATCCATACTTTTGACCTAAGTGTCAAGATTGAAAAATTTTACGTTCGGAAATGACGTTTTCAACCTTGATCTTGTTCTTAAGGTTATATATCAGTCATATCTAAGTCAATTAATTTTTTTAGGCTAGAAACACATACTTTTACCCCACTCCCCATAATGTGAAGAGTGAGATTTTACGTTACGTACGAGGTCACGCTCCGATTGTTGATAATTCCTCAATATCGGGCGCCATTTTGGATCGGTTATCTTGAATTTGTAAAATCCTACGTCGGATTCGATTTCAGAAACGACTTCAAAAACTCCTTAAACGAGATCCAATTTTTGTTATTCTTAAATATCGGCCGCTATCTTGAATTGACCATCTTGAATTTGCAAAATCCGACGTCGGATTCGGTTTTAGCGAGCTCAAAAATCCCAGGATCGGTATCCGAAAAATTTATTCGCCATCGATAAAGTGTATGCTTCAAGGTTTTTATTTGTCTCGATTCTATCAGTGTCAAACAGATAATAGATTGTTTTGAGTTTTCATCGATTTAAAAAGTTTTGATGTCATTCTAGTCTGTTTTGAATGATTATCATATTATTATTAACGATCAATGGTACATTACTTATTATTTCTATTTAAAGGTAAAGAAACCGAATTTTTTATACCAAATTTTTTGCAAATTTTATGTTTTCAATTCCAAATGGCTTCTCTTACAGAGCATGGGAGTGTTTCGCTATTGATGATGAGAGGATGGGGGGATAGACAAAGGTCATACAGTGAAATGAGATTGCTGTTCAATGAAAACTTTCGTAATGAAGGCGAAGGTATTTCAATATCGACTGTATCTCTCACCATCAGACGATTTGTAGAAACTTGGAGCGATAAAAACCGCCAAAAATCTGGGAGGCTAAGGTCACAAACGACAGAAGAGCGGCAATTTGAAGTAGCCCAATCATTTGTTGAAAATCCCAGATTGTCAATTAGAAAAGCATCTCAACAGCTTCAAATGAATGTATTGTCAATTTCCAAAAATCTAAAGATCATTAAGTTCCACCCCTACAAAATTCATTTCCACCATGAGTTGAATGAGGATGATTTCGACCGTACGGTGCAATTTTCAGAAGTTATGACGCAAAGAATTGATCAGCAACCGAACTTTTTGCATAATATCGTTTTTTCAGACGAAGCGTCTTTTAAAATTACTGATAAGGTAAACCGTCATAATTTTAGATATTGGGACAACGAAAATCCTCATTGGATGCTTGAAGCACATACGCAGCGACCTCAAAAATTGAATGTTTAGGCAGGTCTTTATGATAATTAAGTGATTGGGTCTTTTTTTATAAATGGGAATTTGAACTCAGAAACCTATCTGCAGCTTCTAACAGACCAAATTGTTCCATCAATACAGGAGATTGTTGGTGGTAATTTTGATGATATTTGATTCCAGCAAGATGGGGCACCGCCACATTATGGACGCATTGTTCGGAACTATTTAAACGATACTTTCCCTAATCGATGGATAGGTAGAAGAGGAACAATCGAATGGCCACCGAGATCGCCCGACATTGCACCACTTGATTTCTTTTTTTGGAGCTACATAAAAAATAAAGTTTATTTCACTGAACCTCGTAACCTGGATGAGCTTCAACAACGGATCATAGACGAATGTGCTGCAATATCTTCAGAAATGATAAGGAGTGCGACTGATAATTTGTACGTCCGCTTAGCACACTGTCAAACGGTCAATGGGGAATATTTTGGACATCTCTTGTAATCTCAGGCCGAGTTACAAGGTACTTTGTCTTCGGTGGCCGGGACTAACTGAACCTTGCTTTCAGTGGTCGAGTTTGAGACACCTTGCCTTCAGTGGTCGGGTTTAAGACACCTTGCCTTAAGTGGCCGGATTTGAGACACCTTGCCTTCAGTGGTCGGGTTTGAGACACCTTGCCTTCAGTGGTCGGGTTTGAGACGCTTTACTTTCAGTAGACTTCACGATCAGTGTAGTAACGTAGAACGCATAATTTTGAGAACAAGGTCAAGGTTGAAAACATCATATCCGAACGTAAAATTTTTCAATCTTGACACTTTTAGGTCAAAAGTATGGATTTTTAGTCCTAAAAAAGTCCGGTTTGACCTTAATAATAATCTTAACTCATGACCTTGAGAATAAAATAAGATCACGGCTGAATGTCCCTCGTTGACCTCTATATTCTTATTCTTATGCGTAACATTGCTCCCTAGCAGATGCATTTTCGAAGATATTCGCGTTTTCAGCCTAAAACAAGCTTAGACCTTTATGTGACCTTCAGAGGTCAAATTTGGCAGTGTTTAAGGTCATATCCGAACGTAAAATTTTCCGCTCTTTTCTTTTCTGGGGTCAAGAGTATGGGTTCCCATTTAAAAAATTGACCTGACCTTGAAGTGACCTTCAAGGTCATTGTCAAGGTCAAATCCAAGGTCACCATCAGATAGCCAGGAAAAAATCATAAAAACCCAGTACTTCGCATTTTTTCTAGGACTCATATTTTTCGAGTTATTCTGCTCTTCCGAGACTTTTATAACACCCTGTATATTTCATAACAATATTTTTATTCCTATTTCCATTGCAATTATTATATAAAAATTTTCTCATACACTATGTATTTTATAGATAAGATTTTTATAGATAAGATTTACGGTCTTTTTGCAATTTAAATCATTAATAATATATTTAACAAACACTTATATATTTAAGAAACGCAGTTTTATTATTTATTAATGTTTTCTTTTTCATTTTTATGCTTACAGAATAAGAAAAACCATACAGCAGGGATCGAACCTCAGCCGTCAGCTCGTAGTTCGTTACCTTCGCTGCTGCGCTACGCCGCTTCGTTGAATACCTTTCTTACTAACTCGTACACTTTGTTGGCTCTTTTGTTTAGACCGTTTTTTCTCGAAAACGAAGAGGTATTGCGTCGTATGCTATTACCATGAGTTATTAGTAGTCAAGTACTATTAACTCCGTAAGTTTCGTTCCAAACCGTTTTCCGGTCAATGCATCTTTCCCTTCTTAGACTATATAAAAATTTTGAATATATGTCCGGTGAAACTCTTGATTGAACATTGAACAGCAACTAAGACTTAGTCTACAATACATTGTACGTCAGAGTCGGATATTGGACACATGTACAATGGATTTTGTCGGCTATTGTATAAAGTGGTTATAAGTTAGTGTCGAACTGAGAAATGTCCTATCCTTTCTGACTCACGACTATGACTAAATACACATATAGGGTCTGTCAAAAGTTCCGGAACGGCTAATTATTTCAAAAAATAATGATTGCTTAAAACAATGTTTGAAACAAAAGTTATAGGGCTTAAAAAAGCTATCTGATATTGATAATTGTTTGACCTTGGAATGACCTTGACAAACGTTATCAAGGTAGACATAAAAATCTTAAATGGAAACTAAAACTTTTTATCATACCGTCTTTTTCCACCAATTAGTTTGAACAACTTTTGTCTGAAACATTTTTTTATTTGCCTAATATTTTTTGAGATATTTAACCCTTTAACTGCTACAATCGAGATAATTCGAGTGTGGAAAAAATGGCGGCCTTGCTATCGAGTTTACTCGATTTGGACTTTCAATGTGTGTGGTATTGTGTGTGGTATTTTCTTAAAATTTAAAAATATGAATTTGTGAAAATCTGGATCATCAGTAAATTATAAAATATTTTATAATTGTAAAAATAACTCAGCAAAAATAACTCATACTGGTCATTTAATATCTCAGCAGTTAAAAGGTTAAGGATATCTTAGCAATTTTTTCAATATTTAACTTACGATATCTCGCCAACTGTTTGTCGGGATAAAAAAATGGTACTAGATTTTTCTATTCTATTTGATCTCAAGAATATATTGAATATATTGAATAATGCTCTATTTTTTGTTAATTTATCGATCTTTCGAAATTTCAAAATCATCAAATTAACAAAAGTCAGAGCGCTATTGTAACAATATATTCTTGAGACCAAGTAGAATAGAAAAGTCTACCATTTTTTATCCCAACATACAGCGAAATATCGTAAGTTAAATATTAAAAAAGTTACTAAGTTATTCTTAAATATCTCAAAAAATATTAGGCAAATGAAAAAATATTTCAGAACAAAAGTTGTTCAAATTAATTGGTGGAAAAAGACGGTGTAATAAAAAATTGGAATTTCCATTTAAGATTTTTATGTCGACCTTGATAACATTTCTCAAGGTCATTCCAAGGTCAAACAATTATCAATATCTGATAGCTTTTTTTAAGCCCTACAACTTTTGTTTCAAACATTGTTCAAACAATCATTATTTTTTGAAATAATTAGCCGTTCCAGAACTTTTGGCAGACCCTGTATGTTATGTGATCGAATCATTGAATCAATAATTGATGAAATTATTAATTTTGTATAAGAAAGTTTATATCGTAGAAAGAGGTCATATTTTGTGTCTATGAACGCCTATGAAGGCCGATGTATGTTTTCAGAATATTGTAAAGAAGTTTTTATTAATAGACCAGCACATGAGTTAACATGTTGAGGCATTTGTTTATATTTTGCGTTAAATCCGGCCGACCTCCGGCAACTGGCGAAGAGTGACGGCCGGATGGGGGCAACAACGCCTCTCCTCTCGCGGCGCGAATTAACTCAGCAAACATGATGTAACATATAACACACCTATTAGATATAATTCTCAACAATGTAACTGTTATATAATACATGCGTTATATAACAGTTATATTGTTGAATAGGAAATTACAACCAACAGGTGTGTTATATGTAATATTGTGTTTGTTGAGAATGCGCATGACTACATTATTCGTAGAATCATTCGAGAAATCTATACGCATATACATATATTGTATGTAAATTCATTCGAAAAAAATATATAGCGTCAGAAATGAATATCCTATTTATGAAATTTCTTTTGTTAATAATTTTTTAATAAACAATGATTGATAAAGAAGGGAATTAGAATTTTCTGAACGCTTTTGATACAGAAGAATGACTTTTATAATATATATTAAAGTCGAAGTTATAGGAAGTGAATCCCCTTTTATAGAGATCTATCATATTTTTAACTAACAAATTATATGTTTGCATTGAAGCATGAATAAATATTAGAGACAAATTTAATTTTGATATATTATACAATATATAATATTCATAGCTACGAATATATAGTATTCATATTCGTTTAATATTACTCTTGTTTTGACTTGCAACTTGTTATAGCTCAATTGTAGAATAGTTTGTCGTATTTACATTTCTTTCTCCAACATACAATATATGATGTATGTAGTAGCACTCGATTTCGGAACAACTATTATAGAACAGGTTTTAGGCGTCTTTATTTGTTAGTATCGTAATGTGCAAAAAGAAAATATTATATAATGACTAGTGCTTGATTTATGGGCATATAGCGATAGTCACGTTGAGTGATTCATAGTTTAAGAACTGACATGATTAGTTCGCCGAATATTTGACAAAAGTAAATATCAAATTTGAGTTGTTGAATATTTGATGAAATAATAAATTAATATAGTCATGTATTGTCAAGGTTGATATATATAAACCCAATTTTCTTTTTTAATTCAGCTTGCCCTCTGGAGAGTGAATTTACTTGTAACAATGGCGAATGTATATTAAAAGTTCGCTTCTGCGATGGGCTAGCAGATTGTAGCGATCGATCAGATGAACCTCATGGATGCCAAGGAAAATGCAACAAACATGAATTTACATGCCAGTAAGTATGTTACTCCATATAAGTTAATACTCCAAGCAATAAACTTCAAGAAATCCTTAGAGGAAACATATTAGTAAAATAAATTAATTAATACTTTCATTTCGTTCTTTTAGGGATTATAAATTATTTGAAATATTTTTGTGAGATAATGCTTCTGTGAACGATTATATTAGGTTGTCGGAAAAGTCATGACGTATTCTTTCTGTTTTTCAAAGGTCATTTATTTATATTTATAAAGAACAAAGATCAATCAATGATATATTGCCCGTTTTGTTCGACAACCTTTTGCCATCTTCCACTGAGCTTCATAATTCCTCGTTCTTAAAAGGACCTATTTTTATCGGCAAAAAATTGAACAAGGTACTGATTTACAGCCTCATTTGAATTTAACGTTATACCATGTAAGGAGTTTTGAAGAGAGCGAAACAAGTAGAAGTCTGACGGCGCAAGGTCAGGCGAGCATGGTGGATATGGCGACACATCCCATTCAAGCTCCAATAATTTTTGACGGGTGATCAAACTTGTATGTGGTCTCGCGTTGTCGTGATGGAACACAATTCCTTTATAATTAACGAGCTCTGGATGTTTCTGGATGATGGATTCGTTCAAATTGTCCAATTGCCGATAGTACACATTCGAATTGACTGTTTGGTCCTTGGTAGGAGCTCGAAAATTACATTTTTAAAATTCCACCATACTGAGAGCATAACCTTTCCTAATGAATGTCTGTTTTCGATGTCGTTTGAGACAAATCATCATATCGGGACCAAGATTTTATGTTCCACATGGTTGTAAACAATTCACTTCTCATCACCACCCTGTATAAAATGTCGTATTTAAAAGTATTGTTTCGCATTCACGAGATTTCATCGTGAATTCTGGTTTGCGGAAATCTCGGATTGGATCTCCAGCTAATACTTTTCAATGCGACGGGGAATAGAACGTGAAAATCTTCTATGCCTCTAAATCCGAAAACAATTAGGAGAAGAAGTGAATACTTTTCAATGCGAAAGTTCGCATTTGAAAATTATCGATTGCGATTGAATGCAAGACATATTTGAAATGAATTGAATCCTTTTTAATGCGAAGCATTTACCACTGCCGTCTCGCATTTAACGCGGTGAAATTTAATGGGAACTAATATTTTTCAATCCCTTTCTTCGGATCAGAAAGCAGAATTCAGACGTATTCAAAATATCAATACTTTTTAATATGTTTCAATTAGACATTTTATACAGGGCAGTTATCATTCGCTTCAAAAAAGGATTGTTTTCCTCACGTTTAATGAACATATTGCAGATGTTTATAAACGCTGTCAAATGAACTTCTGTGAGGTTATGAGGAATCCAAATATTGAGCTTGCTTACGTATTCCAGCTTCTTCAGGTGGTCGTGAATGCTTGAATGATGGATGTTTAATGTTTCTGTAATGTCGTTTCTCTCATGTCTTGTAACGTGGGTTTGAATCGATTAATGCCTTTATGTCGTCATCAACCCCGGTGGGCCTCCCTGACCGAGGAGCGTCGTTAAGATCAAAATCACCAACACGGAATTTCGTGAATCATCGTTGGCACAGACGTTCTTGTAGAGCATTATCACCGTAAACTTTACACAATTTTTCACAAGCTTGACACACGTTCTTCTATTTACGGAAGTAAAACAGTAAAATATGGCGAAAATACACAGTTTGGTCTTCCATCTTTAACTCGTTGTAAAATCTCCAAAACTCAACCAAATTGCTCAATTTTTTTTTTAAAAGAAGCTAGAACTGTCAGCTATTAAATGACAACAATAACATAGATACAAATGACTCTAGTACTTCCAAAAATGAACTAGCATCATCTGTTGCAAAAGTGCGTCATGACTTTTCCGACAATCTAATAATAATGTTATCATATAGTCTGTCTAATAACTGTGATAAGCATAATTAAAAAAAATTCTAATATATAGAAATGAATATACATATATACATATATACGTACACACATATACGCGTGTGCGTGCACATACATATTTAGTCATGATATACAGGGTGTCACAGACTACACGTACTACTACTCGATATTTTTATAAAAACGACATTTTAGAGAAAAATGTTTCAGACAAAAGTTGTATAGTTTCAAGGGGGACATATAACTACTATACTATTTTGTTTATAAATGGCATCACTTTCGAGATAATCACTGATCATTATTTTTCTTAAATAGAAACCCCAATTTTTTATTACACCGTCTTTTTTTACCAGTAAATTTAAACAACTTTTATCTGGAACATTTTTTTATTTGACTAATATATTTTTAGATATTTAAAGAAAACTTGGTAACTTTTTCAATATTTAACTTAAGATATCTCGCTTACCATATGTCGGAAGAAAAAGTGGTATTAGATTTTTTTACTCTACTTGGTCTCAAGAATATATTGTTACAATAGTGCCCTAACTTCTGTTAATTTGATGATTTTGAAATTTCAGAGCGCGAAAAGATAGGGCGCTGTTGTAACAATATAATCTTGAGACCAAGTAGAGCAAAAAAGTCTAGTACCACTTTTTCTTCCGACAAATAGTTAGCAAGATATCGTAAGTTAAATATTGAAAAAATTATAAAGTTTTCTTTAAATATCTCAAAAAATATTAGGCAGATAAATAAATGTTTCAGACAAAAATTGTTCAAATTAATTGATAGAAAAAGGTGGTATAATAAAAACAATCAGGTTTACATTTAAGAAAAATAATCATGAATAAATATCTCGAAAGTGGCGCTATCTATAATCAAACCGATATAGCTGTTTTATGTCCCCTTTGAAATCATACAACTTTTGTTTGAAACATTTTTGTCTAATGGGCTCAATTTTTGAGATATTCAGACCGACTGTTTACAATAGGACATGTTGTATATACAGGGTGAGTATTTTTAATCTTAACAGGCAAATATTTCAAAAATATGCAATTTTACAAAAAACTCTTTAAATAAAAGTTATATGATGTTGAGGGAGACGTACAATAGTGACCTTGGTTTGACCTTGGAACATCTACTTAAAGTCAGAGGATGGTCAATCTAATTTTCTCAAATGGAACCCCCTATTTTTCATATCATATTCTTATAATTGACTTCAAAACCTTTTCAAAACGCTATGATAAAGTATTTTTTTATTGAGTACTTTCCGAGTTATGAGACTCAAAAGTTAACAGGTGAATGTTAAATCAAACCATTATCTTAAAACGATTAGGTTTGAGACAAAGAAAGAATGATGACCTTTGTTGACTTCGATATACTGTCTTCAAGCTCAGGTCGAGGTTATCTTGAATTTCTTAAATATACTTTTTATTCTAATTTTATTTTTAGCGTTACCCAGAAACAACGACGTAGACGTAATAGTTTTCTGTTCCTTTTGGAGTGCTTGATTTCCGTGAATCCTCTTACCTCTCACGATTTACATGAATTTATAACATTTGTTCAAATGTATCACCATTCACTTCAATACAGATTGGAACCTATCACGTAACGCAATAATAGTCCTTTGAAAGACTTCTTCGGGAATAGCTGCCAGAGCTCTGGTGATGCAATTTCTCATATCGATCGGATTCATTGGCTCCGTAGCAAAAACAATCCGTTTAATGAATCCCCATAGAAAAAAATCACAAGTCAAATCAGAGGAATTTGGAGACCATTGGACATACCCGTTAAATTCTATCCAATGTTCAGGATACTTTGGTGTAAATAGTCTCGCATAATGTTAGCTCTGTGCGAAGGCGCATCATCGTGTTGAAACTATATGAGTCCTCTAGTTTCTAAATTAATATCCTCTAAAAATTAAGGTAGATTACTTTATAAAAATTGTAAATACATTTCTCGATTAAGATTACCTTAAAAAAAAATGGGGCTCAATAATTTGGCCATCTAATATGCCACACCAAACATTTACTTTTCACTGATGCTGATGATCTACATGACGAACCCAAAATGGATCTACATTTGAAAAGTAATGGCATTAATAATAATGGCAAAAAACTATATAATAATGGTGATTTAAATCACCGGTATTCTGAAAACTAGATTCATCGGTAAATAAAACCTTGTCAAAATCGGATCTTCCTGTAATTTTCTCAAACCCTAATGACAAAATTCAACGCGTTTTCGTTTCCGATTTTCAATAAGTGCCTGATGTCGTTGAATATGATAAGCGTGAAAATGATTCGCTTTTAAAATTTGTTAAACAGATTTTTGACAAATATTGAGTTCTCGACTGATTGTAGGTTGACTAATTTGAGGATTTATGGTTGTCATCTCTAAAATAGCTATAGTCAAATTATTATCATCAATTAAAGATATTTTTTTACGTTTACGATGTAAGTTACCTTCATAGGCCCTATTTATAAGACTGATTATTGTTACATAACTGGGATATCGATGATCTGGATACCGTAATGCATACTGACGCGCACATTCTCGGGAATTTTCATTGCTTCTTCCATATTCAATTATCATGTCAATTTCATTAGGTGAATAATCGGTCATGTCAAAAATGATCAAGGAAACAAAGTTTTAATTTTAATACTTTTGTACTCAATTATGTACCTAAAGTGGCTAGTCCATAGACCGTCACTTATATACTTTCTAAGGCGCGTTTCATTAACGAGCAATCCAGGGCGCTACATCTACATATCAACTCTTAACTAGTCCGTCTCTTAATTGTCTGTCGTTCGTCGTTTCTCAATAGTTTTCTCCTTCCGCGCAGACACCTCTTGTTGGGACAGAAGACATCCCCACCACATCCCTTCTATAGTGATAGCTATGTAGCAGCGTCTTGAATCTCTAGCTCATCTCTAGTTTCATAATTCGGAAAGTACTCAATAAAAAAATACTTTATCATAACATTTTGGAAAGGTCTTGAAGTCAACTATAAGAATATGATGTGAAAAATACAGGGTTCCATTTGAGAAAATTAGGTTGACCATCCTCTGATCTTAAGGAGAAATCCCAAGGTCCAATCAAGGTCACTATTGTACGTCTCCTTCAACATCATACAACTTTTATTTAAAAAGTTTTCTTTGTAAAATTGCATATTTTCGAAATAGTTACCTGTTAAGATTAAAAATACTCACCCTGTATAATTTAGTAGATTTATCTGATATAAAAATCTTTATCTTAACTTTTATCAACTGATTTTTATCAATTTGATGAAAATTATGCTGCAGATGTCAGGCAATTATTGAAAATGGAGACAATTGAATAATATATACATATATGAAGTTTTGTTAAAGAAAATTTTCATTATATATTAATTACGATCGATATTTTTTCGTGAATTTTGTTTTCTCAAGCTCTTCAAACGTTTCTTTTCTCAATAACAACCGTGTTCTTTTATTAAAAACCGTTTATTATATTCCGATATTTAAAATTATGAACACATAAACGGTTTCAAAGTATTGTAGCATATATTTATCTCTTTTTCTTTAATACTGGTGCCTATTATACAAAACTAAAATTCTTTGATATCATGATAAACTAAGATCCTTTGAAATATTTCTATATAATCTGATTATTTTGTTTTGATATTTTTCGCGCTAATTTTAAATAATCCATCATCCAAATTTTTTATTTTCCCGAATCGTTTAAACCATTTGTTAATTAACGTTTTAGATTTTTTGTATTTTTTGTAGTTGCTTCACGCGATATCTTTGGTTGTTTTTGATGCAAACATAAAAATATGCCATTAAACTATTATGCATATATGACATTCGTGTAAAAGTATTATTCTTCTGCAAAAATCGATCAAGAATTGATCTTTTTTCTATAATGTGTCATAGAGGAAACGAGTAGTACTATTCGCATTCTTTGAAATTTTTGATCTGTTTCCAAACAAAAGTTCTGCCAGTCGCAGTCTTATTAGACAGACTATATGTCAAATTTAACATATTTTATTTCTCCCTCTTCTATCTTTATTCCTCTTACGTTTCTTTTCCCTTCACTATTCCTTTTCCCATTCTCTTCTTTCCCCGCTTCCGATAGCTTTTAATCTCCTCTTTTCATATTTTTCGATAGTCCCTCTCCAATTAAACTAGGAAAAATTCACAAATTTGTATAATAAAATTAATATTTTATACATTTATTTTTGTTATATATAGAAACGGTAGGTGTATTACAAAAGGCATGAGATGTAATGGAGTTGATGACTGTGGAGATGGCACAGACGAGAGACATTGTAAAGATATATTTACCTAATTTAAGCACATGAGAAGATATTGACAATCGGAAATGAATTGCAGTATTTTAATTAGACGTAAAAATACAAATGTGAAATATGAAATATGAAATAAGTATAGTGTGTAACCTAACAAGTAAATGTAAGTAATATATATAGCGTGTTGTATGAACAGAAATATAGAAAAATAAAAAAATGTAAAATATAAATGTGTTAAATGGCTTTACTTGTATTACATCCTGTACCAAGTATTTTTTTTCTTTTATATCCTATATTTTGTATTCTTTTCTATAATCTTGTAGAAATAATACACAACTTTGTTTTTTTTCGTGAGTTTTTATTATTATGCTAAATCTATATTTTCATGGAATACATATTACAAACGATTATAATAATTAAAATTATGAAATCTGGTTTACATTTGTTTGCAATTTACCTTTATCCACACATAAAATATAGTAAGTATATAGCATTGCATTATATATTCTAACAAACAAAAAAGCACATAATAGTTTACTAATTTATAGTGCATATTTTGTTTAAATATAATTATTGTTGAGAAATATATGAAGTCGATTTGATATGTAAAACATATAACATCTCATATCCTGTACATAATTTGTATTCATGTGTTTATAATTATTTTAACATCGATGATGTTAAAATAGAGCAAACGGTTTTAAGCAACATAACCATATCTTTATATTGATAGTCCATCTGGTAAACTTGATCATCTTATAGGAATTCGTCCGGTTCTCGTGGTGCATCGAGATCTCGATAATGTATGACTGGTCGGAAGTCACTACTACCGCCACTAGAATGTTAAATATTAAAATTATTATAACATGGATATTATTGTTAAAATAATTTGTTATATTAATATATATTCTTATACATATAAAACTTTCATATTTAAATAAAATATGTTTTCTATTATTTATATCGAAGACAGTAAAAATCATAAAATTTCACTAAATACATATTTAACAAAGCTTATTGAAACTACATTTTTTACAAATAGTAGTAACTATTTTATTATTGTTACTTTAATATACTTTATTATTATTACGTTATATATTATATACGTAATTTAGTCATTAAGAATTAATGTAACTTCATAATGCTATGTTATACGATGACCAACCGGACATAGGGTTTAATTAGAGAAATGGAATAAAATAAAATATCATTAATAAAACAAATAGGTTTATTTGTTATTCATGTTATAAATTTACAGCGGAAGATCGAAGGATCCTAAAACTCATTTTATTAGCATTATTTTAAAATGTTACTATGATATTCTATAATTATTATTCAATAAGATAAACATTAATATATAGACAATTTTTTGTTTGTTTTTACAAATAGCTGGAAATCTAGATCTTGATGCATAGTGTGAGTAAAGGAATATTTATGCTATATTTTTTAGAAAAATTTTTGTAAATATACACCAGAAAAAAATATTAATTTGTAAGAAAATACAAGTTATCCTAATTTGTAATGATATAATATTGGAAATAGCATATCATAGCAATAATTTTTTTCTATTTAATTGTAAGGTTTATTAAAAAAAAAATTGATATGCAGATACCCTTTTCTTTTTCTATTATAAATAAATTTCTCTTATTTATGATTAAAAATTGTGCTGATTTTGTAACACTATCTTGAACCATATTAATTTCATTTTATTTCTTTTAGTAATAACGTGTTACATAATCCAGATATAAATCTGTTGGCACAAAATCTGCAATAGCATTCTTGTTTATATTAGTGCTGGGGGATAAAAGTGCTCACTTCGGCCAGATTTCGGAGACGATGCTTACTTTCCTCCTACTATCGCTTCTGGCTTGACGGCCGAGCCGCCGATCGTGTGTAATAGCTTTATTTTCAGAAGCGTTCACATATAAAAAATATATTGGAATCGTACTTTCCGCCAAACTGTCATTAGAATTTTGACAATAGATTTCCTCATCACCCGTAAGGTACTATTATTGATGGTACTACTGTTTTCTTCTTCTTTTCTTCTTTTAAAGTAGTTTTTCCAGTGGGTTTATTCCATTAAGAATTTATAAAGATAAAACATATGGTTTTATTCTAATGACGGTTTGGCGGAAAGTACGATCTCAGCATATTTTTCATATGTGAACGCTCCTGAAAACAAAGCTGTCGCGCAAAGCGATCGGCAGCTTAGCCGTCAAACCAAGAGTGGCAGTAGGAAGAAAGTAGACGTCGCCTCCGAAATCTGGCCGAAGTAGGCACTTATCCCCTAGCACTAGTTTATATTATTATTGAGTCTGATTAGTTGCCAATTAGTTTTATACATTTCAATAAAAATTAGAACATATTTATGTTCAACTGGTCCAAGTCATTGTAACTAATAATAAGTCGAAGTATCCGCAGCTGCCCTGTAAAACATTGTATTACCAGATTCAGTCTATTAACTCTAATGGACCATAAATGTACTTGCAGCATAAATGTCTTTTAAAATCTATTTTCATTTCAATGTGTGCAAAATTTATCAACATATGATTTGTCAAATAAAAACTGTATATCAGGTATATAAATCTTCCATATAAATTCATCGACTATGCAATTATCTAAACGCATTATTTATCTTAATTAATATTACACAATGGGACATAGAAAAAAGCTTACCGTCCTCGGTTGAAACCGCCACGATTAGGACGTGGATTGCCGAAGCCTCCGCCAAATCCACCACTGTAGCCAGAACCATAACCACCTCTGCTACCACCATATTCACCACCGTAACTTCCAAATCTATTAATACATAAATACATATTTCTGTTATATAATTCTTATATTTTACGCATGTTACATAAAGAATTGTTCTTATTATATAGGTAGAAATAAAAAATAATAATTTTATACATGACAATGATCATGATGCATATGTACTTGTCTCAACCGTTGCTTGTCAAAAATTGATTTCTAGCCATTTCTATTAAAATTATTTATCTTATTCTTATTCTATTCTATGAACATATCAAAAATTTATTTATAATCATTACTTACGAACTACAGCCATATGGTGGAAAACTGTGGCGTGGTCCATCTCTCAGTGGAGTTTTGTTACCAGGGTGTTCAGGAAGTTGAGGTCTCTTCGGATCTTTCAAATAATTATTAAAATATTCGGCTTCGGCTTTAACTTCAGCAACTTTCTCAGAATGTTTGTTAAAAATATGTTTTCGAATGAAATCGGGTCCTTTAAATTTCTTTCCACTAAGAGGACATAACCACTTATCTTTTGATAATTCTTGAGTATTAGCTTGTACAAACTTTTCAACTTCACTGTTTGTATATTAAGGACATATTGTTTATAACACACATTATATTGTATGGAAAGCATTTTTGAGATGGTTATTACTAATAAATATAGCTATAAATAAGAATAAATTCGAAAGTTCAAAATTAAAATTTATTATATTATTTTATAATTCAAGCAATTTGAAATATAAATTTTTCAATAAATTACTGTTATAAATTTTATATTCAAAGCACACAGAGAAAAAAGGATACGCTTCAGCATTCTTCGCACCTAGTTTGTCAAACTCTTCGGCAGATAAAGTTGCAACAGGTTGTAAGAAAGCAGACATTTTACTTTCAAAGTTACGACAATATTCCGATAATTCGGCACTAGCAATTTTGGCTGTAGGTGGAGATCCTCTAACATGCATTATGCCACATCTATTTGGCATTTCATCTTCATTTGGATATTCGCAATGATTATAATAATCAACGGAATGGACAATTCGCAAATATAATATTAGTCTGTCCAACACCTACGTAAAGAAGCAGGTTTTATATCATCGTGTAAAAAATTTATTAAAATGATACTCCAGTACATGCACAATCCACGTTGTAAATTAGTTTAATTTACCTTTATTAAGGCAGGATCTCTTTCGATTTGACTATCTCCGTCACCTAGTTGACCTTCTTCTTGGTCTCCTGACATACCCAATAATTCTTCCTCTTCAGCTGAAGCTTCTTCTATTAAATAATCCGTTATATTTTTTAATACTGGATTTTTAGACGACAATCCAAAAGCCTAAAATAACATGTACAATTTGATATAATTTGATCACTCAGAATATATAGTAATATGCAACTTTTGCTTACAGCTTGTTCGACCTCGTGATTACTTTCAGTGGTCTTATTTTCTTTATCGTCTTCTTGCTTCACTTCATCTTTCTTCTCTCCATTCCATAAACCCACTCTATTATCTAAATTATGAACGATCTTAGCACTAAGCTTAATATCATGTCTAACAATCTGTTTGTGCGAGGTTAAACCATTTACTGCTCGAATACGTCGAGACAAATCTCTGTTGACTATAGCACCAAGTTCACAATCACGGAGCTGCTCACGGATAAGAAAAATATAGAGATAAAATATATTTAATTTTGATAATATTTCTTTAGAAACAACATATGAATGAACTATCTCTTACTCGTATATTATTTAAACTCCAACAAATTTCCTTAATGTTCACTTGTCTCTCGAATGAAACCCAACCACGGCGGAACCATCGCCTTTCTGGTTGTGGATCTGCTATAGCTACGCGTAAGAAACCGGGGAATCGTTTGCACATCTATAACGATAAATATGATATACTAATAAATTGTTAATATTTAATAAAATATTTAATTTAAAATATTATAGTAAAATATAAAAATATTATAATAGAAGAAACATATGTGAATTATCCAATCAGAGGAAATTATTGAAAAATTTAGTTGATAGATATTTTAACTAACCGCTTCAACTTCCGCTTTAGTAATAGTAGGTGCTAAATTACGAAGAAAAATGCTGCTAGTTTTATGCAAAGCTCTGGGCTCCTTCTCTTTATCTTCACTAGCTAAATCAATCACCGCTTCCGGTTCAATCGTTGACTTTTTGCTATCTGCAGTTTCTGATTCCAATTTTCTTTCCCGATTCTCTTCTTTAATATTTCTTTTGTTGGCTTCTTCATTATCAACTTCCATTTTCTCATTAATAGCTAAAAATATTAATTTACTTGATAAAAGAATAATATAATGTTAATATACACATACAAAAAAGTGTCAATTTACTTCTACCAGTACCAGTAAGTGGTACTTACGAGTTTCTGGTTTTGGTGTATCTGGCTTATTGCTGTCACTGCCAGAAGAACTACTGCTGCTACTGCTACTACAGCTACTGTTACTATCAGTACGTTTCCGTTTCCTTGTTGTTTCTGATTTTTCTGCTGTAATAAGTCGTAATATAAATGAAAAATAATAAATCACGTGAGATTTCAAAAATTCACTTTGTCAAAAAATATATTATAGAAGATATACAGGTAATTAAACAGAATTTCTTCAAAAACAGAGAGAAAATCATTATCACTAAGTAATTATATTTTAATTTCTCCTCAATTAAGATATAATGAATAATAAGTAAAATATTATAAAATAAACGGTTACAAACCTATTTTTTGATGCAGAATATTTAGAAAGGGAAGATATTTGAGTAATATTTATCAAAATTGCTAAGTAATAAGTTTGAGATTTTCTTCGATTTGAAAATTTATTGATGTTTCGTGTGTTACTAGTTTGACAATAATTTTATTAATATAATAATAAATACACTCTAAAGTACTCGAATGAAAAATTAAAGAAAGTAATTATTTAGTAGAACTAAAATTATTTTGGCGTTCTCAACAATATACAACATGACGTTATAATTTATATTCTTATATTTAATGCAAGTAAAGTCGCTGATTGTTTTATTGGCTCCTAAATTGTACCATCTTTATATTTCATAGAATTCGAAAGTCTAGCACAATTTACATATTGTGCGAAGTTCATGTATTGCCGTATAGTTAAAAGAAGAAAATGAGTGTTTATGCACGAAAACATCTAGTTAGAAAAAGCAAGTAAAGATTCTTTTAGTTTTAGAAGTGAGTTTTTTAGTACCTTTTACATAAGGCATTTAGAAAGTTTTAAAATTATATATTATTATATAATTTAACTAAGATATTAATTTAACTGTTTGTCATTTTTATGTTTTTATATTATAAATATGAGATGAATACATGCGTTCCTTAACAAGTAAAAAATAAATCCATTTGTATCAGTTATTTTCTGTCTGTTTCGTTTAACAGGTAGGTATTTCGTATCAAAATGTTCGGATCAAATCGAGTAATGCACGATTAACAAGAAGGAAATGTGTTCATAAAAACATAAAAAAGAAGTGATACGAGATATAAATGCAGAAAATGTGATGTCGATTTGTGTATTGATAATTATTTGAGACTTAGCACACCCAACTGAATTATTAATTCTAGTAGATTTGAAACAATTTTAATTTTTTTACAAAATAATTAAATAATTTTAATTATATCAATATATATGAAAGTTTTATTTTTTTGCGAAACAAATCTACGTAGATATAAAGTATTTATGTGATTTAAAAATCAATATTTGGTAAATATGCACATTAAGTCAACCCTCTCAAAAGTTCATGACTTTAATATATGTTGTTAAGGACATGTACTTAAGTGTTATGCAAAAAGTTGCAGCTGTCACTCATTGTTTATTAAACAGTTCTTAAAAGAAATCTCAAAAATAAAAAATGTTCTGACACCATATATATATTTAAGAAATGAAGGTAAATATTTACCTATGAGGACCACCTCCCGATCTCAAAAATTTTAGTTGTATGTTAAGTAGATCATTATTTTGAGTAATGCTGCAAGGTTTTAGCTGGCGGTCACTGTTTATTAAAAAGTATTAAAAAGTTATTAACAAAAAAAGTTTGGAATATATGTAAGTTGCAAGTGAGTTTAGCATGGCGCGCTACACGCGCCCATCCTCACTTCCCGATATTTACCATGAAAGAAGGAGGACGTACTAGGTGGCGACGGGACGCCGTGCGTTCGGGACCTGCATCTTATTTTCGTTCCGAAGAGAGCAAAATATCAAGAGCGCGGTAGTCGCAAGACCGTGAATCGAACCCGGGTCTTTCGCTTGCTGGGCGACTGCTCCAAACCACTGAGCTACCTGACGCTCCACGCTCACGACACTCTCCCCTCCCTAGATAACGTTAAGAGATGTCGTTCGGAAGCGACATCTTTATTGCTATCCCGAGCGCACGGCGACTACAGAGAGAGGCATTGTTACTTGTACCTAGTGGTACAAGCTGGAGATCTCTCAAAGTCAAAAGTTGCTATCTTTTAAGACGAAAGTGATAGAAAACAAATAATGGGAAGGAGATAAAGAGAAGCAGGTGAAATGGGGGTGGGACGGAGGTGGGGTGAGGAATGGGGGTGGGGCGCGTGTAGCGCCCCGTGCTAAACGCACTTGCAACTTACGTATATACCAAACTTTTTTGTTAATAACTTTTTAATAAATAGTGACCGCCGGCTAAAACCTTGCAGCATTACTCAGAGTGATGATCTACATAACATACAACTAAAATTTTTGAGATCGGGAGGTGGTGGTCCCCATAGGTAAATATTTACCTTCATTTCTTAAATATTGGGTGAAGTAAAAAGTTCTGAGCGTTTTTTCTCTTTATTTCGACGATGAAATTAACAAAGTTAGGATTATCGGATTTAGATCAAATATACGCCGTTTTGTTCGATAACTTTTGTCCATTTTGAAGGCAATTTCATAATTCCGCGATTGAAGAAGTCCTCGTCCTTATTGGTAAAAAACTTGACCACCTCATTTTCACAAGCCTCTCTTGAGGCCAGTTTTGTACCACCAAGAAAATTTTGCAAATGCTTGAAAAAGTGATAATCGCTTGGAGCCAGGTCTGGGCTATACGGCGAGTGCGATATAACCTCCCATCCAAGCTCTCGGAACTTCTGGCGCGTCGTCAAAGATGTGTGCGGCCTGGAATTGTCTTGATGGAACACAACACCCTTCCTATTGGCCAATTCTGGCCGCTTCTCGTCGATCGCCTACTTCAATCTGGTCAGTTGTTGACAGTGTAGGTAGGTCCGAATTGAATGATTGGCCCGATGGGAGCAGCTCATAGTGGATGATTCCCTTCCAATCCCACCAAACACACAGTAAAACCTTCTTGGCCGTTAATCCGGGCTTGGCGATCGTTTGGACCGGCTCACCGCGCTTGGACCACGATCTTTTTCGCCTGTTGTTCTCGTATGTGACCCATTTTTCATCGCCAGTCACCATCCGCTTCAAAAATGGGTCGATTTCGTTACACTTCAGCAAAGAATCGCAGGCATGAATTGGGTCCAAAAAGTTCTTTTGCGTCAATTCGTGTGGCACCCATACATCGAGCTTCTTCTTGAGACCAGTCTTATTCAAATGGTTCCAAACGGTTTTCTGGCTAATCTTCAGTTCCTGGGCAATGGAATAAGTGCTCGCATGCCGGTCCGACTCGACGATTTCCATGATTTTATCGACATTTTCGACGATTGGCCTACCAGAGCGTGTCTCATCTTCGACGTCCATATTACCAGAACGGAATCGTTGGAACCACCGCTTTGCTGTTGCATTCGATACTGTATTGGGTCCATAAACAGCACAAATTTTTTTGGCCGCTTGCTCCACTTTTTCCCTTTGGTCGTAGTGGTACTGAAGAATGTATTTAATTTTCTCTTTTTTTACCTCCATTTTGGAACGCTCTAACACACAACTGGCTTCACCAAACACAAAACTGTCAAAGAACTTTTTTTAAAGCGTTATGTCACCTTTAAGTCGCAGTATAGAATGACCAGATGCGACGTATACATCGTGAGATATGACCTCGCTAAAGCCATCTAGCGGAAAACGCTCAACATTTTTTACTTAACCCAATATATATATGGTGTCGGAAAATTTTCTATTTTTGAAAATTCTTTTAAGGGGCTTACCTAGTGTGACGGTTTGAAAAAATCGAATTTTTTCACATTTTTTGACAGTTTAACATCTGTAGAATAATATCCTGAAGTGTTATGGTCGTATCTGAAATATTTTAGAAACGGCAGGTATGAAACGACAGCGCAGCTGGTCGGGGGCCATAAACTCGATTCTCGCCGGCGAAGCGGGACGCCGGGCAGTTGCGGTAGTTCTTAGGCTCTGACGTAATCGTTTATACTTCAAAGATAGAAAAGAGAGCCTGGTAGTTCGAAGGACTCACAATAATCCCTTTATGTTCGTACGAAAGCGTTATTGCCAGCTCAAAAGGTTTCGAAGCCGCTCGACGCAGGTATACGTAAGCGACCCGTTTAGTTCATTTTTAGCCACTGTGCAGAGCACATCGCAGCGCGAATTTCATTCAAAATGAATGGGAAAAATCAATCTAGTGTACAAAAAGGCACACACGATACTCCAACGCGTAGAAGTACCAATAAGAAAAGAAAGTTCCAGGGAAATCGACACACGCTGGAGCAGTCGACCGAGTACACCAGTACGACATGACGAAATTTAAACATGACTATCTTCCTCTGGACCTACAGATTCAAGAAGTTCTAGAGCCAATTTATAGTGATTTAAATAGGCCTGAATTATTAAACAGGTGCAAGGGTAGTAATACACAAAATAATAACGAAAGTTATAATGGTTTGTTGTGGCACTTTGCTCCTAAACACCTTCACAGTGGTTTAAAAACAATAGAACTGGCAAATTTCTTTGCTGTTGCAATTTTTAATGAAGGTTTCCAAGCTATTTTGAAAACATTTGAAACAATGGGAGTGATTATTAGGCCCTCTGCCAAAGATTATGCAGAAAAACGAGACATGAGACGAATGAAGGTAGCAGAAAAACGGCACCGCGAGGCTTCAAAGGAGGCTCGCAGGACAGCTGCAGCGGCCCAGCAACAATTTTTCGAACAAGAGGAAGGCGAATTATATAGGCCTGGAATAACTGAATAGCTGTAAGTATGATAAATTTTCTTTTATAACAAAAAATCAATAGTTAAAACTTGAAACGCGTTTTTCTCGAAACAATGTTTTCGAAATTTGCTGCAGTCATAACTCGCGAACAAATTAATGAATCAACTTCAAATTTGATAGGCATACTCAGTACATGTTTTGTCATACAGTAAACTAGGATTTTTTCAATCCGTCAACAAATGTCAATTTGCCACGCAAAAAACGGGTACTTTTTTTTTACTAAATTCGAACTTTTTCTTTTACAACACCGTAATTTTTTTAATTTTCAATATTTTTTCATAATCCTAGTTCACTGTATAGGAAAACTTATCTAGTTTAACGCCTTTTTCGTCTTTTTTTATTTCAGGCACTCTGACATCACTTATCGCTGCAGCAGTTGGGCTACTTTTTTTTTCCTCCGAGAAATTACTAATATTTCCAATACATGTCAATATTTTTTCGCAATAAAATTTTTATAACTTCTTCAAATGTTACTTAATATAGCCTCAAACTTTTAAAATATATGGTAGAAGTTTTTTTTTTAAATCCTCGAAAATCGCCCCCATTTTCATGTGGTCACACTAGGTAAGTCCCTTAAGAACTTTTTAATAAACAATAAGCGACGGCTACAACTTTTCGCATAACACTCAGGAACATGTCCTTAAGAACATACAGGGTGTCCCATTTTAAAGGATCCACTCTAATATCTCAGAAACACTGTATTAAATCGAAAAATGTTTAAGATAAAAGTTATTTGGCTTAAAGAGGAACATAAGAAAGCGATAGCATTTTGTTTATAGATGGCGCGACTTTCGAGATATTCACTGATCATCAATTTTCTTAAATGGAAATATGAATTTTTTATTATATCATCTTTTTCTACCAATTAATTTCAACAACTTTTGTCTGAAACATTTTTTTATTTGCTTAATATATTTTGAGATATTTAAGTAAAACTTGGTAACTTTTTCAACATTTAACTTACAATATCTCGCTAACTATTCGTCGAAAGAAAAAATAATATTAGATTTTTTTACTTTATTTACTATCAAGAATATATTACTATAATAGTGCTCTAACTTTTGTTAATTTAATAATTTTAAGATTTCCAAAGGTCGATAAGTTAACAAAAGTTAGGGTATTATTATAGTAATATATTCTTGATTGTAAATAAAATAAAAGTCTAATAGTATTTTTTCTTTTGACGAATAGTTGTCCATCTTCAAATCAAACAACTTTTGTCTGAAACATTTTTCGATTTAACGTAGTGTTTCTGAGATATTTGAGTGGGTCCTTTAAAATGGGACACCCTGTATATCAAGGTCATGAACTTTTGAGGGGGTTGACTTAATGTGCATAGTTACCTCATACTTTTATCCGAAACATTTTTTCTGAAAATGCTTCGTTGAAGAATTATCGAGGTGCGTTTTTTAAAATGGAACATCCTGTATAATCAATCAACGAAGTTCACATTATGCGAAAAAATATTCCGTCTTCAGCAATCGCAACTGTAAGCCGCGGCCGTCCACACGGAGCGTTTCGGCTGGAAGTATTTAGCACTCAAAAAATTAATCAATTTCTTAGTTCAATATTTAAAAATAAAAATATTTTCATTTTGTAATTTTAATGTTTATTTTTTGAATTAAAATATATTTTTTTACTTTTTATACAAACGATAATTTCAATAAAACTCGTATTTATTAGGTGTACAACTTTGCTTCCGCCGTTTTTTTTCCGAAATTCGAGGCTTTATTGTAAAAAATGGTTATATATTTATGATTCAAAGTATTGTCCATCGCTGGCCACTACTTTCTCCCATCTTTCGGGCAGCGTACGAATCCCGCGTTGAAAAAACTGGTCATCTTTTGAAGCGATCCACGAATCGATCCAATTTCTTACTTCTTCATAAGACCGGAAGTGCTGGTCAACCAGGCCGTGTGCCATCGAAACAAGTGATAGTCAGAGGGAGCAACGTCTGGAGAATACAGTGGAGTAGGACTTCCCATTTCAACGTTTCCAAGTATGTCTTGACCACTTTCACAACATGGAGTCGAGCATTGTCATGCTGCAAAATCACTTTATCGTGTCTCTCGTTGTATTGCGGCCGTTTGTCTTTCAATGCTCGGCTCAAACGCATTAATTGCGATAACGATCTCCTGTGATTGTTTCAGTCGGTTTTAACAGCTCATAATACACTACGCCGAACTGGTCCCACCAAATATAGAGCATGACTTTGGAGCCGGGAATATTCGATTTGGCCGTCGACGTGGAAGCATGGCCAGGATATGCCCATGATTTTCTGCGCTTGGGGTTATCGTAATGAACCCGTTTTTCGTCCCCAGTCACAATGCGATGCAGAAATCCCTTCCGTCTTTACCTTTCAAGCAACTGTTCACAAGCAAACAAACGCCGTTCAACATCTCTCGGTTTCAACTCGTACGGCACCCAATTTCCTTGCTTCTGAATCATTCCCATGTATTTGAGGCGTTTTGAAATTGCTTGTTGAGTCACTCCCAATGATCGTGCCAATTCTTCTTGACTTTGACACGAGTCTTCATTAAGTAATGCCTCCAATTCTGCATCTTCGAAAACCTTCTCTCTTCCACCGCTATGCCGGACTTCGACGTGAAAATCACCGTTCTTGAAGCGTTGAAACCACTCACGACACGTTCTTTCACTAATAGCGGCCTCACCATAAGTATTTGAGAGCATTCGATAAGTCTCAGCCGCAGATTTCTTCATATTGAAGCAAAAAATTAAAACCTCCCGCAAATGACGAGAATTTGGCTCGTAAACTGACATTTTCAATCGAGAATAACTTTATGATGTAGACACAAATCGACTAATGTTTCTATGGGGTTATGTTGACAGATGCCCAAGTTTATTGCATGACGTCTATGATCTATTTATTTCGACTACTACTTACCGCTAAAGCCATCTATAGGAAAACGGCGGAAGCAAAGTTGTACACCTAATACTATATTTAAATTGTTTGTATTTTATTTTTATCCTTTCCCAGTTTTTAAATTAATCATATCGGTACAATAAAGGAAAGGTATAATTTAGAAAAGTCGATGGTACAATTTAAATAAATAATTGTCAAAATTATGACTTGCAAAAAAAGTTTTAAAGAAGACGTATCGCCAGATGTTGTACCAAAAATGTCAAAAAATTATAGAATGTCACAAAAAAATCAAGAATAATTTCAATTTAATCTTTATTCCATTTTTATTAAATATTTGCACATTATAAAAAGAAAATTGAGAACTAGTCCGATATAGGCAATCTTTTCCTAATTGGATTTCAATATCAGTTCTGATGTGTTCTATACCAGTTCTGTGTATTAAGTTTAATATAATTTTACTTATTATTATTACACATTCAATCCCTTAAATGATATGGATATATAAAATATCTCAAAATTGTCGCATATGAAGTATGTAAGAAGATTCTTGATATTAAACAAAGCAACTTTTATCGAAACTTCATTCAAACGATCATTCTTAAGCCTTTCAGTGCTCCTGATTTACAGTTTGGATTTTACTTTTATTACTGTAAAATGCAATTATTATGAAATATTATGTTATATTTACCAGTTCCTTGGTGAACGCGAAATTAATGTTTTGTACCAAAACTGGTGAGAAGGAATAATTTCATTTCATGTTTTACGTGGAAGCTTATCTATAAGGGTTTTTTTGGTTGCTGATAACGTATCTAGAGTTGAAATTTCAAAATTCGAAATAGTGGATCCAATATAGTGACTTTAAGTGGCTAACTTTAATATTCTATTATGGATATGTATCAAACTCAGTGCCTTTTTGGTCGCAAATAACAATTATCATACATCCGAGATTTCCACCAAAACCATTTGGCAAAGTAATTATCTCTAACATATTTCACTGGCTAATAATGGAGATAAAAGTATCAATAATGAAATACCGTTAGTCACTAGAAACTGTCATATGGAATCCGCCATTTTATATTTTGCAATTTCAACTGGTTTTATCAGCAACCTGAAAAACATGAATATTTCAAATATGATATTCTCCATAACAAAAATAATTAACAAAATTAGTCACTCTTGGGGTGTAGGGGTTGCGCTATAGAAGTAGCACCTTGCATCAAAGACGGTCGCACTCAACGCTAGCGGAGAGTGGTCAAGATGTCTGGTCTTCATAGAGCACCCAATTTTCACTTATGGCTCTCCGTGCCACACCCCGGGTAACTACTATAACTACTACATCGGCCTGCAGGTTAAACGAAGTGAAGATAACCAGATATGGTGAATAATATCCGCAGCGTCTGATTCATAGTGTGCGGCTGCAAAAACAGCGTTGGTTTCCCAGGTCAAGGGCGGCTGAAAATAGTGCAGTGAAAGCAACGAGATACCACACTGCTATGCATCTTTTCCCCAGGACATTGCTATGGCGAGAAACAGAAATAATACGGCTCCGAGTCCCGGGCGGCCCTTAGATGGGCCAGAGATGCTAAAAATTTCTCGACTCAAAATAGCAAAGTCCAAACTAGAGATAGCCACATGAAACGTTAGAAGCCTCTATGCGGCCGGCAAAGGACACCGTACAGATTTTATGGGAATGTGCCTTCGGTTAAATTACATGGAATTGAAGTATGTTATGGTCCTCGACATCTCGAACGAAAGTCTCAATAGGCACGACTCTCTAAATTCAATAATTTTCCGTGCAGAAAGTAGCAACCTCTCAATGAAAACCTACAGTTGTAACATGCTTTTTCACGAAACAAATATATAAATCTCTCTCTCTCTCTCCCTTCCTCTCTCTCTCTCTCTCTCTCTCTCTCTCTCTCTCTCTCTCTCTCTCTCTCTCTCTCTCTCTCTCTCTCTCTCTCTCTCTCTCGCTCTCTCTCTCTCTCTTCCCCCTCCCATATATATATATATACACAGTGGCGTACAAAACTTTTGAGCCACTTAATTATTATTAAATATTCATTTCATAATGAGCGCTAAAAACTTTATATATATAAACAAAATGTATTCATTTGTCCTACAATTATATAAACTTTACAAACTCTTAATAATTCTAAATACTTTATTTTTACACAATGTCTTATTACAAACAGTGCAAAAGTATTGCGCCAAAGTTTTCTTATGTATAAGAAAAATATATTATTGAAAAATAATAACAGAAAATGTTGTCAACGTTTTTTTAAACTTAATACTTTGTTGTCATGCCTTTAGAAACAATCACTGCAGCACGGCGAGGCATTGATGCTATTAAATTAGAAATGCGATCTTGAGATAAATTTTGCCATTGAGTTTGCAAATCTTGCCACAATTCAGCTTCATTGGAGTGTTTCTTATTTCCTGTACGTAGTTTGAGTTCTTGCCACAAATGCTCAATAGAATTCAAGTCTGGCGATTGCGAGGGCCAATCAAGAACTCGCATTTTTTTTCACGATGAAAAATCCTTTTATTAGTTTTGATGAATGTTTGGGATTATCTTGTTGGAAAATTCAACCACGTGGCATGTTTCGAGTTGCATATGGCAACATATGCTGTGTCAATATATCTCGATACATTATAGCGTCCATAGTACCCGTGATCTCAATCAATGGACCAACTTCATCATAAGAAAATGATCCCCAAACCATCACGTTACCTTCACCATGTTTTACGGTAGTAATTTGGTATCTTGAGTTATATCTTGTACCTGTTGGACGTTGTATATACTTTCTACCGTCACTTCCGAATAACTGAAACTTTGACTCGTCAAAAAAAAGTACTTTTCGCCAATCAACTTCAGTCTAATGTTCAAATTTCCTTACAAAATCTAATCGAGCTTTCTTATTTTTTGCACTAATTAATGGTTTTTTTACACTAGAACGTCCTAAAAGGTCTACTTCTTTTAGACGTCGAGATATTGTGTTTCGACTAATATCAATAAGATTTTCTTCTCGTAGTTCTCGAGAAATACCCATTTTTCTAGCAGTTTTTCTAGCATCTGTTATCGATTTTTTTTTATTTTATCGACGCGCTTTGTAGTTTTGCAAAGTCTACCGTTTCGTGGTTTATCAGTAGAGAGTTCGTCAACTTGTATTTAGCAATAATCCTATTTACAGTACTTTTATCAATTAATAAGCAATTAGCAATTTCGCGAGAAACTTTTCCTTGTTAAGAAAAATTAATCACGGCTTTGCGTAACTGAAGGTTTATACCACCTTGATCAAAAAGTTTCAGGAATTTATTCAAAAAATTAAAAATACAAGTTTCATCAAAATATTCATCAAAATCGATATTGTCCCCTTCAAAGTACTCTCCATCGACTGCAACGCACTTATGCCAGCGCTTGATCCAATCCTCGAAACGTTTTTGATACTCGGTTTATGGCCATCAGAGCCGTCTTCGATTTTTCCATTATCTCCTCTTAGCTGCTAAAACGCGTTCCCCGGAGCGGTTTTTTGAGTCGACCGAACAGGAAGAAGCCAGGGAGCCAAATCAGGCGAATTCGGTGGCTGTTAGATGGTATTCGTTTTGTTCTTGGTCAAAAAGTTGCGGATAACGATGGCATTGTGCGACGGTGCGTTATCGTGGATTTTGCACATTATTCAGATCTATGCTGCTACGGCAAATGAAAAATTCGATATATGACACGGGATGCCAAATGTTTTCCGAAAAAATAGAAGAAATACTAAAAAGACTGAAAAGTAATGAAATCACTTACATCATAGGCGACTTTAATGTAAAGATTGGTGAAAGTCGTAGAGCCGACCTGGTTGGCGAGTACGAACTGGGTAAGGGTAATGAGCGTGATGACAGATTGTTCGACTTTTGCCAAAAGCATAACATGGTCATAACAAACACCTGGTACAAATTACATAAGAGGAGATTATATACATGGAGGAACCAAAGTGATAATCCGACGCAAATTGTAAGGAACTAAATTGATTATAATGTTACACGCGACCGCTTCGTGCGTTCCAAGTTCGTGAAATGAACTTGGACGAGACTTTGGGAAAAGAAAGAACTCTCCTTTACTTCGATAAAGTACAAACTCTCACTATTTTATGAATTCTCTCGTTCTAACAATAATTAAGAAAAGCGTTTTTGTCACATCAACTCGCGGCGATGCACAATGGTGCGAACGCATCAGAAATCGGATATTGGACAAACAATTAAAAATGCATAATTCGACTTTGTGATGAGTTTTTCTTTTAATATATATCATGAACTATAAATAAATCTGTTTATAACTGATTACATGCTTCCTTCTTTCCTCAGAATGATCCGATGATGTGTGGCATTTTCGCAAATATAGAAATTTCGATAATGAAATAGCTTACTTTCTAAATTTTCTGTAGAAAACAAAACTGCAAATATACCATAAATGTTTATAAGAATTTGTTTATTAGGTTTTAAAAAATATATTTATTTTAGACTTATATCATTTGAGTATTATTATATTGTAATTGCAATATATTAATAAGTATATGACATATTCGACAGATAAAAAAAATTCTTACTCCAATATTCAAAGATGAAGAAAGTTCTTGGAATGGGATGGAATGAGATGAAGTTTTTATCATTTGTTATAGTATCTAATTTCTTAATATGCCTGATATGTATTCCCCTTCGTCCCCATTTTGTAAAAAAATGTATAATCAAAATTCATTCGATTTGGTCCTTCACTGTACCATTCTCTCAGCAATATTCCAAATAGGAACTAAATATCGAGGTTATTTCGTTTGCAGCATTGTATACAGGGTGTCCGAAATGTGATCATTAATACTTTGTGTACTGGTTAAACTCGTTAAAACAATTAAAAAAGTCCTGTGCCATTTTACAATTTTTTCAATATTTATTCCGTAATTAATTAAAATGTGTAAACGAATGAGCGCACGAGAAGGCGACAGGATATAAGAAGCTCTGGGTATAAGAAGATGGCTTACCTCACGCCGCGAGAGGCAACCGTAAGCGACAAGAGGCGTGCGCGCGCGACGAAGAGCGAGCGAGCGAGCGCGAACGACGAGCGAGCGAGCGCAAGTGACAAGAGGCCGCCCAGCGCTCTCTACGCGCTCATTGGCTCACATGTTCAATTAATAACTCGATAACTATTGCCAATTTGATATTATGGTACATGACTTTTCTTCTCGGCTACACCCAATCTACTAGTACACAAAATATTAATGATCACATTCCGGATACTCTGTATATCGTTATTTTATAAGAACGGTATGACAAAAATTTTAGTATAATACCAATATAAGATATCTAATGTCGCTATCATATCCATATTATTATATAAAGATTTAATAGAGCATTCCATCTCGTATATTGGTCTTGTTAAAGTAAAAATAATACATACAGAAAGGTTTAGCAAGAATCGTATATAAGGTAGGATATTCTATTTTCGAAACTTGCTTTGCTAATAATTTTTTAACAATATTAAATAATGAGCAACGGCTAACTTCTTGAATAAACCTAGTCGATTTGTATTGTTTTTTTCAGTAAGAAAGTCTTATATTTTACTTTGTATATTTCATTTCTTTGTACTTAACTTTTTTCATTTTCATACGTTTTTTCAATAAAGGTCTTTTTATAACTCTCTTTTCATATTTTGCCTAAATAGTACTTGCCGTACTATGCAATGCTTAAGATAAATATTATAAATAAACATTGGTTACATTGAATAGAATTTTTTTTTCGAACGAATTTTAATTCTTACTTCTTCACGTGTGTTTCTTAATAAATCTAAAAATTTTGCAAATTTCTCCGAACGATGTAAAAGAATCACAACTTAAATACGAAATACACCGGAAAAGATCGATTTTATCGTTCAAAAAAAGTTTAAATCTTATGATGTTTTTATGACAATGTTGTTCAGAAAGATCCAGAACATGTGAAAAAAATGAAATAATTTTATGAAAAAATCGAAAGTAGAACAGATTTGATTATTAAAAATTGCACTAAGTACCTTCATTTTTGCAAAATTAACATGCTGTTAATGCAATATTATTCGTGACGTTACGAAATTTACTTCATACTGTTATGGAAAATTATCTATACTTTCTATCGGTAACGAAATTTACTTCATACTATTATAGAAAATTATCTATATTTTCTATCGGTAAGTAAAAGGCACGAACATATATGAACATAGACTTATTGAAGACAGCCGCATTTTTCTATATATTTGACGTCGCGATAAGAGTTATTGTGCCACATAATATAGATGATTTTTATTTCATACACTAAAAATATATCAATTGTACATTATTTATATTAAATTTCAAGTAATTCCATTGAAAAATGTAGAAGTTATAAGCAAATGACCGAAAAATAACACATTCGCCCCACTGTGCGACGGGCTCGTGACTCTCTCTCAGCTGTTGTTGTTTTCTTCTATCGATTTTCCGTCATTCAGACAATCATCCTTCAGTTGTTAAAATCGGTACCAGATGCCTAAGGCTCGTGGACAACGGACGCTGCCACAAACCTTGTGGCTCGGACACAACAATATTTTAATCAACAGAAGATTTAGGAATTACATTGACAAAGTAACGACATACCCCGGCGTTAACCAATATATTAGGTTGTCTAAAAAGTATTGACCCTTTCGAGGTCAAAATTGAGAATATACTTATTGTTATTTGAAAATAACATCATGAAACCACATATGCATCATTTTGTTCGATGATCTTCTGTCATTTTTCCGGCATCACCATAATCCCGTCGCTATAGAACTTCTGTGGTTTTTGGTCAAAAAATTGTGACACGTGGTTTTCATAGACCTCTTTAGAAACTAACTTAACATCTTTCAAGGAGTTCTGCAGAAACCGAAACAAATGATAGTCTGACGATGCCAGGTCCGGGCTATACGGTGGATGCATTAAAACCTCCCAGCCAAGTTCTCTCAATTTCTGACGGGTCGTTAAAGATGTATGCGGTCTGACGTTGTCAGCGTGGTATACAACACTCTTTCTATTGACCAGTTCCAGTCGTTTCTTTTAAATTGCTAGGTGTAATCGCGCTAATTATCGACAGTACAGGTTCGAATATATCGTTCTGCTTGGCGGCAGCAACTCATGATGCACGATTCCTTTCAAATCCCACCAAATACACAGCATAACCTTGCTGGGCGTCAGTGTGAGCTTTGCCACAGACTGTGGAGCTTCTCCTCGCTTCGACTACGATCTTTTTCGCACAATGTTGTCGTAGATTATTTTTCATCACTCTTTCATCACTCCACTTTTCATCACTCGTGATAAACCGCTTCAGAAATGGTTCGATTTCGTTACGTTTCAATAGAGATTCGCAGATAGAAATTCGATCGAGTAAATTTTTTTGAGTCAGATCATGTGGCACCCAAACATCGAGCTTCTTTTTGTAGCCAGCTTTCTCCAAATGGTTTAACACTGTTTGGCGATGGATGTTTAGGTCATTGGCAATGTCATGACTGCTTACATGTCGGTCTTGCTCGACTTTTGCCAGAATATCATCCACTTTTTCTGTGATTGGTCGCCCACCGCGAGGAGCATCTTGGACATCGAAATTTCCAGAACGAAAGCGACTGAACCATCATCTTTTAGCTGTTGCTTTTGATAACGTATCTTGCCCATTAACAGCACAAATTTCTTCAGGGGCCTGCGCAGCATTTGCGCCTTTATCGAAATAAAATTGTAAAATTTAGCGCAGTTTTGCGGAAAGTTCACTCATTTTCACGGCATAATTCCTTACATCTGATTATAAGAATTCCAACACTTTTTATATGTCTACTAGCTTCAACTGTCAGCTGTCAAATGACGTTAGGCCTGACCTGCTGCAACTCATATTCTCTGAGATTTGAGACACTAACGCTATCTCGTACGCAAAAGGTTCAATACTTTTTAGACAACCTGATAATATGGTATTATATTGGTACAGATTACAACCCTTTAGTCGCAAACACCAACATTAAATTAAAAAAATTGGAAAAAAAACACGGCAGACTAGATTTGATATAATAGAAACAGAAAGGGAAGCAGTAGACAAGGACTTGAATAACAACTTAAAACGAAGGACACCGCCGCAGATAACATCAATGTCATGCGGAATTCATTTAGAGGAAAAATTCAGGAAGTGATAGACAAATATACAAGACCTACTAGACGAAGAAAGAAGCAGTGGATGACCGATGAAATATTAACTCTTATGGAAAAAAGAAGAAAACAAAAACAATATAACGAAAAACACAAACATACAGAGAGATATCAAAGAGAAAATCCGGGAGGCTAAGGAGAAATGGATGGCGGGCCGTTGCGGAGAGCTTGAGTGGTTCGAGACAAAACACATGTTCAATATACACAAAAATGCTAGAGAAGTTGCTGGCTTATATAATAAGAAAATACCCAACAAATTAACGGATTACACAGGCAGGATGATCATAGAAGAACAGGAAATACTTGGAGCAAGGAGAAGATATATTACACAGCTCTTCGAAGACAACAGACCAGAGGAAAGCGAGGTTGATTACATGCGAATGAGGGCCCAGACATTCTGAAAGATGAAGTATTTAAGACTGTTCGTTCTGCAAAAACTAGGAAAGTAACCGGATCCGATGGCATACCAGCAGAGATCCTACAAATGATACACAACATTGATATCCTAATTAAGCTTTTCAACAACATATACATTAGTGGCGTAATACCGGAGGGGTGGCTGAAGTCGATCTTCATAACAATATCCAAAAAACAACGATCTCAAAAGTGCAGAAATTATAGACTGATAAGCCTCATGAGCCATACTTTAAAGATTTTTTGTTATGTAGCATACTATTATATACATACATAACAGAATACGCAACAAATGCGAAAATGACCTGGATGAAACTCAATTTGGTTTCAGAAACGCCCTAGGCACCAGAGAGGCAACTTTTGCTCTAAGCATACTTCTTCAGAAGTGTTGCAATAAACGTAAAGACAGTTTTGTATACTTCATAGACTATGAGAAACCATTCGACAGAGTAAAACATGAAAAACTTATCTAAATATTAAGAAGTGCTGGAATAAACGACAGAGACAAAGACATCATTAAGAACCTGTACTGGCAACAGAACACAATGGTCAGAGTCGATGGCGGATCAACCGATGAATGTCGGATCCAATGAGGCGTCAGACAAGGATGTATACTATCGTCGCTACTGTTTAACTTATACTCGGACAAAACATTTAAAGAAACGCTGCACAACTAGAAGATCGGTGTTAAAATAAATGGAGAACTGGTCACCACCATTCGTTACGCTGATGACACTGCGATTTTATGTGTCTGCAAGGTCTACAGCAACAGCTGAACTCTATCGATCATGTAGGACGAGACATGGACTTAAACATAAATGTCGCGAAAACAAAATACATGGTTTTCAGCCGTCAACCTATATTGACGCTACGCTAGAATAAATACGAGATACGTAGATAGATACGTAGATAATATGTAAGATAGAGTGTGACCTAAATCATGAAAGGAGAGCGTATTAAGTGGCGACGCAACCTGCATCTTTATTTTCGTTCTGAAGAGAGAAAAATTTCGAGAGCGCGGTAGTCGCTAGACGGGGAATCAAACTCGGGTCTTTCACTTGCCGGACGACTGCTCTAAACTACTGAGCTACCTGACGCTCCACGCTCACGACACTCTCCTCTCCCTAGATAACGTTAAGAGATGTCGTTCGGAAGCGACATCTCTGGTGCTATCTCGAGCGTACGGCGACTACAGAGAGAGGCATTGTTACTTGTACCTAGTGGTACAAGCTGGAGGTCTCTCAAAGTCAAAGGTTGCTATCCTTTAAGACCTAAATACGTAGATAGAGTATGGAGAGAGTCCCCTACTTTAAATATTTAGGATGTTATATCACCGAACACCTAGACCCAGATAAAGAAATTAAGTGTAAGATAGAAATCGTCCAAATAATATTCCAAAAGATGAAGTCACTTTTCTGTAATAATGACCTGAACCTAAAAATTCGCCAAAGAATGGTCAAGTGCTACATCTGGGCGATATTACTGTATTATACTGAGACCTGGATACTAAAGACCGCAATGATTAATCCTTTAGAGGCTTTTGAAATGTGGCTTCATAGGAGCATGCTCAGAATACTGTGGACTGCTATGCAGACTAATGAACGAATCTTAAGCAAGGCTAAAGTCATCCGTAAATTATTGATAACAATCAAACGCAGAAAGCTGTCGTATCTTTGCCATGTACTTAGAAGAGAGAGATACCGAATTCTTAAACTTATAATGAAGGGCAAGATTGAGGGCCGCAGAGGTGTTAGCAGTAAACAGATACCTTGACTAAGGAGTATACGGAGGTGGACTAGAATACACAGTGCTGAACAACTGTTCAGACTAGCCGAAGACCGTGCACTATTCGCCAAAGTGATTGCCAACGTCGGGAGGACCTCATAAGGCACTGCAAGAAGAAGTCACTCTTGAAACTGTCATACTGGATCTGATTTTGAAATTTTGACTCTGGGTTTATCAGCAAACCAAAAAACCATTTAAAGAAATTCTTTAGATACAAAAGATTTCATACAAAATCAAAAGGGGCTATGAATTTGAATAAATATTCTTAAAAAACTGAAAAATTGAAAGTATTTATACATAAAAGGGGCCCCTTCCCCGATTTAATTTATTTTTAAATATGTTGTTGGCGGAATCTTTCTGAGTCGTTTCATATACATATACTAGGTGCGCAACTAAGTTTCCGGGTTTCACACATGGATGGCGCTAACGACACATATAGTCGACATACATGTCTGAAGTTGTGTTTTTTTATAGCTTGGACATCTGTTAACAATAACCAGTCGTAATACCAACACATACCGCAACGTAAAAATATTTTTTCTAACAACGAAGATGTCGAGTTTTGTGCCAAATAAACAGCATTTGCGGGAAGCTTTATTTTTCTGCTTTAACTTGAAAGAAAAGTGCAGCTGAAGTACGTCGTTTACTGGAAGAGGCCTACAGCGAACATGCACCATCGAAAACTACCTGTGAAGATTGGTTTAAACGTTTCAGAAGTGGCGATTTCGACACTGAGGACAAGGAGCACTCCGGAAGACCAAAAACAATTGAGGACGCCAATCTGCAAGCGTTATTGGATGAAGATGATACGCAAACACGAGATCAACTTGCGGAGGCATTAAACATGACTCGCCAAGGTATTTCCAAATGTTTACATACCATGGGAAAAATTCAAAAGGAAGGAAAATGGGTGCCGCATGAGTTGACTGAGAGACAGATGGAAAATCGAAGAGCCACTTTCGAAATTTTGCTTTTGCGACATGAAAGAAAGAGTTTCCTGCATCGAATTGTTACTGGCGATGAGAAGTGGATATATTTCGAGAATCCCAAACGCAAAAAATCGTGGTTTTCTCCTGGCGAAGCATCAACATCGACGGCACGGCCAAATCGCTTCGGAAAGAAGACAATGTTCTGCGTTTGGTGGGACCAGAAAGGAATCGTATATTATGAGCTGCTGAAAAAAAGCCGGGCGAAACTGTCAATAGGCATCGCTACCGACAACAACTGATCAATTTGAACCATGCATTGCTCAAAAAACGGCCAGAATGGGACACGAGACACGAACGAGTGATATTGCAACACGACAACGCTCTGTGCCATCGCACTTCCATCGTCCAGGACACCACCAAAACGCTGAAATGGGATCTGCTACCGCACCCGCCGTATTCACCAGACCTGGCCCCTTTCGATTATCACTTGTTCCGGTCGATGGCGCATGGCTTGGCTGGGCAACACTTGGCCAATTTCGAAGAAGTGCAAAATTGGTTGGATGAATTGTTTTGGTCCAAAGACGCGTTGTTTTATCGTCTCGGTATTCATGTATTGCCAGAGAGATGGCAAAAATGTGTAGCTAGCGAGGGACGATACTTTGATAAACCATTTTTTGTATTTCTCTTGAAATTTTCAATTTTTCATTGATCAAAAAAACCCGGAAACTTAGTTGCGCACCTAGTATAAGGGTCGGACGCAAATAGCTTCGGAGATACAAGTTGAGAAAGGATAGAAATTCGTGTAGTTTCATTATTCTTCACGTTCCGAAAACTGTATGATGAGACGGTCTCTAACAAGGAGATGACGCAACCATCGATTTCAACACGAGTCATAGCATACTCGATAGCTATGATGCCGTGTATAAACGCCCTAACATAATATGCGTGAATGCGTCTTTGTTTACGAGTAATTTGCAGTTAAAGTTTGGCTCGCGGAGCCGTGCCACACATAGGACGCAAGTTACGACACTCTTTCACGAAGCGGCGTGGCTGAGCAGACAGAGGCTCCCGCGCCGCGAACACTGCGCCGACGACGGCGTTCGAGTCCCGCCGACGACTGGTTCGTTTTTTTTTCGTATGTAAAGACATGTAAAATATTTTTATATTGTTCTTATGTATAATTCCTTTTTTTGTTTCTACGCTATTAATCAAGGCTAATTAGGAGAGTTAGGTCTTTCAAATATGAACACAACTTTTTTATTAATTATAATAAAATGTTTTTGTCCGTATCAAAACACACACACACACACACACACAAGACAAATATAAGGCACACAAATGAAAGTTACGTATTATAAAATGTGGTCATGCAGTCGCAATTCTGCGGATGGAATGCCGTATAAAAGTATGTAAAACATAATAGTTTTTTGCACCAACTGCACGTAATGAACGCATCATTTTTTGCACAAATACACTTTTGACTATGTATAGTTGGTGGAAAACATATTTGATTGACGTTGTAAAATACCTCGCGACTGTCAACAAGACTGGATGCATACCACGCATATTGGAGCATAAAATTGAAAACTGGTGCTGATAACAGATAGTGTGTGAGCGATTGTATACGAATCGCATCAGCGCGAGTGTTCAAATTTATACTTTCGTCGCCGGTATATAAAGGACAGTTCTGTATATACGCTTTATAATGATTTTGACCTGTCTATAGAAATAAACATCGCACGGTTGACAAATTGGCGTACATTTTGGTGGTATTATTTGTAGGTTACACGTTGGCCTATTGTTATTATCGCGAAATATTTCTTTATACATATGGATATTCTTTTGTCCTCCCCAAGAATCAACAAGAGATAAAAACTGATGATTACCAACGTACAGCTTGAGAACCAGTTTCAAATATTGCTGGTAGAGAGACGTTGTTAATTTCCCTGATTTGGAGCAGACTGGAACAACATTTTTACATAATAGCAATAACGCATCTACCTCTTTCTGTACCCGGACTCCAAATGTGTCGGAAGTCTCTTGTAAGCAAACAAACACTTTATTTAATAGCTTGCCCGATTGTGTGACAGAATATTGTGCAGTATAAGAGTGAGTCACTTTGTTTAGATCGCCGATATATAATTGTACGAATTTTTCGTCAGTATGCGTGTACGTTCGTGCAACATTTACGCGATATTCGCAGCCCGTTTGGTCAGAATTTATTATGAAATCCAGGTCGTAATCCGGTGATATACTTCTAATTAATTCTTGAAAGTGTACAGCGGATTCCATCACAGCTTGCGGTGATATTATTTCTCTTTTTGATAAATACCGAACAACTCGACGGTTAGAAATTTTGTATTCACATAGAAATGACGTTAACCATGTGTTCGATGCTACAAAGCGGAAAGCTTTGTCATGTTCTTCGCTTTCTTCTCCTTGTTTGTTATATTGAACGGCTGCAGCCATCGCCCACTGTTGAAGGAGACGTCGTGTAACAAGTTGCCTTTGCTCTCTTGCTTCCGTAAACCGATCACACACATTCCGTTTTATTAATTGCAGCTTATCCCAATAATTTCCACCAGATAAAATGTATTTGCGGAAGCGTGCAACTTCACTGTGATAATGCAAATGCTGTTTAAACTTGCTTTGTAACGTACGGAAGCTCCAATTCGGATGTTCGTTTGCGGTCATAACTATTTTCAATTTTACGTTATACGACACTAGATCCATCGCTGCAACTTTTTGCGGAGGTTCGTAGTCTTCCGTTCTTTGATTCGTATGAGGCTTGTCCGGAGAAGACTCTTCCGTTCTTTGACTCGTATGAGGCCCGTCCGAAGAAGACGATTGAACATCTTCCATCGCGTCTTCTTCAATCACGTCTTCTCCTTCTGCTATATAATATTCCACCTCATCTGATATTTTATGTTTTCCCAACAGTTTAATTAATTTTTCAAACGATTTTCCGCCAATTAATTTGGAATTTTTTGATAATTTTCTTGGCGCTTCATTATTAATTAAATTAAATTGTATCAGGACATCTGCAAATATGAATTCAATATAATTGATATTGTATACAAGGCCAATAACAATACGTACAAATATATCTTTCCATTGCTCACACATTCAACATATTTACCTCGAAGATATTCTATTGCGTCCGTCAACTCTTCTTTTGTAATATCACATTTTGCTAGATTTTGCACATAGCTGATCGTTGCTTCATCTACAAACGTGGTTTCCATTTTTAACACGAGTTTTTCACTGTTCACGTTACGAAGACTGCCCAGAGAATGAAGCGAGTACGTCACAAAACATGAGAATCCCTCTGCGAGAAGGGGAAAGGGAAGAGGGTTCCTTTCCACTTGTAACGGTTCTAACGGCTCTCGGATTTCTCTCACACAAAATAATCACTGTCTGGCCATTTCTTTCCCATACCATACGAAATATTTATGCGAAATAGATTTACACGAAAAAAACATTTTATTGTAATTAATAAAAAAGTTGTGTTCATATTTGAAAGACCTGACTCTCCTAATTAGCCCTGATTAATAGCGTAGAAACAAAAAAAGGAATTATACATAAGAACAATATAAAAATATTTTACATGTCTTTACATACGAAAAAAAAAAACGAACCAGTCGTCGGCAGGACTCGAACGCCGTTGTCGACGCAAAAGTGTTCGCGGCGCGGGAGCCTCTATCTGCTCAGCCACGCCGTTTCGTGAAAGAGTGTCGTAACTTGCGCCCTATGTGTGGCACGGATCCGCGAGCCAAACTTTAACTGCAAATTACTCGTAAACAAAGACGCATTCACGCATATTATGTTAGGGCGTTTATATACAGCATCATAGCTATCGAGTGTGCTATGACTCGTATTGAAATCGATGAAACAGGTTGCGTCACCTCCTTGTAAGTGAATGCTGAATGTTCTTTGTCAAAAATATATGAAGAAATTCAATCATAAACAAACCAATAGAGTCATTTTGAAAACATAAACAAACAGGCTCCCCCACTTGCACTTCCCCTTGACGGATGAAACTCGCTTCATATGAAAAGTCGTATTGTTCTGTGTCACATAAGTTTGCGATTTTCCACGTAACGCAAGTTCGACCAAACGAGGAGGGTGCGGGTGGGAGGGCCGAAGGCTCCCCCACACCTCCCCTTCGGTGTATGTGTATATATGCTTCGGTGATTCATTACTTTAAGTGAATTTTCATATTTACTATCGTACTATACTATATTTTTATCGTTTCTCAGCTTGTATTTCCGAAGTTATTTCCGACCATTATATATGTATATGAAACGACTCAGAAAGACTCCCCCAACAACATATCTAAAAATAAATTAAATCGGGGAGAGGGCCCCTTTTATGCATAAATACCATCCTTTTCCATTTAACGATATCTCGCATAGTTTTTCAGTAATAACCGCGTGAAGTTTGGCGTTTGCCACGCCCATCGCAGTCTATAGACGCTCCGCGGCGAGATGTGTGCGTCAAGGGTGAGCGGTAACGCGGCTCGCGCTGACTGTCGCGTAGCGTCAAAACGCCAAAGCATCGACGTCAGGCGACGCAGTCGGCATCGAGCGCTTAGCTCAGCCCGATGCACACAACTCGCCACAGAGCGTCTATAGGCCGCGATGGGCATGATAAATGCCCAAAGGTTACGTGGTTATTACTGAAAAACTATGCGAGATATCGTTAAATGGAAGAGAATTATTTCGTTCCTCTCGCTTATCTCTACGCCCCTGGAGTTGGTATAATCCCTGTATAAATCGAAAGAAAACAATCATTTTCAATAGTAGAACATAGCACTACAGTTATAGCGTCTGATAAATGACATCGTTTCCGAGTTCAATTGCACGGTCTCTTAATAATTCATAATTATTATGCTAATAAGTATAATGCTATTATATATTTATATAATATTAATATTATATATCTTTATTTTCACATAAAATAATACTTTCTTACATAAATATAACGAATAATATACGAATATTCAGTGTAGTAAAAGTTCTAAGACAGTAAATTATTTCAGAAAAAATGTATTTATTTATATGTTTCAAATAAAAGTGGTAGTTTAAAAAAATCTATTAAACACTAATATTTATTTGATCATGGAATGATCTTGAGAAGCGTTATCAAAGTCAACATAAAAATCTTAAATAGAAACTTTTATTTTTCATAACATATTGTCATTTTCATAATATAGCTGATATTGATACGTTTCCGAAATACTGATTACAAATCTTTTTTCTTTTTTTCGATAAGAGCTTTCTGAATTATCTTCAAAGTTTAAGTGCCGTAAGCATTAGTATTAGAAAAAATACTAAATGTTTTAGATTTTGTTATACTAGAATTTTTAAGAAATGTTTTAAACATATTTTATGTTTGTTTGGAACACTGTCAAATAACAAAATGATACCAGTTTACACATTTAATAAAATAATAAAATAAACACATCTACAACCTTCTATCAAGTACGTGCACGCACGCAATACACAAAGTGTAAATCTATTTCTACATAGTACATCTTGGGTAATGTTAATATCCGCAATACTTGAACTTTGAAGTCTCATAATTCAGAAAGTTTTTATAAAAAAGTGGTATGTATTTATTGTTTCGGAAACATTTCAACGCCAATTATAAAGATATGCTATAAAAAATAGATGTATTCATTTCATATTGTTGTGTCCGAGCCATAAGGTTTGTGGCAGCGTCCGTTGTCCGTGAGCCTTAGGCATCTGATGCTGATTTTGATAACTGAACGAAGATTGTCTGGACGACGGAAAATCGATAAGAAAACAACAGCTGACAGAGAGTCTTTGGCAAGCTGTCATCGTAGACAGACGCAAGAATTGTAGATCAGAAAATTATTCTTGTTTAACCCCTTGACATACAATGACAAGTTAGGGTCGTCTATTCATTTCATGTGCTATTGTAGACTTTGACGAGTCTAACTCGTCAAAAGCTGTTTTCAGCGGATGCCGTGCAGTATATAAATAAACTATGTTGCTTCACTCGTGCGTCGATTCTCGTTTGTTTATATAGTTCGAGATGCCCCACCCTCCCACCTTCTCAACAATTCCAATAACAAAAAAGCGTCGACATATCAGAAGAAGCACATTGAAAGTAGTATTCAGTATAGCAGGGATCTCGCACGGTGAATGTCATACCAGACAATATTTGAGTTTAGTAAAGATTATAAATAATCCCTGTATCATGTATAAGTCGGATATATTATATGAAAGTGACGATGATAGTACAATAAGCTATTTTAGTGATAATAATGAGATTAACACCAAAGTGTCACAAAAGGTCATCAAAGTGTTCATAAATTATTATTTTTTAATATTATTTAGTTGTTCTTCATTAGCATTATGTATCAACCTGATTAAATGTTTTATAAAAATCCAAATTTCAAAATAAAATGTACTCATTCTCACCTTCTACATCACTGTTCAGTTGAGCGAAATTAAATAGTATTTTTCGGACGCATCATGTTTCGTTTTATTTGTATGTCAAGGGGTTAAAGCTTGAGTGAGCTGTTCTGTTAATAGAAAGTTCCTTATTCTTTCACGAGTGTTTTCATTTACCCGTGTGCAAGTGTGTGTTGGCGTGAGCGCAACAATATTTATATGTTAATTTTGATAACGTTTCTCACAAAGTTATCTCAAAATCAACTAAATATCAATGTTTGATAGATTTTTTGGGTAAAATTCCGAAAAGTGCATTCCTCTGATTGAACTCAATTTTTGAGCAAAGCTTTTCCTTAGCTCAAAAATGAAAACTCTTGAAGGATTTTAGCGACGAAGTACCATTCACCTCCCACCCTCTCCCAAACTTTAATTATTTTTCTACTATATCTTCGAGAATATTAATTTTAGAGAAAAATGTTTTGGACAATAAATGAAGCTTTTGAAAAGCTCTACAAAAAAGGTTATACAGGGTCTGCCAAAAGTTCCGAAACAGCTAATTATTTCAAAAAATAATGATTGTTTAAAACAATGTTTGAAACAAAAGTTGTAGGGCTTAAAAAAAACTACCAGATATTGATAATTGTTTGACCTTGGAATAACCATGAGAAACGTTATCAAGGTCGACATAAAAATCTTAAATGGAAACTCCTATTTTTATTACACCGTCTTTTTCCACCAATTAATTTGAACAACTTTTGTCTGAAACATTTTTTTATTTGCCTAATATTTTTTGAGATATTTAAGGATAACTTGGTAACTTTTTAAATATTTGAGCCGTTTATTTTGAAAGTGGCCTAAGTCCATTTGTCAATTATTTCCGGTTGCCCGTGGTTACATGTACAACTTCAAGTTATCTATCAATAAAGCATTTAAGGTTACTTATGTTCCGAGTAAATACGATAATTCTGGACACATAAGTTTTCAGAGTTAGTTCAATAATTGAGCCGTTTATTTTGAAAGTGGCCTAAGTCCATTTATACTTAAATTAAAATATTTATTATTGATAATGTCGGATTGATAATCCGAAGTAATGAAGGTAATTTTAATTAATTAGTATTTAACAAGTTAACCTCAGTTTTTGGACAATTGCATTAGTTGAATAATCAGTACGTTTAATTAATGCAGTTAAACAAAATTTACGCAATATACATAATACAATATACATATTACGTACTTACAATTAAATATAAAACTTAAAATTTAATATTAAATTTTAGAAATTATTTCACCCATGGGGAAGAACAAAACAAGACCATTTAGTTCAGATAGTGAAGAAGAATTAGTAACTAATGATTTCAAAGAAAATCGAAAAAGAAAGAGAATTATAGAACAATATTCATCTTCAGGGGATGAAGATACAGATAACAATGGAGAAAAGATTGATGAAACATACATCCAAAAAGTGCGAAAGATTAAACGGGATTCAGGAAAAGATATTGTACTCAAACCGGAAATATTGTACCTTCAAAAGTTTTCCAAAACAAAAATTGCCGTTGTCGAAAAGCTTGCATAAAAAATTACGAAGAAGACGAAAGAAAAAATATTTTTGAGAAGTTTTGGTATTTGGGAGATTTTAATAAACAAAATATATTGCTTTACGAAACTATCGAGCGCAAAACTGTGAAACGAAGACGTCAAAAAAATGGAAAAGGTTCGCCAAGAAATTGGAGTTTTAGGTATTTGTTAAATTCTAAAAACGGAAAAGTTCCCGTCTGTAAAAAATTCTTTTTGGATACCTTTAAAGTAAGTGAAGGACGCTTAAAACGTGTATTAAACTCTGCAAATGTAGGAAATGATTTACGTGGGCGTATGGTTGGATCATCAAGAAAAATTTCTGAGGAAGAGAAAAAGCACGTTCAAAATCATATTAAAAGTTTTCCTAAATTTGAATCCCATTATACCAGATCTCATAATCCTAATAGAAGATATCTACATCCTGATCTAACTCTTAGGAAAATGTTTAATTTATACGAGCTTCATTGCAAGGAAAATAAAATAAAAGCCGTTAATGAGTGGACTTACAGAAAAATATTTAAAAAAGATTTTGATTTACATTTCCACCAACCGCGCAAAGATACATGTCAAAAATGCGACTTATTAAACATCAAAATTAAAGCATGAATGATGATGAAGAAAAGAATAAACATACAGAAGAACACGATGTCCATTTAAGACTAGCAGAATCAGCTAGGAAGTCACTAAAACAAGATCAGGAACAAGTATCACGCAATTCAGATTATTATTTCGCTTTTTCGTTCGACTTGCAAAAAGCATTACCTTATCCAAAATTGACTACTTCAGTAGCATATTATAAACGCAATATGTACGTTCTAAATTTGGGTATTCACAATTTTCATAACGATAATGTTCACATGTACGTTTGGGATGAAACTATTGCATCAAGGTGCTCAAGAAATAGCTTCATGCATCCTAAAACATGTTCAAAATTTAAGAAGTGAAAGACACATTATAGCTTACAGTGACATGTGTGCAGGCCAAAATAGGAACATTAAAGTAGCTTTAATGTGGCTAAAAATTGTCCAAACTGTTGAAAATAATGTGGAAATCATAGATCACAAATTTTTAATATCAGGACATTCGTTTTTACCAAATGATAGAGATTTTGGCGTGGTAGAAATGGCATTAAAAAAAAATAATTTACTGTTTGTCCCCCGAGATTATTACAATATTATCAAAAAGTGTCGGAAAGGTAATAACTTTATTGTACATGAAATGAGACAAGAAGATTTTGTATCAACAAAATTATTAGAAGACGCAATTTTTAAAAGGGTAAAGAATTCTAACGGAGAATCAATAAACTGGTTAAAAATATGTTGGATGCGTTTTGTCAGAAATGAACCGTATAAAATTTTCTATAAGACATCAATGAATGAGAACGAAAATTTTAAAGTCCTGAATTTATTACCACGTCGGGGTAGACCAAGAAAGTTCGAAAGTATTGTATTGACACTACTGTATAAAAATATCAGACAAATTACAACAGCAAAATTCAAGGACATAATTGACCTATTACGATATATATCACCGGAACATCATGATTTCTTCAAATCCCTTTCACATACACAAAATGTAGATGAGTAGTAAATTGTTTTGTAATTTATGTTTGTACGTTGTAATTTATGTTTGTAATTTTGTACGTTATGTAGTTAAAAAATGTTTTGAATCGCATAAATTATGTTTTTGAAGTGTTGTAAAGATATGTAAAATAAAATGAGTATTGTTTTTTTCAATTTGAAGCATCTTAAATTATGTTGAATGGACTTGAGCTCCTTCAAATTTTATAACGAATCTGGTTGTTAATTTTGAAAGTGGCCTCACTCCATTCTTGGTAAGAAAACGCATATTATTCACTTAATAATTGCCATTATTTTAATAGGAACTATAAATTTAACACCTTTAGATACACTTAAGCAGTATGACTCATTAGTATCCTGTACGTATATTTTTAATTGCATTGAAACACAAACCCTTAAATATCTCAATTTAAGTATAAATGGACTTAGGCCACTTTCAAAATAAACGGCTCATTTAACTTACGATATCTCGCTAACTGTTTGTCGGGATAAAAAAATGGTACTAGACTTTTCTATTCTACTTGGTCTCAAGAATATATTGTTACAATAGCGCTCTGACTTTTGTTAATTTGATGATTTTGAAATTTCGAAAGATCGATAAATTAACAAAAAATACGACATTATTGTACCAATATATTCTTGAGATTAAATAGAATAGAAAAGTCTAGTACCATTTTTGATCCTGACAAATAGTTAGCGAGATATTGTAAGTTAAATATTGAAAAAGTTACCAAGTTATCCTTAAATAACTCAAAAAATATTAGGCAAATGAAAAAATGTTTCAGACAAAAGTTGTTCAAATTACGAGAATAGTCCCAGAAGTACCCGACCTGAGGTATAGATGGCGGTTGTTATTTGAAAAGAATGACTATGGTAGAAAGTACCAACCTTATAAAGCTTAAGTTTGAAGTTTGACGACGCTACGTTGTTTAGTATTTGTTTGGCAGCCATCAATAGTGAACGCTCTCAGTGAATTTGTAAACATGAAAAAAATTGGTCATCGTTATGTGATACAATACTTTTATTTGAAAGGTCTCAGTCCAACCAATATCAAAGCGGAGCTAGATTCTACTCTGGGAGAGTCTGTTCCTTCGTTTACCACAGTAAAATATTGGGTGGCAGAGTTTAAACGAGGCCGTACGAGGTGCCAAGACGGACATCGCCGTGGTCGACCAAATGAGGTGACCATGCCAGAAATGGTGAAGAAAATCTACAAAATGGTATTGGATGACCATCGACTGAATGTGCGCGAGTTAGCAGACATGGTAGGCATTTCAAAAAGTGCTGTACATCGCATATTGACGGAAAATTTGGACATGAAAAAGCTGTGCGCAAGATGGGTGCCGCGATTACTCACAATGGAACAAAAACAGCGTTGTGAGGATGTTTCAATCGAGTGTTTGACGAAGTTTCACAGCAATGAAGCAGAGTTTTTGCGTCGATTCATAACCATGGATGAAATATGGGTCCATCACTTCACACCTGAGACGAAGGAACAGTCAAAACAATGGACTTAAAGGGGAGAATCGGCTCCAAAGGCGAAGACAGTTCCATCTGTAGGCAAGGTCATGGCGTCAGTTTTTTGGGATGCGCGTGGGATAATTTTCATTGATTATCTTCAGAAAGGAAAAACATTCAACGGCGAGTATTATGCGAACTTATTGCAGCACTTGAGTGATGAAATCAAGAAAAAACGACCGCATTTAGCGAAAAAGAAAGTTTTGTTTCATCAAGACAATGCACCAGTTCACACATCCGTTATCGCGATGGCCAAAATCAATGAGTTAGTTCGAATTGCTTCCTCACGCACCCTATTCGCCAGATTTAGCCCCCTTGAATTATTTTCTGTTTTCAAACTTGAAAAAATGGCTCGGTGGTAAAAAATTTGCCAACAATGAAGAGGTGGAGTCTGCGGTTGATGACTATTTTGAGGAGCTCGACGATTCCCACTATAAACAGGGTATCAAAATTATTGAACATCGCTGGGAAAAGTGTACTGAGCTAAAAGGAGACAATATAGAGAAATAAAGATATTTTTTCCCAAATTTTTTGTATTTTCTTTGTTAGGTCGGGTACTTCTGGGACTACCCTCGTAATCGGTGGAAAAAGACGGTGTAATAAAAAATAGGAGTTTCCATTTAAGATTTTTATGTCGACCTTGATAACGTTTCTCACGGTTATTCCAAGGTCAAACAATGATCAATATCTGATAGCTTTTTTAAGCCCTACAACTTTTGTTTCAAACATTGTTTTAAACAATCATTACTTTTTTAAATATTTAGCCGTTCCGGAACTTTTGGCAGACCCTCTATGTATTATTAACATAAATGTAATACTTTTTTGTTATGTTGAAAAATAGCGGTAATTGTTTAGAATAGAACTTCTTTCGAAATTTTATATTTTTTTGCAGATCTTTGGTAAAAAAAAGTGACTCCAACAGTGATAAACAATTGACTAATCAATTTATTAGATGTGTGAATTAATTCGTTCCGTCTTTTTCTTCCAAAAAAAGACTTTAGTATGAAGAAACATACAAAAGTACACTAATCAAAGTATTTGCCATCGCTTGCTATTATTTTTTGTCATCTGTCTGGCAGAAACCATGAAAGACCATGAAAGAAGGAGGGCGTATTAGGTGGCGACGGGACGCCGTGCGTACGAGTCCTGCATCTTATTTTCGTTCCGAAGAGAGAAAAATATCGAGAGCGCGGTAGTCGCTAGACGGGGAATCGAACCCGGGTCTTTCGCTTGCCGGGCGACTGCTCTAAACCACTGAGCTACCTGACGCTCCATGCTCACGACATTCTACTCTCCGTAGATAACGTTAAGAGATATCGTTCGGAAGCGACATCTCTAGTGCTATTCCGAGCGCACGGCGACTACAGAGAGAGGCATTGTTCCTTGTACCTAGTGGTACAAGCTGGTGGTCTCTCAAAGTCAAAGGTTGCTCTATCCTTTAAGACCTGCTATCCATGTATGCCATCTGTTGCATTCCGTGACGGAAAAACGACTCGTCCTTCGAAGCGATCCATTCATTGAGCCATTTCTCTATTTCTTCATAATTGTTGAAGTGCTGATCCGAAAGTCCGTGTGCCATCGATCTGAAGTGATAATCGGATGGAGCAATGTCTGGTGAATACGGCGGGTGAGGTAAAATATTCCAGCTAAGTGCTTCCAAAGTGGCCTTCACAATTCTTCCAACATGTGGCCGAGCGTTGCCGTGCTGGAAGATCACTTTGTCGTGTCTCTTTGCATATTCTGGCCGCTTATTCTTCAATGCGTTGTTTAAACGGATCAATTGTTGTTGGTAAAGTTCGGCAGTGATGGTTTGGCTTTGTTTTAATAGTTCATGATACATTACACCCTTCTGGTCCCACCATATACAGAGCATTACTTTCTTGCCGTGAATATTCTGCTTTGGTATCGATGTGGATGGTTTGGGTCGTTAATGGATTTCCTTCGTTTGGGATTATCGAAATATATCCACTTTTCGTCTCCAGTCACAACACGATGCAAAAAACCTTTGGTTTTTTGCCTGGCAAGCAAGATTTCAGACATGGCTTTTCGCCTCTCGATGTCTCTTTCTTTCAGTTCTTTTGTATGGCACCTATCTTCCTTCTTTGTAAATCTTTTCCATGGCTGCTAAGCACACAGGAATTGTTGATCGATCAACATTCAACAATTGCGCGAGTTCATATTGCGTTTGACACGGATCTTCATCGATTAGCGCCTGCAATTCCTCGTCCTCGAACTTCTTCGGCTGACACTTGGACGAGGTTTGTCATCGACACTGAAATCATCACTTTTGAAACGTCGAAACCATTCTCTGCACGATTTATCGGTGGGAGCACTTTCACCATAAGCTTCTACGAGCATTCGATGAACTTCAGCGGCTGTTTTCTTTAAATGAAAACAGAAAATGAGAACTTCCCGAAAATGCTTTTTGGATCGAATTTCGACATTTTCGAATCAGATAAATACGATGTTATTGTTACAAACCCAAACGTTTATCAACTGAACATTATTGCCAGATATCAAAACTGAAAAATAAAGTCTTTTGCAGACATTAGAAGTTAGAAAATTACATAGTACAGCAATTGACCGCCAGATGGACAGAAATAATTCACACACCTAATAGTAAGGCGATTTAGAAGATATATTCATAACAATATATTTACAATAATGGACCATCCTCCCATAGTCTTGATGTTGATATACATCAGAGCTGGAGACGATCTGCACATTTCAGGCGAGATTCAAGAGGTCACACCCACTGTCCCCCTGCCACCGCTCCGCGCTCAGCGACCGAGGCGACGATCGCGATGCATTCAAGTCCATCGCTGTATAAGAAATCAGCTGGAGTGCACACTCGCATCATATTATCATTAAAATTTTTTCCTCGTTTAATAATCACTTAAAAAAAATATATATATATCAGGTATAGTAAAAAGAAATCCATTATTTTTGCATGAAATTGAAAGCTTTTATTACCATAGTTAGAATGATCCGATTTAGGTCAAATATGCGCCGTTTTGTTCGATAACTTGTTGCCATTTTGAAGGTAATTTCATTATGCCTCTCTCATAGAAGCCCTCGTCCCTATTGGCAAAAAATTGAGACAGTCGATTTTCACAAGCATCTCTTGAAGCGAATTTTTCACCAGCAAAATTGTTCGCCATGGACAGGAACAGATGGTAATCACTTGGTGCCAGGTCCGGACTATAAGGTGGATGCATAAGAACCTCCCAACCAAGCTCCCGGAGCTTCTGGCGAGTCACTATCGATGTGTATGGCCTGGCGTTGTCCTGATGGAACACAATTCCTCTCCTATTGGCCAAAGCTGGCCGCTTCTAGGCGATTGCTTCCTTCAGACGGTCCAATTGTTGACAGTACAGTTCCGAGTTAAGAGTTTTGCCGTAGGGGAGCAGCTCATAGTAGATAATTCCCTGCCAATCCCACCAAACACACAGCAAAACCTTCCTGGCCGTCAATCCTGGCTTGGCCACCGTTTCCGCTGGCTCACCGCGATTCGACCACGACCATTTTCGCTTGACGTTGTCGTAAGTGATCCACTTTTCATCACCAGTGACCAACCGCTTCAGAAATGGGTCGATTTTGTTGCGATTCAGCAGCGATTCGCAGATGGAAATTCGGTCCATGAGGTTTTTTTTTCGTTAACTCGTGTGGCACCCATACATCGAGCTGCTTTTTGTATCCCGCCTTATTCAAATGGTTCCAAACGGTTTTTGTGCAATCTTTAGCTCTTGGGCAATCGAAACAGTGCTTACATGACGGTCGGACTCGACAATGTCCATGATTTTATCGATATTTTCGACAATTGGCCTTCCAGTGCGTGGTGCATCTTTGACATCGAAATTACCGGAACGGAATCGACGAAACCAAAATTGCGCGTGATTGGCTGTTACAGTATCAGGACCATAAACACTATTCACATTTTCAGCCGCCTGGTTTGCGTTTTCGCCTTTATCGAAGAAAAACTGTAAAATATAGCGTATTTTCTCTTTGCTAGTGTCCATCTTTGACGCGCGCTCAAACAAAACTGAGTCAACTAATCACAAAACTGTCACAAAAGTTTTTTTAGTACGAAATCTCATCTTTCTAACGCCATCTAGTGGAACCCGATCGGACTTATACAACGCGAGATACAGATAACTAAAGCCATCTATTAGAAAAATAATGGATTTCTTTTTACTACACCTGATATATATATATATATATCAGGTGTACAAATGAATAATCCAATTTTTCTAGCTACATTCAAGGTTTATTTTAAAAAAAAAAGTAAATTAAATTGTTCAATCAAAGTATTCGCCGTTGCTTTCTATAACTTTAAGCCATCTTTCAGGCAGCTAATGAATTCCATCTCGGAAAATGTTACGTCTTTGGACACGACAAAGTCATCAAGCCATTTTCAGATCTTATCCATCTGATTGGAAGTGCATATCGGACAAGGCGTGTTGCATCGACCGGAACAAGTGATAATGGGATGGAGCAATGTCTGGTGAATACGCCGGGTGCTGCAAGACGACCCAGCCAAGACCCATTATGGAGTCTTTTGTATTGGAAGCAATGTGTGGCCTGGCGTTGTCATGCAACAATTTCACTGAACATTCTCCTTTGTCAGTATACGGGCGTTTTCGTTCCATTTCTTGACTCAAATAGATTAATTGACGTTGGTAGTAGTCCGCAATAACTGTTTCACTCGGTTCCAAGAACTCATAATAAAGCACGCCCTTGATATCCCACCAAAAGCAGAGAACCTTCTTTCCGAAGCGGTTCGGTTTCGCGACCGAGTTTGATGATTCGCTGGAATTTACCCATGACTTTCTGCATTTCGGATTGTCATAGAGTATCCATTTCTTATCGGCCGTAACGATTTTCCACAAGAAAGACATTCGATGCTGCTTATTGAGAAGAGAAAGACACGCTGCCACTCGTTGATTTTTGTTGGTTTCAGTGAGTTCATGCAGAATCCATTTTCCTTCTTTCTGGATCTTTTCCAACTCATGTAGGCGTTTGGAAATCGTTTGCTGCGTTACTCCCAACTGTTCTGCAAGCTCTTTTTGTGTTTGTGCCGAATTCTCAGCGAGTAGTTGTTCCAAATCATCATTATTGCACTTCGGAGGGCCTCCAGGGCGTTGTTTGTCGATTAGACTGAAATTACCGCTTTTAAATCGCTTAAACCAAATTGCGCACACATCGTACGATACAACACCTTCGTCGAGAAAGGAACAAATCGATTCGCACGCTTTTGCAACATTTTTTCTTTGTTGGAATTCGTAAGCAATGCAGTGTCGGATATGCACCTTATCTGTTGCCATTTTCGACTGTACTGAACTGAATACTTTTGAAGATTATGTCGGGCCTTTCGTAAAACTATATGTTCTTTTTAATAATTATATGTCAACATTGCATAATCACAAAAGAGCGGGAAAATCTATTCAATTTAAAATTGATTTCATAACTGCTTAAAATAATTTGGATTATTCATTTGTACACCTAATACATATATCTAATATATACAGGGTGTCTCAGAACTTTGGGACATGGGCTCCGTAGGGACATAGAGCTAAGTGAAGAACAAAAAAGTCCTCTACCATAATGTGAAAATCGTAATAGTTTTTTAGTAATAACCATGTAAAGTTTGACGTTTTCCACGTCCATCGTGACCTACAGACGCTCCGCGGCAAGCTGTGTGCGTAGGAGCTGAGCGATAATGCGGCTCGCGCTGACTGTCGCGATGGCCTCTTGGCGCTTTGACGCCGCGCGACGGGCAGCGCGAGCCGCGTTATCGCTCAGCCCCTACGCATACAGCTTGCCGCGGAGCGTCTATAGGCCGCACTGGGCGTGGAAAACGCCAAACTTTACACGGTTATTACTAAAAAACTATTACGATTTTCACATTATGGTACAGGACTTTTTTGTTCCTCTCACTTAACTCTATGTTCCTACGGAGCCCGTGTCCCAAAGTTCTGAGACACCCTGCATATATATACAGGGTGTTTGATAGCTGATCATGCAGACGAAAGATGGAGATAGATTGGGTGTAGCCGAGAAGAAAAGTCATGTACCATAATGTCAAATTGGCAATAGTTACCGAGTTATTAATTAAAACATGTGAGCCAACGAGCGCGTAGAGAGCGGAGGGCGGCCGCAGTAAGCACGTAGACATTTGATACAGGCGGAGTCAGCGAGTGAAGGTAGGCAAGCGCGCGCGGCGAGGGGCAACGTAACCGACAAGAAACGATCGCGCGCGACAAACAACGCCCTGGAGGCCCTCCGAAGTGCAATAATGATGATTTGGAACAACTACTCGCTGAGAATTCGACACAAACACAAAAAGAGCTTGCAGAACAGTTGGGAGTAACGCAGCAAACGATTTTCAAACGCCTACATGAGCTGGAAAAGATCCAGAAAGAAGGAAAATGGATTCTGCATGAACTCACTGAAACCAACAAAAATCAACGAGTGGCAGCGTGTCTTTCTCTTCTCAATAAGCAGCGTCGAATGTCTTTCTTATGGAAAATCGTTACGACCGATAAGAAATGTATACTCTATGACAATCCGAAATGCAGAAAGTCATGGGTAAATCCCGGCGAATCATCAAAATCGGTCGCAAAACCGAACCGCTTCAGAAAGAAGGTTCTCTGCTTTTGGTGGGATATCAAGGGCGTGCTTTATTATGAGTTCTTGGAACCGAGTGAAACAGTTATTGCGGACTGCTACCAACGTCAATTAATCTGCTTGAGTCAAGAATTGGAACAAAAACGCCCGTATACTGGCAAAGGAGAACGTCCATTGAAATTGTTGCATAATAACGCCAGGCCACACATTGCTTCCAATACAAAAGACACCATAATGAGTCTTGGCTGGGACGTCTTGCAACACCTGGCATATTCACCAGACATTACTCCATCCGATTATCACTTGTTCCGGTCGATGCAACACGCCTTGTCCGATATGCACTTCCAATCTGATGGATGAGATCCGAAAATGGCTTGACGACTTTATCGTGTCCAAAGACGTAACATTTTTCCGAGATGGAATTCATCAGCTGCCTGAAAGATGGCTTAAAGTTATAGAAAGCAACGGCGAATACTTTGATTGAAGAATTTAATTTATTTTTTTTTTAATAAACCTTGAGTGTAGCTAAAAAAATTGGATTATTCATTTGTACACCTATTATATATATTGGGTTAAGTAAAAAATATTGAGCGTTTTCTGCTAGATGGCTTTAGCGAGGTCATATCTCACGATGTATACGTCGCATCTGGTCATTCTATACTGCGACTTAAAGGTGATTTAACGCTTTAAAAAAAGTTCTTTGACAGTTTTGTGTTTGCTGAAGCCAGTTGTGTGTTAGAGCGTTCCAAAATGGAGGTAAAAAAAAGAGAAAATTAGATACATTCTTCAGTACCACTACGACCAAAGGGAAAAAGCGGAGCAGGCGGCCAAAAAAATTTGTGCTGTTTATGGACCCAATACAGTATCGAATGCAACAGCAAAGCGGTGGTTCCAACGATTCCGTTCTGGTAATATGGACGTCGAAGATGAGTCACGCTCTGGTAGGCCAATCGTCGAAAATGTCGATAAAATCATGGAAATCGTCGAGTCGGACCGGCATGCGAGCACTTATTCAATTGCCCAGGAACTGAAGATTAGCCAGAAAACCGTTTGGAACCATTTGAATAAGACTGGTCTCAAGAAGAAGCTCGATGTATGGGTGCCACACGAATTGACGCAAAAGAACTTTTTGGACCCAATTCATGTCTGCGATTCTTTGCTGAAGTGTAACGAAATTTTGACCCATTTTTGAAGCGGATGGTGACTGGCGATGAAAAATGGGTCACATACGAGAACAACAGGCGAAAAAGATCGTGGTCCAAGCGCGGTGAGCCGGTCCAAACGATCGCCAAGCCCGGATTAACAGCCAAGAAAGTTTTACTGTGTGTTTGGTGGCATTGGAAGGGAATCATCCACTATGAGCTGCTCCCATCGGGCCAATCACTCAATTCGGACCTACACTGTCAACAACTGACCAGATTGAAGTAGGCGATCGACGAGATGCGGCCAGAATTGGCCAATAGGAAGGGTGTTGTGTTCCATCAAGACAATTCCAGGCCGCACACATCTTTGACGACGCGCCAGAAGTTCCGAGAGCTTGGATGGGAGGTTATATCGCACTCGCCGTATAGCCCAGACCTGGCTCCAAGCGATTATCACTTTTTCAAGCATTTGCAAAATTTTCTTGGTGGTACAAAACTGGCCTCAAGAGAGGCTTGTGAAAATGAGGTGGTCAAGTTTTTTACCAATAGGGACGAGGACTTCTTCAATCGCGGAATTATGAAATTGCCTTCAAAATGGACAAAAGTTATCGAACAAAACGGCGTATATTTGATCTAAATCCGATAATCCTAACTTTGTTAATTTCATCGTCGAAATAAAGAGAAAAAACGCTAAGAACTTTTACTTCACCCAATATATATACAGGGTGAAGAAAATACCCCGGGATCCCTGAAAATTTCGAAAAATATACATTTTATAAAAAAATGTTTCAAACAAAAGTTGTAGCGTTGAAAAAGATCTATTTACCGATCTTAACAATTTGACCTTGAGTAGCGTCATCAGTCAGAACAAAGTCACCTCGGATTTTTTAAATAGAACCCCCAATTTTTTATTGCATATTCTTATAGCCCTTCTTCAGACCTTTTCAAAGCACTATGGTTTTATCCAATTTGAATAAGCTGTTCCGAAGTTATCGAGTTTTTTAAAGTAAGATATCTAGCCAACTAAGGCAAGATCGGAGGATGAACCAGCCAACTAAGGCAAGATCGGAGGATGATCCAGCCAACTAAGGCAAGATCATAGGATGATCCGGCCAACTAAGGCAAGGTCGGGAGTTGTCTGGCCAACTAAGGCAATACTGGAAAGCTTTAAAGTAATTATTCAAAATGTCCGCCACCAACAGTTTGACAATAAGCTAATCTATCGTAAAAAGATGAAACGGCTTTTTGAATGTAATCAGCAGGAATGAGAGCAGCTTCATCAAGAATTCGATTTCGTAAGTCATCCAAATTTTGTGGTTTCGTTTTGTAAACTCTATCTATTAAATGGCCCCCACAGGAAGTAATCGTTAGGTGATAAATCGGGTGATCGAAGAGGTCATTCTGTAGGTCCTCTTCTACCTATCATTGACCTAATATTGACGTTTCCTTTTCACCCTGCTTGAGCTGACCAATCAATGAGGAAACACTGTGTCTAGATAATTACGGATGTCCCTTCCGTAATGTGGGGGGGCACCATCTTGTTGGAACCATGTATGCTCGAAGTTGTCATCCATGATTGCTTGTATCGCTGGAACTATTTCGTTTCTTAGCATATTCTCATATTTTATCGCTGTTAGATTTCCGTCGATAAAGAGTGGACCTATGAGAACATTATACAAAATGCCTACCCAAACATTCACTTTTTGTGGATACTGTGTGTGTGTGTTTCTTCAATTCAGTGAGGATTTGTATCTGACCAAAATCTACAACTGTCTCGATTATCATGGCCATTTAACTGAAATGTTACCTCATCTGAAAACACTACATTTGATAGATAGTTAGGATCTTCAGCTATTTTTTCCATCATCAAATCACAAAATTCAATGCGCCTATCAAAATAATCTTCATTTAGCTCTTGTACAAGATGGATCTTATAAGGATCTTATAAGGAAGGAAATTTATTCATTTTCAATATTTTAAGCACAGACATTTGATCTATTTCATGTTGCTGTCCTACTTTGCGGGTCGAATCATGCGGATTTTCGATAAAGGATTGTAGAACATCTAATGATTTTTCTACACTTGTTGCTGATACTGGCCTACCTGGTATTGCACGATTTTTCACACTTCCAGTTTCCTGAAAATGCCTTATCGTTCTTTCAACGGTAGATTTTGAAATGGCATTACCCTGATTACGAAAAGTTTCATTAAAAAGCCGCCTCATATCATTGTACGACCTTAGTCGATCATCCCATCCTCTCATCATCAAAAGAGATATGCGTTCTCATTCTGAAAGACTTGCTATATTGACAAGCAGAAGTGGTAAGATTTAGTCTAATCGACTAAATTAATATTTGGATCAATTCAAAGTTATTCTAAAGACAGTGCTGAAGAATAATAATGAGCACGGAATGAAGTGCAATTAAGTCAGCTTACAACTAGTTTCAAACTGTTTCTTAATAATTTTCAAAAAAATAGAGGAATTTCAGTCGAGTTTGCGATTCACTAAACTGTAATGAGTATTAAATGAGTAAATGGAAGAAACAAACATCGAACAGCAGAATAGTTCAAATAAATAACTGAAATAAATCAACCAACGAAATTAAGACAAGCCAATAGGAGCCAACGCCTGGAAGTTAGTCGCACAATTATTTTTACGAGTTGGCTGGATCATCCTCCGATCTTGCCTTAGTTGGCCGGATCATCCTCCGATCTTGTCTTAGTTAGCCGGATTATCCTACGACCTTGCCTTAGTTGGCCAGATCATCCTCCGATCTTGCCTTAGTTGGCTAGATACTTTACTTACTTTAAAATATATCTTGCCTTAGTTGGCTAGATACTTACTTTAAAAAACTCGATAATTTCGGAACAGCTCATTCAAATTGGATAAAACCATAGTGCTTTGAAAAGGGCTGAAGAAGGGCTATAAGAATATGCAATAAAAAATTGGGGGTTCCATTTAAAAAATCCGAGATGGCTTTGCCCTGACCTTGATGACGCCATCCAAGATCAAATTGTTAAGATCGGTAAATAGATCTTTTTCAACGCTACAACTTTTGTCTGAAACATTTTTTTATAAAGTTTATAAAATGTATATTTTTCGAAATTTTCAGGGATCCCGGGGTTTTTTCTTCACCCTGTATAACACAAACATATATATTTTAAAGTGATTATGAAACAAGGAAAAAATTTTAATGATAATATGACGCGAGGATGCGCTTCAGCTGATTTCTTATATAGTGACGGACCTAAACGTGCCGCGATCGTCGCCTCGACCGCTGAGCGCGGAGCAGTGGCAAGGGGACAGTGGGTGTCACCTCTTAAATTTCGCTCGAAATGTGCAGATCGTCGGGTATGTAAAGTTAGCAACCCAACTTTAGTTCTCGATAGTTCTGATTAGAGTTCTAACTTCTTTTTGAAGAGTATAAGAGTTCTTTTATATTAATAAAAAGAGTTTCGGCGATTAACAGTATTAAAGTAGCAATTAAAAAATGAGATGCTAACTTCATCGTCACCCAACTTCAAGATCGAATAGTTCTGAGTAGCTCATTCGATATCTTTTGATGAGTAGTAGAGCTCTTGATAGATAAAAAGATATCCTGATTTTTTCCAAAAGATTAGAAATTTTGAAAAATTGAACATCAAGCTCGAATACTTCTGAATGGTCTATCTGATTTCTTTCGATGAGTTATAGAGTTCCTAATACAAGAAAAAAATTAAATTCACAGAATTGTTTAAAATATTATTACTAACAGTATTACCGTAATAGGTCTTTGACGTCAAATAACTTTTTAATTACTGTTCGGATCGATCATTCTAATTTTCGATCATTATAATTTCTTTTAGAACTCTTAAAATGCTATCCAAAACTGCTCTCAGAACTGCTGAAAAATCTCAAAAAAAATTTCACTCAGGACTTAACCAAATTTTGCTCGCCGGATCTTTAAGGTGGAATAAGTTCTAAATGGTTGGTCAGATCGCTTTCGACCGTTATAATTTCTTTTAGAACTCTTAGAATGCTATCCAAAACTGCCCTCAGAACTCCTGACAACTCGCAAAAAAGTTTCTTTCAGGACTTAGCCAAATTTCGCTTGCCGACGAGATTTTTTTATATAGTTCCAAGAGTTCTCATGACAGTTTTAGATAATATACTAAAAGTTCTAAAAGAAATTCTAATGATCGAAAGCGATTTAACCAACCACTTAAAACTTATTCAATCCTGAAAGGTCAGCGAGCAAAATTTGGCTAAGTCCTGAGCGAAATTTTTTTTGAAAGTTTTCAGGAGTTCTGAGGGCAGTTTTGGATAACATGTTAAGAGTTCTAAAAGAAATTATAACGGTCGAAAGCAATCCAACCAACTGTTTAGAACTTATTCCAGCTTAAAAATCTGGCGAGCGAAAATGGCTGTCCTGAGCGAAATTTATTTCAGAGTTTCAGGAATTCTGAGGGCAGTTTTGGATAGTATTCTAAGAGTTCTAAAAGAAATTATAACGGTCGAAAGCGATCCGACCAACCGTTTAGAACTTATTCCATCTTAAAGATCCTGCGAGCGAAATTTGGGTTGTCTTGAGCGAAATTTTTTGTGAGTTCTCAGGAGGGCAGTTCTGACGGTTCTGAAAGCAGTTTTGGATAGCATTCTAAAAATTCTAAAAAAAATTATAATGGTTGAAAGCGATCCGACCAGTAATTAAAAAATTATTTGACGTCAAAGGTCTGTTACGGTAATACTGTTAGTAATTATTTTTTAAACAATTCTGTGAATTTAATTTTTTTTGTGTCAGGATCTCTAGAACTCATCGGAAGAAATCAGATAGACCATTCAGAACTATTCAAGCTTGATGTTCAATTTTTCGAAATTTTTAATCTTTTGGAAAAAAATCAGAATATCTTTTTATCTATCAGGAACTCTAGTACTCGTCAAAGACATCGAATGAACTATTCAGAACTATTCAATCTTGAAGTTAGCACCCCATTTTTTAATTGCTTTTTTAATACTGTTAACCGCCGGAACTCTTTTTATTAATATAAAAGAATCCTTATACTCTTCAAAAGGAAGCTAGAACTCTAATCAGGACTATCGAGAACTAAAGTTGGGTTGCTAACTTCACATATCCCAGATCGTCTCCAGCTCTGGATATACATTATAGAACTAACCCTCCTGAGTAACAATCAAAAGATTTTACCCGTCGCTCATTGTTTATTAAAAAGTTATGAACAAATGAAATTATATAGATAGAACCCATTTTCTTTAGACATAATGTACATTAAACAATGTTAAACAGTATACAGGGTGCACGATTTATCTGAAGACATTGAAATATCTCGAGAACTATGCATTGGATAAAAAAAAGTGGTTAATGAAAGTTGTTAGTCTCGAAGGGGGACATCCAATTATATCAAACTCGACCTCTCACCCCACCCCCTGGGGGTGGGGGTTGGGGGCAACTTTGAAATCTTAAATGGAAACCCCCATTTTTTATTGCAGATACGGATTCTACGCCACAAAATACGTAAATTTTGTCCGAAACTTTTTTTTTTATTCGTGATAGATGGCGCTGTAATCGCAAAAAATTATATTTTCCGCAATTCTCCAGAAATGATCATTGGATTGAGAAATAAAAAATACCTGTTCAATAATTTTAAAGAACATAATAAAAGTTATTCCCCCCTATCCTCTCGGGGTAGGGTGGGTGGTAACGTTCAAATCTCAATTGCACTGCCTTTTATAATAAGCTGTAGGCATTGCACTGCCTTTTATAATAATCAACGACCCAAAAAACCCACACACTATCATTAATAATTGGAATTTTCATTAATTTTGTATATTATGATCGCCATATTAAGTCCGCCATTTTGAATTTTGCAAATCTGACTTTAAATTTGTAATCAGCGATTCAAAAAACGTAGGACTACTAAATATGTTAATAATTTTCTCAAGGAAAGTAAATTCAGCAGTGAAAAGGTTAAGCTGAAAAAAAAAGTACAATTTTGCAAGAATCGCAATAATTATCGAGTCATTAATGACAGAAATCTGACGAGTGAGCGCGCGCCGAAATGATGATTGGAAGAGCATCGTAGCCTCTCGGGCCATAATGTGGCCCAGTTGACCCAGCAGTTGTTGACGGCATGCGGCGAGACGTAGGTGCAGCAAGATAAAACAACAAATAGTTGTCCTTCTCTTCGCCGCGCTGTAGCCTGCTGCAACGTTTCTTCAATCATCTATGTTGGCGCGCTCCCATTCCTCAAATTTCTGTCATTAATAACTCGATAATTATTGCGAATCTCGCAAAACAAAATGGGACTTTTATGTTTGTCTTCCCCCCAATCTACTTTCACACTTCGGATTGGCAGCTAATTACCAAACACCCTGTATAATTTCAATTCAAGTCGAATGATATAAGTCATTAAAGCGTCTAAAACATGTCCTCCATGATCGTTATAACTTATGAAATTTTCTCTACCGATTATATTAATTTATTAAGGAACGCATTGTGTAATAACAGTTTAATTGGTGCACTTCTTAATGCTATTAAGAGCAAAATTGATTAACATTATTCAATATAGTTCTTTCTGGAATCAATTTGAATGTCCAAATCCAAATGTAATCCATTGTAAGAGAAACTTTTGTTGTAAGAGAAACGTTCGTTGCGTTACGCTACACTCAAAAGATTAATATAAATCAACTGCAACATGTACAGTTTATAAGTGAATACGTTCTAATGTGAGCTGGGTACATCAAATTCGATTTACGTTCGAATCTCATAAGGAACATCCGCGAAGTGTGTGTCTCCGATTTTAACCAAACTTGATATATTTTTAGAGCAACCAAAAATAAGAGACCGATACTTTTTTATCGGCAAAAGCTTAGGTTTAAGGAGTGAAACTGCCCCTTAAAATTTCATCCCCTTTATATTATCTTGATAACTATTGCAGATAGGAAAAAAACTTTCTGAACAAAAATTATACGGTTTTTTATGAAAAATAAAATAAGCTTAATTAAGATAAAAAGATATTTTTAACAATTAACAAAATAATCATGTCAGGTCTAAATATTAATTTATTAAATTCATTATATCGAAATTCATTATATAGGATGGTTTATTTTAATCGACAATCGGAAATATCTCGTCAGGTAAGCCAGATCGCGAAAAATGTTTCAAATAAAAGTTGTAGGGTTCAGAGGGGGCATCTGACCTTGGCTTGACTTTGGATTGTCGTTTGAAAGTCATGTAAAAGCCAACTTTAAAATCCTGAACAGAGCCTCCTATTTTTTATTACATATTTTTGTAGCCCTTGTCGAGATGTTTTCAAAACACTACCTATTGGGTTGGCAAATAAGTTCGTTCGGTTTTTGTTTCAGTGTAAGTTTCATGCGGATTCGCTTTTCTTTTCTCAGCACTATCGTACAAATCGAATACACATTTGAAAGGTTATGTTTCACTGTTTATGTTGTGTTGTGTTTGGTTTGGCTAACATCAGTATTGTGTGTGCTGCGTAGCTGTGAACATAGAAATAAATAACGTGCATTATCGTCACATTTTGCTCTATTATTTTAAAAAAAGGCGAACGAGCTGCGGATGCTCATAAAAATATATGCCGTGTGTATGGAGATGATGCCTTAACAGAACGCGTATGCCAAAAGTGGTATGCCAATTTCCATTCTGGAGATTTTGACGTCAATGATGCGCCCCGCTCCGGTCGCCCGACCGAGATTAATTCAAGTGACATTAAGGCTATAATCGAAGCAAATCCATCCCAATCGGTACGAGAGATTGCTACGACATTGAATATATCCCACACAAGCGTAGAAAAGCATTTGCGCCAGTTGGGATACGTTTCTCGGCTTAATGTTTGGGTGCTGCATCAATTAACCGAGGCTAACTTGACCACACGCATATCCATCTACGATTCGCTACGGAAACGCCAAGAAAACGACCCATTTTTTAAACGAATGGTGACGGATGATGAAAAATGGGTCGTCTACGATAATGTAAAGCGTAAAAGATCATGGGGGCACAGCAGCGAGCCATCGCAAACAACTTCGAAGGCGGGATTGCATCCGAAGAAAATAATGCTCTCCGTATGGTAGGATTTCAAGGGTGTCATCTATTATGAACTGTTACCGTCAGGCAAAACGATTGATTCAACTGTATACTGTTCAACTGTAATTGACGAAATTGAACCAAGTAATCCGCACAAAACGTTCAGAATTGGCAAATCGCAAGGATGTCGTCTTCCACCACGACAACGCCAGACTTCATACGTCATTGACCACTCGGAACAAATTGCTTCAGCTTGGCTGGGATGTTTTGTCTCATCTTCCGTATTCACCGGATCTTGCCCCTTCCGATTATCATTTATTCCGGTCACTGCAAAATTCTATGAACGGGAAAACCTTTAAGGATGAAGAGGCCGTTAAAAATCACCTGGATTGGTTTTTTGCCGATAAGCCCCAGACGTTTTACGAATGCGGCATAATGAAGTTGATGGAAAGATGGCTATAGGTCATCGATAAAGATGGCCAATATATAATTGATTAAAATTTATCTTGTGTATAAAAAAATTGTGTTTTATTTTACTCTAAAAAACCGAACGAACTTATTTGCCAACCTAATATTTTTGTCTTTTGCGTAAGCCATTCCCAAGATATGAAACTTCAAAGTTGACGTACCTCCGGCATTCGCATTACCCGATGTACACCGCGGGGAGGTTGCTTGGTCAGATTTATACATCACTGGCTCTAAAAAGGGTCGATTTTGTGTGTATGTGTGTGTGTGTGTGGGGGGGGGGCTCATTCATTATAGATGTTCGAAAACGCCGCCATCGACAGCTCAGCACATTCGAACTCGCTTTTCGAAACATTCGACGAGTTTCGAAAAGTTTGCTGGAATCGTTTAGCACGCATTTCTGATGCGATTCATATCCTGCCACGTCGTTGACGACTGCGCAACACTGCGTCTTTAAAAAATCCCTACAGATAAAAATCCGGAGGAGTAAGGTCGGGTGATCTTAGTGCCCACCAAATTGGACCATCTCGACTTATCCGTCGATGAGAGAAAGTGGCATCGAGGTGATTCCCGAAGGAAAGTAAACTATGATGTATAAATCCGACCGAGCAACCTCCCCACGGTGTACATCGGATAATGCGAATGCCGGCAGTATGTCAACTTTGAAGCTTCATATCTTGGGAATGGCTTACGCAAAAGATAAAAGTAGGTAGTGTTTTGAAAACGTCTCGACAAGGGCTACAAGAATATGCAATAAAAAATAGGGGATTCCATTTAGGATTTTAAAGTTGACCTTTACGTGGTTTTCAAACGACAATCCAAGATCAAGCCAAGGTTACCGCCAGATGCTCCTCTCTAAACCCTACAATTTTTATTTGAAACATTTTTCGCGATCTGGCTTACCCGATGAAATATTTCCGATTGTCGATTAAAATAGATCACCCTGTATGGAAGAAAAAGTTAGCATTTTTTATTTTGAATCCACCATATATTGTTTTACATTTATATTATACGGACAATTACAATTTATAATTGGAAGCGATATCATAAGTAAAGTGTTTAGTAACGTGTGCGGCTTAATCGTTACTTTGCTACGCAAATAATGAACATTTACTTACACGTTTTGAATGTAGGTATAAAAATAATTCAGAACATTTTACATGAACTTAATATATAATACATAAACATAAATATAATCTTAACATAAATATAAACTTAACACATAAACGCAAATTGTCGAATATTTTTTTTTTATTTGTGACATTCTGCAACACATTCACTTATAGAAGTTTATTACTAACTGTGATAAACTAGCTAGTAATAATAATTAATTTTATTATTTATACAAATAATTTTCATATAAATAATTATTCATATAAATAATAAAATTATTTATTGTCATTAGTCAATTTATTACAGTCAATAATAAATTTCTGTAAGAGTCTGTTTTCAGCGATTGCAATCGCTAGGCGCGCGCCGTCCATACGGAGAGCTTAGGCCGAAAATATTTAGCACTCAAAGGATTAAAATATAAAAACTTTATACACAAAGCATATTTAATCATCGCAATATCACTGCAAATACTACATTTTGTCTCATTCTCAACTGAGTAACAATATTCTATCGGGTTTTAAAATATATTTGATCTATGTTCAATATATCCGCTCTGATACCACAAATATTTAATAAAATTTTGAAACCTTGGAAAAGAAAACTGATTATGTACGAGTAACTGCAATTTTAATATGTTGTCTCTGGTATGTAAGTTTATATATTATAATCTAACAGTTTATATTATAATCTATTAAATTTATATTATAATCTAAAAAAATAACTATATCCCAAAAATGTCTAACAAAATTTTTTCACGTACGAAATCCATAAGCGTCTAATGGTTGCATATATTTGGTTTCTTTTGGTATGCTGAATAATTTCAATTGTTTTTCTTTCGATGTTATCTCGTGCACTGCTCGTGCATTGTTCGTTTACAATGACTGCTCCAAGAATCTAATAGTAAAATAGTTGTACATGGGAAAATATATGGTTACAGTTAGTATATGGAAAATAGAGTTCTTTTAACCAGGTTTCAAAATATTACAAATAAAAAAAAAGATGTTTGGCGACCCGCGTTTATATGTTAAGAGCACTGAATTATTTTTATACATGTAATATTTTACATTATTTATTAATTAAAATTTATTTATTTATTAATTTATTTATTAATTAAATGCATTCAAATGATATAAATAGATGTTTGACATTTGCGCATAGCAATATAGCGGTTAAATGTTCGCACAGATTATAATTTAAATATAAATCAATATATAGGGTGTCTCAGAACTTTGGCACACAGGCTCCATAGGGACATAGAGCTAATTGAGAGGAACAAAAAACTCCTCTACCATAATGTGAAAATCGTAATAGTTTTTCAATTATAACAGCGCAAAGTTAGGCGTTTTCCACGCCCAGCGCGGCCTATAGACGCTCCGTGGCTGTGAGCGTGGAGGCTGAGCGATAACGCGTCTCGCGCTGACTGTCGCAATGGCTGTCGCAATGGCTGTCGCAATGGCGCTTTGACGCCGCGCGACGGTCAGCGCGAGCTGCGTTACCGCTCAGCCCCCACGCGCATAGCTTGCCGCGGAGCGTTTATACAAGGTGGTTGATTAGTTGCCAACCTGAAATGTGAAGGTAGATTGGGTTAAGATAAACATGAAAGTCCCATACCGTTTTGCGAGATTCGCAATAATTATCGAGTTATTAATGACAGAAATCTGAGGTATGGGAGCGCGCCGACATAAATGATTGGAGAAGCATTGCAGCTACTCAGGCCACAGCGCGACCCACTCGACCTAGCAACTGTTGGCGGCGTGCGGCGAGACGTAAGTCCGGCGAGATAAAACAACGAATAGCAGCGCATTGTCTTTCCCCTCGCCGCGCACCGGCATCAGTTGCTAGATCAACTGGGCCGCGCTGCGGCCTAAGCAGCTGCAACGCTTCTCCAATTATCTATGTCGACGCGCTCCCATTCCTCAGATTTCTGTCATTAATAACTCGATAATTATTGCGAATCTCGCAAAACGGTATGGGACTTCAATGTTTATCTTAACCCAATCTACCTTCACATTTCGGGTTGGCAACTTATAATTAACCACCCTGTATGCCGCGCTGGGCGTGGAAAACGCCTTTGCGCTGTTATAGTTAAAAAACTATTACGATTTTCACATTATGGTACAAGACTTTTTTGTTCTTCTCATTTAGCTCTACGGAGCCCGTGTCCCAAAGTTCTGAGACACCCTGTAGACGTTCCGCGGCAAGCTGTGCGCGGCAAGCTGTGCGTGGGGGCTCAGCGGTAACGCGGCTCGCGCTGACCGTTGCGTGGCGTCAAAGCGCCAAGACGCCATCGCGACAGTCAGCGCGAGACGCGTTATCGCTTAACCCCTACGCACACAGCTTGCCGCGGAATGTCTATAGGCCGCGCTGGGCGTGGAAAACGCCTAACTTTGCGCTGTTATAATTAAAAAACTATTACGATTTTCACATTATGACACAGGACTTTTTTGTTCCTCTCACTTAGCTCTATATCCCTACGAAGCCCGTGTGCCAAAGTTCAGAGACACTCTGTACAGATGGATTCAGAATGAAAAATGTTAATTTTTCCTTCATATAATGAATTTGATAAATTAATAATTAAACCTGAAATTGTCATTTTAATTGTTAAGAATATCTTTCTCTCTTAATCAAGCCTATTTTATCTTTCATGAAAAAACCTGTACAATTTTTGTTTAACCCTTTGACTGCGATCTGTTTTAAGTCGAAGCGCTTCGCGTGAGCGGCATGCGGCCCGCAAATGCGATCGCTGGGAACTGAATACTTTTTCGCCACACATCTCACATATTGAATTTGAATTTAATCCTCTTCATCTGTAGAAATACTAAGTAATCTTGGCCGTTTATTTTTCCTTCTACACCCAACTATCCCATTATATATTATATATTATATACAGGGTGTCTTATAACTAATCTGGCAGAGCTCGTGGAGACATAGAGCGGGTTAAGACAAATATAAAAGTCCCATACCGTTTTATGAGATTCGCAATAATTATCGAGCGGTAAAAATGTTTGGTCCATGATACAGCTTGTAAATGAAATATGAACGATACAGAGAAATATTAACTGAAAATATTAACACTGAGTCTAATTCATCAAGGTTTATGGTTAACTTAAACAAAATTATGGTATTCTCTGGTAATCAAAATTTCTTAATCGTTCTCTCTCTCTCTCTCTCTCTTTCTCTCTCTCATTTCGTCAGAAAATTGGTTCATTCAACCAAACATATTTTCTGTGTAGACTTGAATAAAACGATAGGACACGATGAGTCTCTACGCGAATTCTATCATACTCTAACAATTAAATATTCTCCTAACGATAGAGTACAATAGAGTACGATGAAAAGTGTGCATCGTACTCTATCTTTACGCGATATCATTTCATTCGGATCCGATGCAGCAAAACGATAGATTGCGATAGAAAACAATGAGAATCTCTGTAGATCTCATCGCTCTCTATCGCTTTCTCCTTTTCGATGTTTTCCTTGATCAAAGAACTTTTGAATCTTGGACTTTACAATTCAATATGAGCTATCTGTGGTACCTCATAAAATAATCTCGTAATTGTAATCGCGAATATTCAGCGGCCATATCGGCGCGAGCTTAGACGCAGTGCGGCGGGATGTAGGAGCGGCGAGGTAAGGACATAAACATTGGCGCGTCGTCCTTCCTCTCGCCGCGCGCCGGCAACAGTTCCTTTGTCGACTGGGCAGTACTCTCTAGCCTGAGCGGCTAGATGCTCCTCCCATAACGTCTCGGCGTGCACTCATTCCTCAGATTTCTGTCATTAATAACTCGATAATTATTGCGAATCTCACAAAACGGTATGGGACTTTTATATTTGTCTTAACCCGCTCTATGTCTCCACGAGCTCTGCCAGATTAGTTATAAGACACCCTGTATATATTGCAGTGTTGGACAAAGTAAACCACCAAAGCCTTCGCCGAGCGCGCATTTGCGTCCATAGTCTAAACCGATAGCTTTCGCCGGACGCATATATGCGTCCATTGGCGACACTGATAGTCTTTGCTGGACGCATATATGCGCCCACAACAGTCAAAGGGCTAAAAAGTTTTTTCCTCTCTGCAATAATTATCAAGATAATTTAAAGGGGATGAAATTTTGAGTGGCAGTTTCACCCCTTAAATCTGAGCTATTGCCGATAAAAAAATATGGGTGTCTTATTTTTGGCCACCCTATAAATATACCAAGATTGGTCGAAGTGTATCGAAGACACTTTGCAGATGTTCCTTGTCAGTGTTAAATTGGCTCTCAACTTTTTATCTGCATATTTCAGTTTCAATAACTATTATTAATAACATTGATAAAATTAATATGAAACCAATAATATATGAAAAATCAATAATATGAATCACTGCTTTTAAATAAAAGGAAAAAATAAATTAATTATTGTACTGTTTAAATTCCTTTTTCTAGTCCTTCTAGATATCTTAATTCAAAAAGCAAATTTTTTAATCATTTACTTTATAAGAATATTACTTATTCGCCATTACTTTTTAATTGGAAAATAATTAAAGTAAAACTGTTTATTAAAAAAAAAAAAAAAGAGAAAGTGCAGGAATAATATAATTACTTGGCGATTTTAAACAATTTCTCATGTGCTTAAATATCTTAGTATTGTTTAAATCTATTTTTCACAATAACAAAATAAGTTTTTATAATCTTACGTACAATTTATAAATTTTTTTTATACGCTTTTGTATGTTTTCTGTTAGGTTAAATACATTTCAATGAATTTTTAATAATATTTTGTTGGATATAAATATGTACTTTTTTTATGTTGATGGCGTATTTGTAAAGTTTTTCTGTAAAGATTCCATAACTTTTTACAAAAATTAAATAAAAATTTTATTACACATACTCTCTCTTTCTCTCCTTCTCTCTCTTTCCCTTCTCTCTATCCCTTTCTCTCCCTCTCTCTCCCTCCCTCTCTCCCTCTCTCCCTCTCCCAATGGTCATATAGAATTTAATTCAGAATTTTAGATTTTGCAATTTCGATTGATTTCATCATCAGTAACCTAAGAAACATGGACATATCTCTAGAATATGATTTCCTCCATAATGAAATATAACGAAATTAATCACTTGGAACCATCATATTGGATTTTCCATTGGATCCATTTTGAATTTTAGAATTTCAACTCTGGTTTTGTCACCAGCAACCTGAAAGACTTTTTATGAAGAATTTATATAAAATCAAACGGGACTATCAATCTTAATAAATATTCGACAAAAATGGACAAAATTGAATATTTAAGTGTTGCCATATTGGATCCGCCATCATGAGTTTCTCAAGTTTGATTCCGGATTCATAGGCAGCGATCCAAAAACTATAAATATGAACAAATTTGATACATATCTGTTGAAAATTGGCAGAGCTATTTAAGGTGCTCATGCAGGATGTCCTAGAACAATTTTTATAGAGCTCGTGGAGACATAGAGCGAGTTAAGACAAACATAAAAGTCTAATACCGTTTTGCGATATTCACGATAATTATCGAGTTATTAATGACTAATCTGATGAGTGTGCGCGCGCTGACATGGATGATTAGAGAAGCGCCGCAGCCTTTCAGGTCACAGCGCGGTTCAGTCGATTTAGCAACTGTTGGCGTGCGGCGAGACGTAGGTGCGGCAAGATAAAACACGAATAGCGATGCGTTGTCTTCCTCCTCGCCGCGTACCAGCAACTAGATTGACTGAGTCGTGTTGTGGTCCGAGCGGCTGCAACGTTTCTTCAATCATCCATGTCGGCGCCTACTCATTTCTCAGATTTCTGATTAATAATTTGGTAATTATCGTGAATATCGCAAAACAGTATGGGATTTTTATACTTGTTTTAACCTGTTCTATGTCTTCATGAGTTTTGTAAAAATTACTCCAGGACACTCTACAGAATGTCCCATAATTGTAACACACCAACTCCATAGGGGCGTAAAGCTAAGCGAGAGAAACGAAAAAGTTCTCTCCAATTTAGCGACATCTTGCATAGTTTTTAGTAATAACCGAGTAAAGTTTGATGTTTGTCACACCCATCGCGACCTATAGATGCTCCGCAATGAGCTGTGTGCGTTGAGGCTGAGCGGTAACGCGGCTCACACTGACCGTCGCGATGGCGTCTTGGTGTTTTAACGCCGCGTTACCGCTCAGCCTCAACGCACACAGCTCGCCGCGGAGTGCCTATAGGCCACGATGGGCGTAACAAACGCCAAACTTTACGTGGTTGTTACTAAAAAACTATGCAAGATACCGCTAAATGGAACAGGACTTTTTGTTCCTCTCGCTTAGCTCTACGCCGCTATGGAGTTCGTGTCTTACAATTATGGAACACTCTGTATATGCCGCGATGGGCGTGATAAACGTCAAACTTTCCGCGGTTATTTAATATTTATTATTAAAAAAACTGTACGAGATATCGCTAAATCGAAGAAGACATTTTTGTTCCTCTCGTTTAGCTCTACGCCCCTATGGAGTTGGTGTGTTACAATTATGAGACAACTTGTATACAGGATGTCCGGTAATTAGCTGCCAACCTGAAGTGTGAAGGTAGATTGGATTAAGACAAACATAAAAGTCCCATACCGTTTTGCGAGATTTACAATAATTATCGAGTTATTAATTATAGAAATTTGACGAATGAGCGCACGCTGAGATAGATAATTGGAGAAGCATCGCAGTGTCTCGGATCACAGCGCGGCCCAGTTGACCTAGCAACTGTTGGTAGCGTGCGGCGAGATGTAAGTGCGGTGAGATAAAACACCAATGGCGGCGTGTTGTCCTTCTCGCTGCGCACCGGCAACAGTTTCTGAATCAACTGGGCCGCGCTGTGGCCTGAGCAGCTGCAACGCTTCTCCAATCATCTATGTCGGCGTGTGTCCACTCCTCAGATTTCTGTCATTAATAACTCGATAATTATTGCTAAACTCGCAAAACGGTGTGGGACTTTTATGTTTGCCTTAACCCAATCTACCTTTTTTTGTTCACGGGAGGGGGGGAATCCTCATGGATACTTCCGTCCCTTTTGGGGAAGAGCGGAGGTTATGCCGGACTCTTACTGGCTAAGGCCCAGTTCCACAAAATCAAGTTTAAACCGTGATTATCTGAACTGACGTTACATTTAACGGCATGGTTAAACTTATATCGCGTTCCACATCATGTTTTTAATTGTAGTTTACTTAAACCTATAGTCTGTATGAAGAAACAGTCAAAGACTTCTCTTTCTTTTCAAATGTAGAATATGATTGGTTGTTGCTAATAGTGAAAAGAGAGAAAATTGAAATAAGTTGGATGCTATGACATCTAGTAGAGAACAATATATCTGTTTCGTATGAAGTAAACACTAACCAACATTAATATTTGCTGTATTTGTACTTATTATATAAGTATTAATTTATTAAAAAGTGGAAGTCCAGTGTTAATAATAATCAATTAGTTTATATTATTGATTTGATTGCATTTATCATATAATAATTGACTTTTATATATAGTTTTATATTCTGTTTTAGAATATAATCTATCGAAGCAAAAAACCCAATATTTTAAATTAAATTTATATACTTACTGTTCTGTTTTATGAGAAATTTCATGCTCGATTTCTGCTAGAACTGGAATAACAGATTCTTTTGATAATCTAAATCGTGCATGAAAATCGACATTATCAAATTCTTCCAAATATGATGGTCGTCTTATTCTTATATTTCTTGTCCGTCAATAAATTAGGTTTTCAAAATCTTCATCTTTAGATGAAGATAATATGTATTCTAAAGCCATATCTCTTTGGTGTTCAAACGTTCAAAATATTTGTCAACTGAACTCCAAAACCGAGATAGTCATAAATTTTTTTCTCAAATTGATGGTACTGCAGTGTTAAATTTAGTTTAAATTCATTAAACGCCCAAAGTTTTGAGTTTAACTTTAACTGTGAGAAATCAACGTTAACCATGGTTTAAGGCAGTTGTGGAACGCAATTTTTCGTCTAAACTAGGGTTAACGAGTTAAACTTCGTTTACAGTAAGTTGTGAAACCGGGCCTAAAAACCCTCTGGGGTGCCTTCCAGGCGAGCCGAAGTGGGGGAGCTAGGGGAATCGCGCCAGCATTCCTTCCTCAGCAACTCAATCTACCTTCACACTTCGCGTTGACAGCTAATTACCCTGTCATATAAGTCATTATCAAGAGCGGTACTTTCTTTTCGGTTCATATGTGAGTCATTATCAGTGAATTAGTTAAGGAAAGAGGATAGTATCACTCAATTACCAAATTTTCTTTGGGTAAATTAATCATAGCACCAATTTTTAATAAACACTTGATCATAATTTAATATTGTGAAATCTAGTTTAAATCATCATTCTATTTGAAAAATAGTCTACATGAAAAATAGTGGATTATAACCCAAATGATACAGTATTCTGATTATTTTGGTTTCTGGTGAATGCTACAGGAATTACAGAAGTACTTCTCGTTTTTATGCTAAGCGATATTCTAATCGTTGGCATTCAAATGTTCATAAATAATAAATATCAAAAGAAAATCTCGAATAAAATCACTACATTATCAAAGACAAAAAATATGCTTTAAGACAGTCTTCTTCTTGCCTTCATTAGCCGGATCGTCCGCAGATCTTGCCTTCATTAGCCGGAATATATCTCAAAATAAGAACTTTTGGCATTATATAACGCCTGTTGAACGTTTAACGAAAAATTACAAGAAACAGAACAATGTGTAAAAAGTACGGATTTTGGCCCATCGTGGGGAATGAACAAAACATATAATTTCTATAGGATTTTGACTTTCTGAACAAGATGCCGTCGAGTTTTCCTCTAAATCGCGGGGAATATGTTCAAATCCGAGAATTTATCATGCAATAATCGAATGGCCCGGGAAGCCTTTGCGTAAACTTTGAAGCTATGAACCATGAAAAAAGGAGGGCGTACTAGGTGGCGACGGGAACGCCGTGCGTTCGGGACATGCATCTTATTTTCGTTCCGAAGAGAGAAAAATATCGAGAGCGCGGTAGTTCGCTAGCCCGGGAATCGAACCCGGGTCTTTCGCTTGCCGGGCGACTGCTCTAAACCACTGAGCTACCTGACGCTCCACACTCAGATTCGGTTTAGTCTGTTTTTAGTCAGTTTTAATGATAACATGTTTTGTCAAATCCAAGTGGGCATAGTTAACATTGTTACTGACATCTAGAAGTGCGCTATAAATGAATAGATTGGTATCTGTTATAATTTTATACATTTGGTATGGTTGCAAAATGTGAAATTAAAAGAATATAGAAATTCAAAATAACGAATCCAATATGGTAGACACGAAAATCAAGAAATCAACTTATTTTCGTGAAACCTGGTGACTTACAGCTTTTTATGCGGCGAAAAATAAAGGGACGATTGACTATCTAAATGGTGATTTATAAGATATTCTTCTGAAATAGTAAGCTTGACGCTCTGAATGATAAACTTCACTCACAAATGTAGTAAAGTTTCAGCTCAAGAATGTCAAGCTGACTATCAGAGTTATGTCGTATTGATTACCCTTCATTTTTCTCTGTGTAGGTTGCTCATTTCGTATATGCTTTTAGGATTCAAGTCATATTTACCAACAAACAAAAAACGAACGATAAAAAAAACCAAACTAACGAAACCAACAAACAGAAAGCGGAAACTTCATGTACTCATTTATTCAGAAGTAAACGATTGATGCTGATTTTCCGTGTAACTGTTTCACGGTTTTATCATCTGATTAACCATCTCTGAGTGTGTCCATGTTTATCATTTTTACCGTTATATTTACAAAAAAAAAATACTAATTTATTCGTTCAGAAATAGACTATTACTTTACATTTTACTTTACATTACTTTACATTGGAAAGGTAGTTTTTCGTAGATATAAAATTCTGATATTTTTTTTGGTTATCACTACTTATAGTCTCAGTTCAAGAAAACTCAAATTTTATTCTTAAAACACTTATAAAAAAGTTGGGCGTTAAAGGGTTAAACTTTACAACTATTGGGTCTGGGAAAAAGTTCGTGACGTTTTTCCCGATAGATGGCGTCAATTGCAAATAACTCAGGAAACACAGATTGTAGCGACACCACTAAACGCTCGTTGGAAAGGTGACACTTCAGGCGTTATTTTGAGTGTATAAACATCAGAATTGGTGCAGTGGTTGGAAAGTTGTTTGCGTTTGAAAATGGAGAAAAGTAATGAAAAATTGCGCTATATATATATTTTGCAATATTATTACGACAAAGAGAAGAACGCTGCGCAGGCTTGTGAAAAAATTTGTGCTGTGTACGGTGAAGGTACTTTATCAAAATCTGCTGCGCGGAAATGGTTTGCTCGCTTTCGTTCTGATAATTTTGATGTGAAAGATAAGTCACGCTCTGGTTGTCCAATCACTGAAAAAGCTGATGAAATTCTTGAAAAAGTCCAGCAAGATAAGCATATCAGCAGTGTCGATATTGGTGTGGAGCTAGGCATTGACCACAAAACTGTTTTGAACCATTTACACAAAGCTGGCTACAAAAAGAAGCTCGATGTATGGGTTCCTTATGAGTTGAGCGCGAGAAACATGATAGACCGAATTAACATCTGCGATGCGCTGCTGAAACGCAATGAAATCGAGCCATTTCTGAAACATGTCATAACCGGTGATGAAAAATGAATCACGTACGACAATCGGAAGCGTCAAAGATCGTGGACAAAGGATGGTGAGCCGTCACAAGCGTTCGCGAAGCCAGGATTGACGCCGAAAAAGGTGATGCTGTGTGTGTGGTGGGACTGGAAGGGAATCGTCCATCATGAACTACTTCCAGTTGGTCAGACGATTGATTCTCAACTCTACTGTAGACAACTAGAGAGATTACGCCAGGCAATTGAAAGAAAACTGCCAGAATTGAATAATAGGAAAAGTGTTGTCTTCCATCATGACTACCCATCACACACTTTTTTTATGACCCGTCAAAAATTGCGAGAGCTTGGTTGGGAAGTTTTGATGCATCCACCGTATAGTCCAGACATAGCACCCTCTGACTATCACTTGTTCCGATCTCTGCAGAACTCTCTCAATGGAATTAAGCTGGTTTCAAAAGAAGCCTGTGAAAACCACTTGATTCAGTTTTTCAACCAGAAATCACAGTTCTTCACCGATGGCAACATGGCTCTACCCGAAAAATGGCGAAACATTGTCGATAATAATGGAGCATATTTGGTTTAAATATATTCATTTTCATACTATAAGAAAACCAGTTGAATTTTACTAAAAAACGCCACAAACTTTTTCCCAGACCCAATATTATTTGAAACATTTTTGTCAAAAATGCATTATTTTCGAGACATTCGGTGTCTAAATTAAAATGGAACGCTCTATATAAATGTTACATTCATGATTATTCCTAGATCAACAGTTTTTTTATTAATAAAACTAATAATACAGTTTTTTTGTTAATGTTTTATTAATTCCTCCAGTCATTCTACATGTAAAAACATACTTTATTTTACCCTAATACGTTTTTAATGTAAAATATAAAAAATCTCATAAAATATCCACATCTCGATAATACTTTAATATTTTTGTATTAATAATATTAATCTTTGTTTATTGATGCATTCAATCGGTAATCGGTAAAATACAATTTTATGTATCTTTATAAGTGTTTTAGAGCCTATATATATAATATATATAATAAGCAAAATGAATAACATGCACGATACTCCACAATCAACTGTTTTGCAGATATTAAGAAAATTTAAATTTTATCCTGATCACATCAATTTACTCTAGACATTAAAATTAAACATTTAAATTAACGTTAAAATTACCACGTTCGCGACATAGTGACCCACCGGTGGGTCACACACTATGAAACATTGCAATGCTTCTAAAAGTCTCTGTGTGTATCGATATATCTCTATATATCATAATTACGGCTACATGAGAAATGTATCTATGTACTAGCAACATGGTTTGTCGATCAGACAATTATAGCAAAATAAAAAAAATTGTGCGTCCTTTAGAGTGAACCAATGGATTTATTGATTCAACGAACGTCGCGAACGTGTTAAACAATTTTGCAAACAGATTGCAAATCTAGTGGGCGCAATATATAATGTGGGGGCGGGAAATAGAAAGGGAGAGGAAGGAGATATTAATTTTTGTTGTTTTTTGACAAAACAATCTTTACGAATGTAGATAGTAAACCATATATAAATCAGTATAATTCACGATATTGAACAGAAAATTCTCATTGGTACGATTTTATATCATATCAGAAGCTACGGTGAACGTTTAGTACAATATTATTTTTATCATGCTTTCTTTTAATTTATTAACCACATTTTCTATGTGCTTACGCGTACACGCACGCATAATTCTCTTAAATTTAGTAATTTTCCATAACACGTATGCATGCACGCATGCATGCACACATATGGTTAAATTTATATTAAATAAAGGAACAAAAAAGTAACGATTCGTTACTTTTTGAATAACGATGACGGGAATAAGTTACTTTTTTCGGTAACGAGTAACGGTTTATCTGATTATTTTTAAAACATAATTTTCAATTCTGTGGATGTATGCGTACATGCACACGCATGGACGCACGTACACAGGATGAACAAAATAGTGTTACAAATTTTTATTTCTAAAAATATTGTGTCTAGAAAAAATTGTTTTAAACAAAGTGCAGTATCTTAAGGTGGCCATAAATTGATAAGTTATAGAAATTTTTGTAGGCAATGGTTTTCAAAGCATTTCAAGATTATTTGAATTTTTTCAATGAAAATGGATATTTTTTTTATACCGAGTTCTGAAAGACTGTTTAATTTTGCATAAAAAGATGTTGATGAAAATGTCCCAAAACCAATAGTTTAGAAGATATCCATAATTTTTAATCAAATTAGACAAAACTGAAAGCTGCTAACTACTCAAAAACCTAACTTACTTAACCTAATTTATTTATTTTACTTAATTTGAGAGTGCCAATCAAGCAATTATTTTACACATTTATGCCTAAGTTACATCACAGATATTATAAAGGATCCTAAAACCTTTCCATGCTAGAATCACTATGTGTATTGAAGAAGATCGTTATTTTGAACATTTATTAATTTAAAAAAAGAAATATATATACTTCTATCTTAATTTACTAAATAAATACTAATGAATCTTATTTTACTAAACTAACTTATTTTACTAAATAAATACTAATGAATCTTATTTTATATAAAATTTTTATAAAATTTATATACTTTTATATAGAATTTTATATTTAAAATAATAATTTATTCCTTTTTTAGAAATAAACACATGTGAAAACACAGCAGACAGAATTTGGAGTTATTAAATATTATGGAAGTGATGCACTATGAGATTCTTATCTCTACTAATACATAAATGTGAACCTGCATATAGGATTATCTTTTTTTTATGTCTCTTATTCGTTGTTCTTGATTGATTTGACTAAGAAAGGAACATATGTACATGCATGAAAGATAATAATCACTTGATAAGTGCTCTTGAATTTAGGTAAAGTAAGTAGATTAGATAAGTTAAAGTTTTAAGTAATTAGTATTTTCCAGTTTTGTTCAGATCGATTACAAAATACAGATAACTTTTAAACTATTGATTATCGAACGTTTCCACAGATACATTTTTACATAAAATTAAAGTCCTTCAGAATCTAGTATAAACAATGTCCATTTCTATTGAAAAAAATTCAGTTAATCTTGAAATGACTTTGAAAACCGCGGTTTATAAATATTTCTATAACTTATTAATTTATGAGATTAAGATACTGCACTTTTGTTTAAAAGTTTTCTCTAGAAACAATATTTTTGGAAATGAAAATTTGTAACACTTTATTTCGTTTACCTTGTATAAATCCCATTTTAATTTTTTTACATAATTATCTCCTAAACTACTTGCTATTCGAAAAAATCTTATGGAAAATCTTATAATGAGATTCTTTTTCTTTTTTTGATGCAAGAGTCTCTAAAATCTCAAAATAACTTTTATCCTTTTAAAAGAACTATATGTCTCTTTTTAACTTTAGTCTTATAATCAATTCCAAAATGAGTTCATTGATTTATGACGTATGAATCCTGCAAAATTATTTATGATTAATGAAAGTCATTTAAAATCTGTCTTAGTTGAACGGTCCATCTTCTGTGTTCAAAAGGATGATATTGGATATCAATACATTGGTCAATTTTGTTTCTGAATTTACTTCTTCTAAAGTTGTCTGAATAATATTTCGGCAGATCCATGATCCGGACTCTCATATACTTGATATAGGAACAAACGATAAGAATAAAAATGATAGTCTTAGTATTTTGGATTATGTTGGATATTAGTATTTTGGATTGCAGTAAATCATGACACATTGTAAGAATTATTTATCATCCGAGCGCTGGTATAAAAATTCAATGTTATCGCTGCAAATGTGAGATAATCTGAATTTTTTGAACAGTGCGTATTAAATCTGTTTTTCCTCCGAAGAACTTCTGAATTAGTGCAACTAGTACAACAAGTTAAAATGGAAACGAAGATGAGTTAGATTTTTTCTCACTCTAACTTGTTGCCTTAATGCAGAAGTTCTTCCAAAAGGAACAAACCAATTGTGCTGTCGCAAAAATTTCCGCTGAGTACGAAGTTCATAATTATGAAACACTATAAGTGTAGAATGGCGACAGGCTTGAAAATTCTCTCTCTTTCCTCTCTTCTCCTTTTTCCCTCTCTCCCTCCTTTCTATCTCTTTCCCCCTCCCTCTTTTCCTCCTAGGCCGGGATGGTGGTGGCCCATCCTGTCACACAAACAAAGACGGCCTGGTCGTGAAATGGTGGTTGAGGCTTCGACTTCCCTCTTTCCCAACCATCATAGGCAGGGCGCAAGAAGAAAAAGCGGCGGTCAAAGACTCAGAGCTTTCCCCCTCTTTTCTTTTAGGGACAGACGGCGTCCTAATGCCAGAACAAGGGGCCTGCTATTTAAGGGCATCCGGACCTCTAAAAAATCCCTTCGTTATGCTACTCGGGAAGGTTTTAGGTAGGAGTTTGATATAACCCCAGACTTTTCCCCGGGAGTCTGCGGTATCCAAGATGGATTTCCTCCTCAAGAGAAGAAGAAAAAAGAAAAAAGTAGATCTCATCAAAGCATTTTTTAAATATCTAAAATAATTTTTTTAAAATAACATTCTTTAAAAATTGTTTTTTGCATAAGCTGTTCCAGAAATATAAGGCTTCAAAGTTTATTTAGATACTAGTTAAAAACAGGACTTAATAATCTTGCATATTGAGTGTTGTCTGTTGAAAAACCTAACGGCACATATCTTTACCACCAAGTTATCATTGTACAAGCTATTTTTGTCATGTCAATTATTTCGGATGAGCTGTAATCTTTCATAATAAATAATCTGATGAATAATCAAAGTATGAACTATGAAATTTTTAAATAAAAAACTGTTTATGTAATTAGTATATGTATTATATATAAATTAGTAGAATGGTTCTAAATAAATTCTGGAAATGCAAACATAAGAACTTAACATTTAGTAAAATTTTTACAAGATTTTAAAATTTATACATCAATATTAAGTAGCACTTGATATATGCACTTATAAGGAAATTGTTTCTCACCGACCTTGATAGGCTTTGGATATATCGAGCATTAAAAAATATTAGAACCATATATTTTTTTAACTGCATATTTTAACGTAAGAGTAGAAAATCTTCTCGAAAAAACGACATTTCCATTATTTCTTAAATTACGAGATATATGAAAAATGTTTCATACAAAAGTTATAAAGTAATTTATATTCTTTGAAACGGTCTACACAAATTAGAAAAAAAAAGGAATATTTTTAACAGTCCCCTCTCTTTCCCTCGTTACTTTTACAAATTTTTATATTTTTGCAAGGACGAAAATTGAAGAGCATTAAATATGAAAATCGTAACAGTTTTTTAATTATAACAGCGCAAAGTTAGGCGTTTTCTACGCCCAGCGCGGCCTATAGACGCTCCACGGCAAGCTGTGTGCGTGGGAGCTGAGCGATAACGTGTCTCGCGCTGACTGTCGCAATGGCGTCGTGGCGCTTTGACGCCCGCGCGACGGTCAGCGCGAGTTGCGTTACCGCTCAGCTCCCACGCACAGCTTGCCGTGGAGCGTTTATAGGTCGCGCTGGGCGTGGAAAACACCTAACTTTGCGCTGTTATAATTAAAAAATTATTACGATTTTCACATTATGGTAGAGGACTTTTTTATTCTTCTCACTTAGCTCTATGTCCCTACGGAGCCCGTGTCCCAAAGTTCTGAGACATCCTGTATACTAAATTACCAAATAACTTATCGAAAATATGAGCAAACTTTTGCACTCATCCAATATTAGGTAAATGCAAAAGTTTTAATTAGTCTCTAAAAATACATGGTCTCAAAAATTAGTCTCTAAAAAATACGATTAATCCAGTTTTATGACAACATTTATAAATACAAGTGCGTATGCATATACGCGCATGTATGCATGTTAATATGCCATTGGATGATAGAAAACAATAGCAATTATTTGATAAAATGAGAAAATATAGGGGAAGTGAGTGAAAGGGAGGGAGAGAGAAGAGAGAAATTTCTTAGTTAATTTTTTGCTAAATCCATAAAAAAATTTTTGTACCCACCTTATACTAAATTGGTTACGCTAATGTAATAGATGTCAGTTTGTTAAAAACTATGTACCATATACATATGTATCATACATTCATAAATATATATACGTTTATGCACATCATATACATTCAAACACATCAAAGCTGCGAGTGCAGCCTGAGAAACAAATTTACTTTACATGCGTGAGTACTAAAAATTGGAAAATCAACTTTTCTCTGCAGATTCTGAGGATAACACTAAGAGATTTCAAGATTTACCTCTTAATACAATTGACCGCAATGAAAAGCTTGCGCCAATATTACATGATAAAAATATTATTAAATTTTTTTATAATGATTTTAGTTTATGAAATATTTTATTCCAAAATTTGATAGACATAAAAACTTCAGATAAGAATATTGCGACATATTGCGAGTAATTGTATATAATCTGTCATCAATCTAATGGCCCATCTACATAGGTCGCAACATGCAAAACGCAGATAGCACGATGCAAAAATTGACCAATTATAGTCGAATGTAAGGAAAATGATCAACTATGATTGATTAATTTCTGCGTCCTGCGATCAGCATTTTGCGTGTTGCGATCTATATAGATGGGCCGTAACAGTTTTGTATGTACTTACGTCGCGACACTACTGAGCTGCTTAATGAGTGAAAAATTGTATAAAATATTTAGAGGTACATACGTGACTTGTCATTAGCAATCTCTTCAACGTCTTTATATTCGTCGTTTTCCTTTATTTTGGCAGAATCAAGTATTGCATTTTTGTTTATTTCCGAATTAGGGACTTCCATGTTGATATTCTCACAATTTTTAAAGGCTTTTTCAACTTGTATATCATCCATTTTATTTTCGTTACTGAAATAAACGAAACAAAAATAATTACTAAATATATTATTAAAATGGGTATTATTTATTTAATGACTTATTGTATAACATTTTATAATACCTTTTCTCGTATTTCTTTTCAACAACAGATTTACTCTTATTTTCTCCTTTCTCCTTCGAAATATCTTTAGTTATTGTAAGCTTGGGTGGTTTAACATCCAAGATTTGCAAATCTTCCTCTGTACCTCCTTCCAGTTTAATAACTACTGCATCCAAGAGACGAAGCAAAGCATCCGCTTGATCAGCATCAACAGATACTTTGTCTATTTCACCCAATTTTAGCATCTCCAGAAAAACCTCCACCCGTTTCTAAAATAGGAAAAAACCGAGATTCGTTAATAATCAATGTTAAGCATATTTGTTAATGATAAAAGATGAAGATAAATGTTATAAATATTAACATCACATCTATACCTTAAGAGCTGACACTTGTTCATCTTTCCTCTTCACTGATTCTTCAGGATGATATTTTATTTTGAACCTAGTGATAACAAAAAAAATGCAATAAATAAATGCTCACAACAGAATTAATAATTTCGTCGACATATTACATAAATCTTGAATTAAAATGCATATACATAGAGCTCAGTGATGCTGCTAATTCTGTAATTTAATAAAGGTAATGCGGATAAAATTAGTCTTTTCTTTTCTAAATAATACGCATATGCGTTATGTATGTAGATGAGGTATGTAAACTAATAGAAGTATTTTAATAAATCATAAAATCGAAATCAAATATCTAATAATTTACTTTCATTACGTGTAAATGTGCATGTATATCCATATAAACTGAAAAATCCTATTTTAAATTAATTATAACTCCGTGTATACGGGAATACACATGTAATACAACTTTGTATAATGTTAAAAAAGTAGTAATCTGAAGAATAATTTCAGGATAAAAAAAGAGTAATCTTAGTAGAGCATAAGTCGAAGGAAATAGTCAAACGACAGAATGAATTATTAGTTATAAATTTCAAATTATTACGTAGTTATCGCCATTAATTTCAGCTGTAAGTTCAAAATTAGAACATTATACATCTTTTAGTTAAACACGAATTAATATTTACAATTTATATATCCGTTATAATAGCGAATGTCTTAAATATGTTCGATTGTATCAACATTGCCAGTTACAGTTACAGTATGAAGCCTCACCTGTAGTTATATTTCTACTCGCATTTGGTTTTCTTGTCGACACAGAGTCTTATTATAAAGACAGTATAGTACTCAAATGTGAAAATAAATAACGGGTTTAGAACGCGGCCTATACGCGAGCATATTTGGGCTTTGCGCGCCCAGCTCACAATTTATTTAGCTACCTAACAGGCACCTCATGTCTTCAGCGATGCGCGAAACGCGAAATGTATAAAATATCGCACGAAAAAATAAACGAGCGAGATGACCAGTGCCCAAGGTATAAGATGATGGCGGCGATATGCTGTAGGAATAGACAGAGCTGGTCATATTGTTTGGAATTAACTACAACATTGTGTCTGCAATTTATCAAAAATTATCAATCGTCCTTTATCTTTTCCAGACATGTAGTTACACAGGTACATGCATGGACAGAATTCTGCATGACTGACAAATCTTACAGTAACTATTTTGATTTTTACTGTATCGATCCTTTTATTAGAGGTGACAAATCAAATAAGATCAGAAAAACCAATTTTTATTTAGTTATAAATATGAAAAATAATGCTATTTATTTACTTAAAAAAGAATTTAGTCACTGTAGATATTAATTTAATTTGTTTTTTCTTGAAAATACTATGATAAAATCGTTGAATCCTATATAGTGTAAGCAGCCCTCAAGAAGTCCATATGAAAAATATATGAGAAAAAAGGAATATGAAAGAATATTAAAATTAATATACCATTCTTCATCTTTGTGGGCAACAAAAAATTCATTCATCTGCTGTCTCCTGAATTCCGATTTGTATTCGTTGTATCGTTTAATGGCCTCTTCATCAGTAATAGTGTCTTCTTGGGTGCCAAGAAATGCTTTGAATGACATCATTTGTGGTTGGGTCTCAACATTTGAATTACTAAAATTTCCAGCTACTTCCCGACTGGAAACAAATTATAAACACACTATATTTATTCCTCTTAAATAATTTCTGTAGTACTATTAATTTTACTAGTTTAGAGCTCAGAGCTATATGGTTACTGAGAATAGAATACTTTTAATTATTATATATCAATCAATGAAAAAAAAAGTTCTTAAAAATATCAGACTGAATAAAATTTTATTTGTTAATGTCAAAATATATAAAAAAAGAACAATTATAAGTGTATATTATCACAATAGTTAGTAATTTCTTGGAATAAAATTACAAGTTGAAGATATTTATAAAATATATATGTAAAAAATATATATATGTATCTGTAGCACTCAAGATATTAATTCAATATACAGAATATAATATAAACTATATATAGTTATTTAATAAATTATGTATTTAATACTAATATATTTTAATTCATATTTTATTTATTAGTATATTTCTCTTAAATTTCAGCTATTAAAGAATAACTTTATTTATGTTTACTCATAGATTTCTAAAAGCAAATTGTAACTGCATTTTTTAATGAAGTTTTGTATCATATGAATGTAAAACTACCTTAATTTAGCTAGCAATTTTGGAGTTAAACGACTCCGCTTTGGTGGAATTTTTATAAATCCTGTCCTCTTCATTGTTTTTTATGATCCAGTAAAACTCAAAGAAGCAGAAATATTTAGATAAAGTAAAACAAACAAACCTGCTACTGTTACTATGGTTGCCATAGTGATGGTTACTATGGTGAGGAGGTGTATAATGATCTGGACTCCAGGAACTTGTCCCACCTCCACCACTACTACCATCACCTCGGCTACCATAATAATCATGTCCATATCGTGGTCTGTCATCCCAATCAAATCGCATTCTCTTCATGGGTGGGGCCATTTCTTGAGATCTTGCAGGACTATAACGATCACGTCCTCCACTGCCTCCACCTCGGTAATCACGATAATCAGGACGTTGTCTAGGACGACTGGACCAATCTCTATAAGAATCACGATAATCAGGACATTGTCTAGGACGACTGGACCAATCTCTATAAGAATCATTATCAGTATAACTATAATAACAATGCAAGACAAAACTCAATCTTAATTCTCTAAGAAATATAATTTTTTAAACAGATCATTACTATCAAATGCAGAACACAATTTTATTTGTTATATACAAATTAGTACATATAATTTAAAATAAGTTGTACCTGTCAACCCAATCATCACGTCTACGATCATCTCTGCGTCCTTCTCGTGAATATGATTCTGTCCTTTCGCCTCTGAACTTGTCACGTCTTTTCCTATCATATTCATCATCGGAGTCTGCCATCTTTATAAGGAATTAGATATTTATATCTGACACACAGGTAAAAAATAATTGAAGTTTGTTAATAATTACAAGTTTCATTGGAATATAAGAAATAAAATTCATCAATACATAAAAAATATATCAGAAACAAAATTCATACAATAAAAAGTTACTTCTGGTTTCAAGAACTATATATAACAATATCGGTTTCAAATATAAAGCTTTATTTTGAGAGCAAATAAAATGCTAAATATATTTTTATGATTATGAAGTTAAAGTAATATTCACATAACGTTAAAATAAAAAAGTGGAATTTGCAATAAAACAAAAGCAATGAGAAATATATATCCAGAATAAAGACTACGTTCTATATACTTCACACATGGCTCGGAAAATATTGTATCTAATACAAGAATATGGAATATTTGAAGAAAAATAATTTAACAAATTCACTAACGAGCAATAAAATACCGTATTAGAGAGATTTAAAACGTAGCTAGATAAAGTCTACTATAAAAAATCGTATTACTATTATTAACACCCTGTACTTTTCAGGTTCTGTATGCGAATGGCGACCATGTAAATCGTCGTGGCGTCAATGATCGTTATTGATTCAACGGCTGCGTTTCAATGGCTACGTTCAGCAGAAATAACTGTTTAAGCCAGCGGCACACGGTGCTTGTTTTCGTGCTGGATTGCTGCTGGATGAAAATATTGCATTCTGATTGGTGCATTTCCGAAGATGGATGGAAATGCACCAATCAGAACGCAATATTTTCATTCAGCAAGCAATCCAGCACGAAAACAAGCACCGTGTGCCGCTGGCTTAATAGCGAATTTGGTCGCTTGCACTGGTGCACACTGAGTGCGATTAAGGCTTGTTCATAGTCCGTTCTTATATTTAAAATTGTTTCAAATACATTTTCATAAACTTCTTAGTCAACAAATAATTTGTACGGATGTTATATAAAGTATTCTACTAGCCAAGAAGTATTTGAAGATGTATTTAAGACGTTCTTAAATGAAAAAATAGACTATGAACAAGCCTTACTCGCATTCAGTGTACGGTCGCGGACATAAAGGTTGTCACTTTTTTTTTAATGACTTTCGGGACGCATCCCGACTCGAGAAAGATGAGAGCTGCTCAGCCCCCTCCGACTCAAGCTTTTGCTTGTGCAGTTAATGACCAAAAAGTTGTAGGTGGCGCCTCAATCTAGTTGTCCGATGTAAAATCCGTAAAATTGGCAGAGTACGTAAACAACGTCTTCATTATTGTGTCGTGTTCTAAATATTTTGCACTGTACTTTTGTATATAAAATATAAAAAGATGTATATATAGTATAATAAAAAGGAATATATAGTATGTTGTGTGATACTAATTGTTATAAGTATAATAATTTTTTGTATATTTTCAATCATACGTGTTTAAAAGAAGTCTTATCTAACATATAAGAAATAATAAACGTAACAAAATATTATAAATTATATTTTTATTCTCAAAATTAATTTACGTTTTATAATGTTTGGATAGTTTTTTTATATGCTGGTTATCTTTTTTAGTATTATTTAATTCGCGGCAATATTGTGACAATCTTATTTGCAAGTAGTAATGTACAATATAAGAAATTATATCTATTTTATGCTCCTCGCAAGGAAAAGTTAACATATTAGATTCAATAATATTGCTTAACACAGCATCTGCAACATTTAATTGATTGCAATGTTTCGTAAACACATGTTCCAATTGTTTTAAAAAATTATGAAAACCTACATTGGGATGAACAAAAGGTTTAAGAAGCATATCATTTAATTTTGCTTTTCTGTTAGATGCTTCAGGAGTTTTAGTAAGTGCTCATATACATAAAGAACATGTTTTAAACTTCAACAATTGCTGACAAAGCGTCCAGTAATATAATATACAATGCAATCAAAAGTAGCAAGTGTAGCATAATCATGTTCATATTCAAAAACATCATAAATATCCCACTCATCATTTCTAATAGCATAATTTAATTGTGACTTTATATCAGCAATCAATAATCCTGATTCTGTCTTAGAATTTTGATACAGAGATTTAATGTCGTTTAAAGAAATCAAGGGTGACTTTATTTCTTTTTCGATCATGCAATTTCCACATTTTGGTGGAGAGAGGATGGAATAGGAACATAGAATTTTATAAATTTGTAAAAATGTCGGAGTTGCAGGATGATCATTAGATCCTCCTGCTTGGCGAACACATCCAAAAAACCGCTGCAAGTATTATAAATATATACAGTGCATAACAGACACAATGTTTTTATGTGTGTGTACCATTCAAAATAAATATAAAAATATAAATGAAAGAGAGGAAATAAGATTAATTATTGAAACTAGTAGAAATATATAAAATAATTATAATTACTGAGACAACTACAAATTATAGCTGATTATCAAAACCGATTTTCAAGTCTGAGAAATAGGGTGGGTTTCACCAAGTTAAGTTAATTTAATTAGTTGATTAAATTTAGCTTTTCCATTGGAACTGATCAGTTGCATCGTTCTTAGACAAATAATAATAATATAATTGATTTGTTCCAATGGAGAAACTGAATTTCATGCACCGATTAAATTAACTTGCCTTGGTGAAACCCACTCATACTGTTTTGCATAAGAGTCCGGATCCACAATAAATATTTTAAGGATTATGCATTAATAAATTTACCAATCACAGTCGAATATAAGAAGAATCGTCCAACGAGATTAGTCAGTTTCTGAACGCTTGAAGCTTATTACACCTATTGAAGACTCGGACTAATGCAATAAATTTCTCATATAAAATAAACCTTGAGAGCATCTTGATTTATATTCCCTGACAATATACATTGAAAATTAAACTTGCTTGTTAAATAAGAAGTAATTTCTATCATGGACTGTAAAGTGACGCGAAGTCCTTCCGCAGTCTGTCGAGTAAGAAACTCATTATTCGTAATGGTTCCTTCTTCCATTAGATCTTCCCATTGGTCCAACTTTTGTAGAGATTCTTGTAGGAGCTGTAATATTGGAAAATAATAACATTTAATAAATGCGTTATATCCATACTAAGTTGAGGTTTGTTTCTCAGAACATAGTGCAAAAGGAACATAACGATAAATACTACATACTAAATAATCTTTATTTCCTGGTTTCAACCAATTTTGATATTCTTTTCTATTCAAGGAATCAAGCATGGAATTTATCCACTCGCAGAACTCAGCAGTAGCAGTACTATCTTCTAATTCATGATGGTATGCACTGTAAAAACGTAGCCCTTTTGCAACGGACTTGCTGAGAACCTGGAATGATGAATGTTGTACTTATAGTAGAATTTCTTTAATTAGAATTGTATAACACAGTCATATCATTTACCTGTACAGCTAAACGGACTCGCATTTTTTAAGAATTTTGTAATTCCAAATGATGTTTTGTTATCCTAGGACAGATGGGCATTGGCATACCACGATCAATTTCATATAATTTTTCGAAATGTTTCCATGAAATTGCAGGTCCTTCTGATTTCATCTGTATGATATATTTATAGATACAGTAGAATAATACTTCCAATACAATTAATTATAAGAAAATGTTAACTAGTATTACAATTATAAAATATTTTTATAAATATTAATATATTCTAGAAATATAAGTTTGAAATAATTATTTTATGGTAATATGCATGTATTAGCGTACCTTTAAATTGTGAGCATATAATCGGTTTCGAATTGTTTTTACAATATGTGGTGTATCAGAGAATACAAAAATTTTTCTCCATTTGTCAAGTACATGTATAAACCAACTTTTCAGTTCACTTTTTTTTCCTGATATGCCCATTTTACTTCAAAATTTTCTATTTGTTGCTGCACCATCAGTGACAATACCATGAATTTTAACACCAGTATTTTCTAATAGAATTATGGCTTTGATGATAAGTTCTGCTAATACTGTTCCTGAAGGTGGCCCTCTCGAAGCAAACACACATATAGGTTGTGCCGCATGTAACACATGCAATGGCTGATACATGAATACAAGTGCATGGTTTGCTTTGTCATCAAAACTTTCAGCCTTTACATTATTATTATTTCCAAAATCGACTAGACCAGTTAAAGTTAAATTATTTGATTTTACGTGTACACTTTCGCGCGTGGCCATTTCATCTATTAATAATATGCCATGCCTTTCTTGTTCATTTCTTTCTTATATTTTAGCTCGGAAAAGTTCGAAAAAATTTGGATCAAACCCACAACATGACTTTATGCAAGATAGATATCTGCAATAAAAATAATATTTTAACTGAAAAATATTTGTACATATTAAAATATACTTATAATTATGTTTACATCTACATTTATATTATAACAAAATACTAATAAATACATTTGTAAGAGTATATATTTAGAAACAGTGTATTTTTTTTAAATTATACCTGCATATAGTACTTGGAGATGGCAGTGGCAATATGTTATTATTTAAAATAAAATGGTATCCCTTCGGAGATTTCATATGAAACAACAAACATAGTAAAATCCATTTATCCGAATAACGTCTACCTTTAGTATTCTTTTTCAATGAAGCAGATAATATTTCTCGGAGAGCTTCTTGTTCATTAAGCGGAATATTTTTTCCCGCAATTGTATGTTCTAATATTTTTATATCTTTTGTATCTCTTCTAGTTTTTTAATAGTTAACTTTTTGTATCTCTTCTAGTTTTTTAATAGTTAACTTTTTTGTATCTCTTCTAGTTTTTTAATAGTTAATATTTGACGGGATTTACATTGCACTATAGCATGTTTTTCTTTACGCATATCATCAATTATTTTTTTCTTTGTTGGTGATAAGTTATCCATTCTAATTCGTTTTGCATCACTGTCTTTATTGTTCGCACGCTTTCTCTTTCTGTCTAAAATGTAACTAATACTTTTACAAAAGTTGCATTGAGTTGCATTTTTCAATACTACAGGACATTTTTCATGTCTTAATGTATTTTTACTTTCTTTTATTGCAACACTAGTATATTCTATTTGATACATATTTTTGTAACCTTCGCATATGTTTAATTTTTCAACTGTCTTTATCAAGTCTTCTAATATATTTAGGGATGACAAAATTTCGCTATTTACACCAAATATGTTTAAATTTAATGGTTTTCCTAAAGCTTTTACTTGTATTCTCATGTCTTCAGTTATCCATATTTCTTTTAAACAAATTAGCTAATTTTCTTTTTCAATGGTTTTACATATCATCATATTAAATATTATAACTGAGGTATTGTCTAGTAATACATTTCTCGTCCAACCAATTGGAACATAATGTTTATCATTACATTTCAACTCATTAAATGTTACAAAGCTTTCATTTTCTTTCATATTATCTAAGCTTTCTTTGTCGTCAGTATTATCTAATTTTTCTATTTCTCTGGTATTATCTAAGCTTTTTTGTTCTTTAGTATTATTTGAGCTTTTATTTTTGTCGGTGTTATTACTTTTTCTTGATAATAAACTTTCTGTATTGTCTGTCATATTATTTTCATTTAGAAATTCTGTCCAAGGAAATAGTGTAGGTATCGCACCTTGCTTAAGATATGGTCTCTTTAATGTAATCTACAATATCAATATTAATTATTCCTCAATTACATTGAATGATCACTTAATATTTCATGCAATATACAAATATTATATTTCTTAGTAATAGCACACAATATATTATTTTTGATAACATACCTCTTGAATAATGTCACCATTGTTATTGTAAAAAATTTTTTTACGGACAATATCATGTTCTGCAAAATGTTTATGACAAAAACAATGTGAAGCATTTAAAATGATATCCCTCCTTCGCGATGCTATTTGCCATTTCTTGGCTTCATCATTATTTTTAGGTACATGAAAAAAATTTACCTTTTCGAAGTTACTCTTGTACCCTGATGTGCAACCGACAGATATGCATCTCATTGTTTTAGCGCTTTAGTCTATGCAATACAAAATACAATTTTCTTTAACAATCAACACGAAAGGAAAAAATCTAACCTTAACGTATATATAACGGTATATAAGAATAGAACGAGGAAAATATCTACTTATGTATATATACACATCACATGGAATGTTATATTTTAGCTGCAATGATCTTTCAATATCACAATTAATTATAATTGTAATATGTATTGTACACAACACCAATTAATGCACTTTTATGATGACCTAATGACCTATATATACTAAGAGGCCAACTAAATAGTAACGCCACCTACAACTTTTTGGTCAATAACTGCACACGTATCGTATAAGTAAAATAGAAGAGTCGGATAGGGCTGGAGCTGTTGCTCCGCCTGTGGAGCATGCCTACGCAGTAACTCACAACGAAAGGCGAGAAATGAAATATACGTGTTATGACATAAGTATGTCAACAATGGCTATGTTCAGAAAACACAACGGTTACACAACGGTTGAGTAATTCGTCAACGTTATTGGTCTGAATGTAAGGATCTAACAGTAAGGACCAATAGTTACTAAGCCCTCAGTGAGCGCTTTGTTTTCTGAACGCAATCATTGGATGCATTCAGTACTATACCCGTTCACTGAGCGCTCAATGAGCTTTTACATTTAATTGATATATTCTTTTAGATTTAAAAATATACACCAATCAGATGCAAGAGCTCACTTAGCGCTCAGTGAGCGGTTGTAGTACTAAATGCACCCATTATAAGGCTGCGTTTCGATATTTACTGCTAGCACTGACAATCTATAACACAGCTCGGCAAAAAATGCACGCGACGGCCGATTTTCGACTATCTCCGCCCACCGCTGTTCCCTTTACCTCGCCACTCCGCATGCTGCCTACAAGCCGCTCGAGCCTCAGGAGCGTGTTTCCAACAGTTTTCTACGTCACCCATGAGATACTATTGTTGACGCGTTTTTTTTTAAGTGGTATCCCCAGTAGGCCTAATCCACTGATGACTGTAACAACTCGTAACTAATTGAACAGAAACGAAATAAAATATGTTAAATGAAGAATATTTAATTCGATTTTCGGCGTCTTTTATTAGTAAGAGCGGAAACGTCAATTTGCATATTGCATGTAGCGAGCCGCATAAGACGTGGTAAGGAATCGTCGTTTAAAGAAGAACGCTTCTCATTTTTTATAAACTTCATTTTTGAAAATGAAGTTTCACACAGATACGTGGATCCAAACATAGAATGAATGCGAAGTCCGAAATCCCGAAGCTTGGGGTATAATGACTTTTCCAATATTTTGTAAAGATCGACAGCGGTTTCTTTAACCGTTTTGAACGAAATATCGTTTTGCAAATCGCATAATTCCTCCTGCAACTCGAGAGGCTGTTCGTCGATTGCCGCTGTAAGGGGATTCGCGAAAAGAATTAATTCCTTTCGAAGGTTTTCGAAGCAAGTAAAACGCGTATCGAATTCGTCTATGACAGATTGTATAAAATGATTATACTCCTTAAAATTACAGCTATTGCCGTATTCTTCGAGAAGAACTTGGCAAGAAGGAAAGAATCGAAAAATATCATTATTTAAATGAAATTTTAATAACTGTAATTTTGTTCGGAAGGAATCAATGTGACTCACTAATTGACAAATATTTTGACCCGTTCTTTGCAGCTTTAAATTGAGAAGCCTAAGTTGATTCGTGATGTCGGCAATGAAGGCAAGTTCGGCAAGAAATGTGACATCTTGTAAAAGGGATATATACTCCTGAAATTTCGAGTTGTTTATTTCTTGCAAGAAAAGGAGGATCTCTTTTCTTATGGAAAAAAATGTTTCTAAACATTTAGCAGCACTAAGCTAACAAACCGGGCAATGAAGTGGAACATCTTTGTGAACAGCATCATGTTCATGAAAAAATAATTGAAATTTGCGATGAGTAAAGAACTTATTTCCATCTCTAATAACGTTAATTATTTTTGTCACAGTCTCCATAGCTGTGGATAATTTTACTACTTTACCACACAATGCCTCCTGATGAATGATGCAATGTATAACGGGGATATTGATATTTCGCTGCTTTAATTGCTCGGTGAATCCTATCTTTATACCCGTCATCGCTTTCGCGCCATCAGTCGTAGTCGAAGAACATTTACTGAAATCGACGTCAAAATTTTTAAGCGATTTTTCAACTGCTAAAAAGATATCAAGACCCGTTGTTGTGTCATGTAATGAGACGAAATCTAGAAGCTCCTCGGTATATGAAAAATCGTCTTGCATGATTCGAGTAAAAATACTCAATTGGCTCATATGTCGAATATCGGTGCTCTCATCGATACATAAAGAAAAATATCTACATGACTTCAGAAGATCCTTTAATGTGTCCTTTATAGAATCACTGATATCGATAATTCGTGACGTTATAGTTTTTGCACTAAGAGAAATGCTCGCTGGTTCGTCAAGAGTCATGGAATTGCCGAAAGCCTTTACCGCTTCGATAATACAGCTTTTTACGAAAGAACCTTCGATAAATGGTTTTGAATGTTGTGCTATAAGCAAAGAAATAGCGTAAGAGGCTTGTAGGGATTTTTGCGAAGATGAAGAACAAATAGAAGGTATTAAACCTTCCTGTTGAACTAATTTCAATCCGTCGATAATTTGTAATTTTTCAGCATTAGAATAATTTGAATATTGCACCGAATGATAACGTATGAAATGCCTTTTAACTGCAAATTTTTTAACTACCACCGGTTAAAAACCGCAAAGTAAACAAATTGTTCGACCTGAAATATTACTGAAGAAGAAATTAACTTCCCAAGATTCATCAAAAATTTGAACATATCTCTTTTTGTCCATTCTGGAAATTAATAAAAGAACAAGAAACCTATTAATCCTCGTCACTATGGAACGGCTGCTGCTTCGATCGATCGATGTATCCGCTGTCATCCAGAGAGGTTTTTATATGATATGTAACACTGATTCACTCTTAAAAGTATGAGAGACAAATAATAACCAATTCTGCAAGGTCGCTACTGTCTTAAAAATGCTCCAATGTATCCATGTACGTTAGAAAACAAAAAGTTGAAAATGAAAAGAAAATCGTGTGTATTTCCTACGCAACGTGCGAGAGATACGCCAGCGTTTGTCGCCAGCAATTGTTTACACACGACAAAAACTCCCGAGTAACGAGTTTCAAGTGAATCTGATGAATTTAAGAAAAATTCGTCCGCCATATTGGATTCGCTATTTTGAGTTTTTAAAATCTGACTTCAGATTCGTAATCAGCAGCCAAAAATCTTAAAAGAACCATTTCGGCTGAATTTTTTGAACATTATTATTGGAATATAAATGTGAAGCTGCTATATTTTTTAATTGGACATGGTCAACTTTGACCCCCTATATTTCTTAAACGGGGCATATGCTCATCTTGAAATTTTGCAGGGATTTTTGGGTCATCATAAATAACCATTTGGCATAAAAAAAGTTTCAAAAATCGAGGTACCGAAAACGGGCATTTTTTTGCATGGGGCTTGCCGAGGTTCTTTATTCAGCTGAAATGCTTCATCAGCCACAAGCATATATGGCAAAGGTGGTCTGTCAAAGGAACATGCTGATGGCATTGGTATATCCAATGCATCCCGATGAAATATTTGGCCCATTACAGAATTCAGAAAAATTCCGCCGTCACTATGCCGATCTTGCGCACCAACATCAACAAGCATGAATCTACAGGAGGCCGAAACGATAGCTATGAGCACAATACTGTGAAATCCTTTATAATTGTAGTATGTTGAGCCAGCATGATTTGGGCACTGAAAAGAATTTTAATTATTGAAGATAAAATAGCATGTCAAATCTATGATGTGTCTCGGTCCACAATTTACCTTGATTGCAACGTGTTTACCATCGATTGCGCCAATACAATGTGGAAAGTTCCACTGTTCTTCAAACTCAGCAGTAATTTTTTTCCAGTTGACGCTAGAAGGTTGAAATAATTCATCTTGTAACACGTCCCATAGTGCTTCATAGATTTCCCTTACAATCATCGGTACTCCGTCCCACTCTATATGCATAAGCCATGGAGCTCATTGAATCTCCTGATGCTAAGAACCTATCAATGAAAAATTGAGCGGGTCAGTATGATTTATTAACATAAAGTTACCCTAACGTAGCACTGACTTACCGAAGAGTTAAATATAATCGATCCCTCGCAGAAATTGGTTCCCTATAATTAGTCGCTTTTCAATTACCGGTTGCACTCGTTGTAGTAGAGCATCAAACTTTTCCACACTCATACGGCAATATTGAAAATGTGCATCTTGATCACCAAGACGCATTTCATTTATAAGATAGTGGCCATCACTTTGATTAATTCGTTCACGGATTATAGGCCTCACCCAATAACGTCTATTTCTTCTAGCACGCTGTTTACGATAAACATATATAGTAAACATAGTGACGCTAATAACAGTAATTTTCGTCGTTGATGTAAACGCTCTAAGTACTCGTAATCATTCATTTTGTCCGCCAATGTCTAATGTTGTCAATGTCAATTGTTGTCAAAAGTTTTTAGGTTATATAGACGCTAACGCTTTATGCTGTCGCTTTCGGTGTGAATAGTGACGGTGCTCATAGGCTAGCATTTAGCGCTCACTGCTCGCTGCTTGACGCTTGACGCGTTCTGTCTGAATCAAGCTTTAGTGATTATCGCTTCTGATTGATTCATTCCCTTGGATTCGTTAAAGATCTAAAAGAATACTCCAATCATAGTTAATAATCTCTAAGCGCTTAATAAGCAGTTATTGTCTGTAATTTGTCTGTTAAAGGCCGCGTTCCGAAATTCACTGCCAGTACTGGCAGTACTGCGAATGCCGTTCCAAAATGCGCGGTAGTTAACTTCCAACACACTTTCATGTTCATATGACGTCATAGATTTTTCAGCTACGTTCTGAAATTCATTGCCAATACTGAAGCTCTATAGTTCACGTTACGTATATTATAGCATTTCAATACTGGCGGTAAATTTTATAACAGCCTTTTTCGTCACTTCCTGCTTTCGTTACTGCAGCTCGCGAGGTGAGGCATTCGCAGTAGAAACATGGCGGCATCCGTGGAACATTTGCATCTTCTGGACGCAGAAGATAATGAAGAATATACAATTATAATAAGTTTAAAAGACGCAGAAAAAGCACGAAACGGTATGAATACAATTGATAATAATGTGATTAAATTTATTATTTAAGCACACCCCTAGTAAACACCTAATAAAACTACAAACCCTAATAAGCTACATCAATAATATTTCTTTAATAATACTTTGATGGAAATTGCTCTGATTTATTTATAGACATGAATTTTGCGACAATATTATTACAAGAAGCAAAGAAGCAACAAGATAACAAGCAAACAAGCAGCAATAACATGGAATTGTCCAATACATCGTCACTTATACATTATGGTAATATTACTATATTTATCAATATGACTTCTAAATTTATATAAAATATAATTTATATAAATTATATAAATATTATATTAATTATATAAATTTATATAAAAATATAAATAATAAATTATAAATTTATTATAAAAATACATGATCAGTTCATATGAAATGAATTTATCTATTTTAGCAAGTAGCAATGAAAGTAACAGTTGTGAACCTACAGAAGGTAATTATAAATATTTTTAGTGTGGACTTTAATGAATTACTGAATAATTTAAATATTATATTTTTTTAAATTATTATAGGTATGCATATATGGATAAAACCCTGTTACTATTACATCTATACAGCAAGTATAAAGATAAATTCAATAGCGGAAAAGGTACTGTCAAGCAGTACTGGAATAAAATAGCACAAAGTATGCAAAAAGAGAAATACAATGTGTCAGGCTTGAAATGTTCTACAAAATTCCAATCCTTGAAAAGGACGTTCAAAACTGTGATAGATCACAATAAAAAAAGTGGGAACAATCGAAAAGAATGGGAATATCAAAAGGTATAATATATAATCTTATTTTATATAAACACATATATAAACATTTATATAAATATATGTATAAATATGTATGTACATGTATAAATATATAAATATGCATTGATATACATAATTTATAGTACAGAAAATATGTATTTCATTTCAGAATATGGAGGAATTATTTTCAAATAAACCATGGGTACAACTTCTTAATATAGCTGGATCACACATTGAAGACGATGTAAAAGAAGAAAAAGAAAATATATTAGAAAGATGTAAGTAAAATAAAATTTATGTAGATGTAAAATGATAATTTGTAGATATACATTCTAAATATATTTATTTATAGGTACAAAAAAAGAGGAAATTAAGTATGCTAGTAGAGGAATATATAAGATTTTCATCACAAACCATCTAAAACAAAGTTATGTATACATATATGTTTATAACATTTGTTTACAATAGGGTTTACAATTCCAAAATCGAATCAATAATATTTAATTGTTTACAATAGAGTTTATGATTTCAAAAAGGAATCAATATTTAACTGCTATAAATTATATTAATGACTTACTTGCAGTTGTATCGAATGAAATCCTTTTCGGTTCACATACGATTCACTATTATCTCTTGGTGCAATAATTTTGACATATGTTCCGTCAATTGCACCAATCATTCCTGGAAACCCATACTTCTGTTCTATTGTATTCATTGTTTTTCTGTTTCTTCCATAGTTGGCCAAGAAATAAATGTTGCTACTCTTGCATATAAACAATTAACAACTTTATGTACACTTCTCCATGCTGTGGCTTTTCCTACATTGAATCTGTCTGGAACACATCTGAAGTATCTGCTTGTTAATCTGTTTATTAAATATCAAATAAAAGTGACAATTATAAATGTACAATTCATTTGTATATTATTTATGCATTTTATTACCTATAAGAGTTTGATGTGGCCATCATCCAAATAGCAATTAATAATTGTTTTTCAGGAGTTATGGTATTTCTACCCAAATCATTTTTTCTACATAAATCTGGTTTTATTAATTCCAGCAAATATGTAAAAGTATTTCGTTTCATCCTATATGGACAAATAATACTTAAATATTTCTTGCATATTAATGATAGAATTAATTTCAAAACAATAATTTCTTCAATGTTGTAACAATATAAAGAATCAATGTAGACGAATCAACATTGGAAAAATATTTATACTTTAACTTTTAACATTGCAACGTTTTAGTAATGTTGTTTAAATTTGTTGTGCTATGTAAGATATTGAGAGTATAATAAGATATTCTCTGAATCTATGAAAATTGAACATAGAAAGTATCGATTTGTCGTGGAATTTGTTGCTCAATCGCGGGACGGTGCCAAAAGTTAATAATTAGAAATCAGAAAAGAGAGAAGTTTATTTTCAAAAAATATCTTAATATTCTTTATTTACTTACTAAAATGCATTTGAAATTCTTTGTCTGTGTATAATGGAACCACATCTTCAAGATAATTTTGACACCGCGCACGTTTAGTTAAGCATTTTTCATTTATTAAACTTAATAATATATCGTCTTCACTGTCCGAAGAATCACTATCCGAAGATTCTATTAAACACTTTGTTAATTCTAATACAGCCTGCATTGCATTCATATTTATTTCAATATTTTAAATTTTATTTTAATAAAATACTGCGGATACCGTTTTGTTATTACTACAATATATTGTACTCCGTTCTTTTCATCTGTACTGCTAACCAATGCATAAGTTAGAAACAAATATATTTTTTCTTATTTTAATTTATTGCACCAGTTCAGGAGTGCAGCTAAAAAGAACAAATCACTGAAAACATTATCATAGGTTGTGTTCAGAAAACAAAGCGCTCATTGAGCGCTTAGTAACTATTGGTCCTTACTGTTAGATCCTTACATTTAGACCAATAACGTTGACGAATTACTCAACCATTGTGTTTTCTGAACGCAGCCATTAATTACGGAACACTTATGTCAGCGTGCTGTGATGACATCATGGTCGCAGTACTGGCAGTGAATTTCGGAACGCAGCCAAATGCGGCCAATATTCACTGCCAGCATTGAAAATCTATAGTATACGTGATATAAACTATATATTTTTAGTACTGGCAGTGAATTAGTCTGTTCTTTGTAGCTGCAATAATATTTCTGTTGAACTGGTGCAATAAGTTAAAGTGAGATAAATAAGTTTTTTCACTAATAAATATAAGTTTTCTCTAGTTTATTGCACCAGTTCAGCAATGCAGCTACAAAGAACAGACCAAAATTCGGAACATAGCCATAATTGAGAGTCTGTTCTTTATAGGGTTTGTTCTTTTCAACTGGGCAGCGATCATGAATCTTTCACGTGAACTTCTTTTTCATTTCTCTTTTTACTTGTCACTGTAAGTAATTTCACATGAAAAGTGAATTGTAAAAAAGTGAAAAATAATACTTCTGTAATACAGATAATTAACATATGTAATTATAGTATACAAAATGTAAAGTATAACGTACTAATAAACATTATGCAGCTAAAATTTATAGTTGTAATGTAGTATAATAATATAATGTAAGTAAATATAATGACTGATTCAAACGTTAAGGGCCAGAGCACAGACTTCTGCATAACGCATAATATACAACGCATAAGAGAATCAACTAATCAGAATTCTCTATTTCTGTCCTGAGGAGGGAAATGAAGAAAACTTTGGTTTATTCTCTTATGTGTTATGTATTATGTGTTATGAAGAAGTCTGTGCTCGTGACCTAAGGGTCTGCAGCAAGGTTATTAGATACAGAGGTTGCCTCATTGATGAGCTTGTGGCAGAGTACATCGGGAAGAGGGGCTACTGACGTCATTGTGAATCCCAGTGCAACTCATTCGGCGGCTTCCCAGTGGTTCTCTATGGAACTTTAGCATATGTGATGATAAATACCAAGTGTGATTATAAATACCAAGTACCTAGGTCCGTATAAAAAGATAAACTGCATAAAATATAGTTTTTCTAAAACATAACTATTAGGTACAATCTTATAATTTCTCACTCGACAATATAACTGTAACATAACCTACATGTTATATTACATTTACATTATCGAGTGAGAACTTATAACTAACAGTTATATAACTTTGACTTCATGTTTACTGGATATAAATTTTGTGAAACCATTTGGTGAATAGCAACAAAATGTTACTGTTTCCATCTTCTCATTGTAGTAAAAAAGCTTGCCAAAATGCCTGGGACTAGATGCAATGTAGCTGGCTGCAACAATATTGTAAGATACAGACGAGGGAGGACAGCACCAGTCTATTCCGGGCGGAGCCACGGGAGAAAGACCGGTCCTGAGAGAGATCAGACTCGACGGATGGAGAAGAGGATAAGAGGAGGCGCACGGGGAAAGACGGGGCTTTTTGCCTTTAGCTTTTTGCTATTGAACGTCGAGACGAATAAGAATAATCGAGTCGAGTCGAAAGACAAGTCGTAGATCGTTAAACTTCGTAAAGCGATATATTTGATATAAATTGCGGTGTCGGATACTATTGTATTGTTATTTATTTAAAATATACATACTTATATTCTTGTTCATAATAAGAAGAGTTTACATTAATCGCTCGGAACCTAAACATCCTGAACATTCCTCTTTTACAAAGGAAGAGGACCAAGAAGAAGAGAGACAGAAGAAGAAACAGAATAGGGAAATAGAGGATCTCTCTTTTTTAAATCTTACAGCCGCAACTTTCTTTCAGAAGTGGGATACAGCTCATGCCAATTACGCGATTACAGTTTAAAGAACAGCAATTAAGAGTCGGAAAAATGAACAGGAATGTGCTGGATGGAATGACGCTGAAGCAGCTGCAGGAGGAAGCAGTAAAATTCCGATTGCCGGTATCGAACGACCGTGAACGGATGATAGAACAAGTGATGTCCCATCTAGAGCGACACGGGCCGATGAGAGACCTTCTTGCACCAGAGGAGAGCTCACGAATGGTAAAAGACCGACAGGCGGCGGTGACCACAGCCGAGGAACAAAGAATGGAGCAGCAGACGGAAGGGTCCTCACAGAATATAATCGGTCAAGTCACGGACAGTTTGGCCAAGATGCAGCGCTTAATGCAAGAACAGCAACAACAATTTATGCTGCAACAGCAAAATCAGTTTGAACGGTTGCTTCTAGTGCTATCCAACAGGAGACCAGAAGCCGGTCTTCCGATTGAGAACCAAGGCGGAGGAAGATCGACGCAAAATTCTACACCATCGGGAAGTGACGGCGGGGTGACGGGTCAAAACCCCATAGAAATGCAACAATCGCAAATCTCGGTTTCTACCTTAGCGTCGCAGATTCCGGAGTTCGGTGGAACCGAAGAGGAGAACGCTAAAATCTGGATACAACGAGTCGATTGTGTAGCGGCTATACATGGAGCGACAGATGGTGTGACGCTGCTTGCAGCAACGGCGAGGCTGACGGGAGCAGCCAGGAAATGGTATGACGCACAATACGGACTGATGCTGCAAACATGGAGAAGGGTAAGAGAAGAATTGCTTAAAATTTTCGATCGAGAGATTCCCTTCTACAAAATTATAAATAAAATAGAGAGTCGAAAATGGAACGCGGTAAAAGAAACCTTTGACCAGTACGCTCTGGACAAATTAGCGCTGATGCAGCGAACAGAATTATCTGTCCAAAATAAAATACAATTATTGATAAACGGAATAGCGATGAGCGCGCTGAGAGCTACAGCTTTGTCATTATCGGCGGAGACGATTGAAGACTTTTTGACCAAGATGAGACGAATCGCGGAGGGCGTGATCGAGTCAGAAAGGAAAGCGCCGATCGGGTCGAATATTGCACGTTCTAGAGAAATAAAATGCCGAAACTGTAGTAGAAAAGGACATCCCCACAAGGAATGCCGGAGTGAGCCGACGTGCTTCTACTGTAAAGAAAAAGGGCACCGGCAGTTCGAGTGTCCAGTCTTGAAGCGAAGAGAAGGGGCTGTTGTTCCAGCAAGGGCGCCAGCCTATGCAGGAGGACGTCGAGCGGCAGGAGATGAGGCCCCGAGACATCCGGTTGCCGTGGTGCAGGAGCAGGAGGTAGCGCCGGAGCAGGAGCAGGAACTGCGAGTCAGCGAGCCCTTTATATCGGTCGCCACTATAATGGGTAAGCGATGCCAGATTAAAGCCCTGATAGATACAGGCAGTCCAGTATCGTTTATTAACGAAAAATTATACAAAATGTACATACAGCCGACGATACCGACGTTAAAACCGGTCGGAACAAAATTATATAATTTAAACGCGCAGCCGTTAGCTATTTTAGGATCAACGCAAGTACAGCTAAAACTCGAGCCAACAAAAAACTTAGAATATGATGTCGATCTCTTTGTGTTATCGAAACAATCGTTCCAAGGAGAGATAATATTAGGACGCGATTTTCTATACAAAGAAAGAATCTCTTTTGTCTTTAGACCACGAAGTGAAAAAGTAGAGCGAGTTTGTCTGTTCGAACAATTGCCTTTGTGTATCGAGGAAGGCATAAATAAAACCGTTAACGATAAGCTAGACGATATCAAAATAGATTATAATAAACAGACAAAAGAAATGTTGCTAGATCTATTGGTGTCGATGAACAATAAAGAGATCGAAGCAATCGAAGACGGGCACGCGATACGTGTACCCTTGAAAGATAAGTCGATATACGCGTATGCCCCGCGTCGGTTTGCGTTCGCTGAGCGCGACGAGGTCAAAAATATTATTAACGATCTATTAGCACGGGACATTATAAAACCAAGCATATCGCCTTATTGTGCTAGAATTGTACCGGTGAAAAAGAGAAACGGTAGCATGCGGTTATGTGTCGATCTACGACCTTTAAATAGTCGTGTAGAAAAACAAAAATACACTTTCCCGCTGATCGAAGATTGCTTAGCAAAATTGGCGAATAAATCCATATTTACATTGTTAGATATAAAAGACGGTTTCCATCATATAAAAATCGATGAGCGCGACACAAAATACTTTGCTTTTGGCACACCAGATGGCCAGTATAAATATAAAAGATTACCCTTTGGCTATAGCGAAGCACCGGCCGAATTTCAAAAAAGGTTATTGCAGATCCTGAGACCGTTAATTAATGACGGAAAGATTATTGTATATATAGACGATATTTTGATCGCATCCGATAACATAGCCGAACACTTGGAAGTAATTGGAGAAGTGTTAATTATTTTAAAACAATATAAATTCGAGCTTAACTACGATAAGTGCTTATTTTTGCGAAAAGAAATCGAATTCTTGGGTTATATCGTGAAAGCGAACGGTATTACCTTGAATCAACGACATGTCGAGGCAATCACAAAGTTTAGAGAACCGCGATCAACGCATCAGGTACAACAGTTTTTAGGATTGACCGGGTACTTCCGACGGTTTATAAAAGATTTCGCGTTAAAGGCTAGGCCTCTACAAGACCTACTAAAGAAAGGCGCAGTATTTGACTTCAGTCCGCATTGTCGAGAAGCCTTTAATACTTTAAGAACAGAGCTTACATCGTTTCCCACTTTGCGTTTGTATGATCCAGCGGCGGAAACGGAGATCCATACCGATGCTTGCATCCAAGGGCTGGGCGCGATATTATTACAGCGACAAAAAGACGGGGTGTGGGCACCCATTGCTTTTTACAGCAAGACGACGAATCAGGCTGAGGCCAAGTATCATAGCTTCGAGCTTGAAATGTTAGCGGTGGTTAGAGCGGTTGAACGGTTCCACGTTTACGTATACGGAAAAAGTTTCACCGTAGTCACCGATTGTAATGCCTTGGTATATGCTGTAAACAAAGCCAACTTAAATCCACGAATAGCACGGTGGACATTAGCTTTACAAAATTATAATTTTAAATTGACTCACCGGTCGGGTAAAAAGATGGCACACGTAGATGCCTTGAGTCGAAATGCAGGGTATGTAGATGAAATGCCATTAGAAAGAGAGCTAGAGTTTAGACAGCTGGCCGATCCCCAGCTTCAAACGATTTGTAGACGGTTAGAGTTCGAGGATGATCCCAAGTTCGCGTTGGTAGACGGATTGTTGTATAGGAAACAGGATGAAAGACTAAAATTCGTGATGCCACAGGCGATGACGGTAAATGTGATTAGGATCTATCATGATCAAATGGGACACTGCGGGATCGAAAAGACAGTGCAGGGAATTACTCAGAATTATTGGTTCCCATCGCTAAGAAAGACAGTAAAAGATCATATAGAGAATTGTATCACTTGTCTAATGACGAATAACTCACCACGTAATAAAGAAGGGGAACTGCATGTAGAAACAATATCGCGGAATCCAATAGAAGTCCTGCACATTGACCACTTCGGGCCGTTAGCGTCGACAAAGCAGGGTAATAAACATATTTTAGTAGTAGTAGATGCGTTCACAAGGTTCACGTGGCTCTTTCCCACTCGATCCACCGGATCGAAAGAAGTGATCGAACGGCTACGTTCTATTTTTTGTACATTCGGGAATCCAATAGAAGTAGTCAGCGATCGAGGTACGGCTTTTACATCAACCGAGTTTAAAGAATTTATTGACGAACAGCGTATTAAGCATCGCAAAGTAGCAGTAGCATCGCCATGGGCGAATGGCATGGTTGAGCGCACGAACCGTTTCCTGAAAGCCGTGTTAACAAAAAGCAGTAGTATATCCGAAGAATGGGAAGAAGAACTAAGACACGCGCAATACGTCATCAACAACACGTACCATGCGTCCATTAAGTGTTCCCCATCCAAGTCACTGTTAGGTTACGACAAACGTAGTCACGTGGACGCGGCGCTCGTACAATTTACACGTGAATGGGCGAAAGAAATGACCGACGTCAATGACGAGCGAAACGAAGCGCGAATGCTGGCACAACAAGCCAACGAAGTCGTAAAAGCGTACAATAAGAGATACTATGATAAACGACACAGAAAGCCGTCGCGATACAAGATAGGAGATTTAGTCGTAATTAGAGACAGTCGTAGGAAAATCGGACAAAGTTCCAAGCTGCACGCAAGTTATAAAGGACCTTATCGAATAGCTAAAGTATTAGGATACAACCGTTATGTCGTACGAGATATACCTGGTTTCAATCACCGAGCACGACCTTTAGATACTATTCTATCTGTAGACAAGATTAAACCGTGGATAAAAATTTCGGATGAAAATTCACTGTTACCGAATGAACGAGCGAGCGAAGTAAACGTAGGATAACTCGTAGATTAAGGAACTCGCGAACGACGTAGGCGAAGAAGGGCCGACGCAAAGTCTGCCGCCCTTATATAAGCTTGGTCAGCACCAGCCGCGAGACGCAGCTGAAGCAGGATGGCCGAGTTGTAAGATACAGACGAGGGAGGACAGCACCAGTCTATTCCGGGCGGAGCCACGGGAGAAAGACCGGTCCTGAGAGAGATCAGACTCGACGGATGGAGAAGAGGATAAGAGGAGGCGCACGGGGAAAGACGGGGCTTTTTGCCTTTAGCTTTTTGCTATTGAACGTCGAGACGAATAAGAATAATCGAGTCGAGTCGAAAGACAAGTCGTAGATCGTTAAACTTCGTAAAGCGATATATTTGATATAAATTGCGGTGTCGGATACTATTGTATTGTTATTTATTTAAAATATACATACTTATATTCTTGTTCATAATAAGAAGAGTTTACATTAATCGCTCGGAACCTAAACATCCTGAACATTCCTCTTTTACAAAGGAAGAGGACCAAGAAGAAGAGAGACAGAAGAAGAAACAGAATAGGGAAATAGAGGATCTCTCTTTTTTAAATCTTACAATATGTTGAAAAGGACAAAAACAACAGACACAAGTATAAAATATCATCACTTTCCAAAAAATGAAAAAATAAAAAAAGCTTGGATTAACATGTGCAAGCGAAATGAAAATTGGAATCCACACACAGGTTTTATTTGCTCCAAACATTTCAAGCCCGAAGACTATGAAAGAGATTTAAAAGCTGAATTACTAAATATACCATCGAAGCGAAGATTGAAAGCAACAGGTGAATTTTAGAACTAATTTAGTCTCAGTCTGTTACAAAAATAACAAACTGTTTACATGAGCACATTATGATATCAAGAAAAATTAAAGATCCCATATTTCAAGTGTTTCAAACAGGAATTCTAATGTCAATAACATCATTAAAATTGTTGTTTGATGGCATGAAATTGAAGTTTTCTATACAATATATCTTAACGCATCGATTGAATCAAGAGTTTAGAAAATTTCTTTTCTCAAATCAGAACAAAAGGGGGCTTACATGATCACCCTTCACCATTAAATGGTTTATATCGTATTAGGATGATTGTACTTGAGAAAAATTCAAAGATTGTTCAAAGTCATGTCAATGTGGAAGATTTATCCAAAGACGAATTTATTATATGCAAAGTACTTGAAAATGCTAGTATTTCACTCATTGCAAAGTTTATACTGCAACCATTTGTAGAGGAATCAGACAACGAAACATCATCATCATCCTTAAGTTCAGCATCAAACAAAACAATGAAGTGTGATACAGAGGAAGATGGCCTCATTTATTTAGCTGGATGGATAGCACGAAAATTCAACAGTAAATATTCAAATTTGGGATCTTTCTCGAATAAAAATGAAACCGTACATAAATGCTCTTTACCATCATGGATTCAACATTTGTCGTTTGGAGGATTAATGGAACCGACGAAAGAATGGGTTAATAATGTACATCTAATGAATAAAGTGTTCATAAAATATCATAAATACGGAGTATTTAAATCAAGGAAAAATGTAACAAAAATAGTGGTTAAAAGGACCTCTAAACAATATAGCATTAAAATACCAATAGATCTTATTCAATCTTTTGTACTGCAGCGTACTTTTATTTGCATAAAGTTTCAGAACACAAAATTAAAATCCAAACATAAAATAATTGGTATGAAACGAAAGCTCGAGAACTCTTAACGAAAAGTAGTCGCAAAATACAAAAAAATAATTCATTAAACACAAATTTAAATGTGCTACTCATATGTATTATTTTTCATAATAAATATTAACTTATAAATCAAAAGATGTGTTATTCATTAATTTTTATAACAATAATATGTACGTGCTTTTTGGAAGTTCATTTATCTTTCTTTGAACTAATTAATGCCAACAACAAACTGTTAATATTAATAATAATTGTTTAATTAACAGTTAATATTAACTGTTGATATTAATAATAACAAGACATACTGTTACTGCTATATATTAATAAATCTTGTTTGCATGCACATATTCTCTGATGCAAATATAAATTTTGTGGCACTTCAATTATAATAGAATATTTGTTGCATTTACTACTATATATATATAATTAAATATTGTTTACATCATATATACACTTGCATATATTATACATGCAATAATTTGTATTAATTTTCCTATTAACAATAACATTTATTCATGGTTAATAGCGTTTAGCCACTATTACGTTTTGCGCATGCGCCGACTGAGTGAGATAGATATATATATAGCTTTCTCTCTTGCACAGGATTCACATTGACGTCACGAAAGAGTGGGGATGAGGCAACCTGTATATCTAATAACCTTGCATGCGAGCGCAAGAGCAGGAAAGTTGGGTCAAGTCAGTTTGACAAGGACGAACAATCGATCGCGCTGTCCTTGTCTTACTCACTCGGGCATTTCGCCGGCCGATACACCGCAAGAAAATGCTTTCCAAGCTTTTGGGCGAGTGAGCAAGTGTCGTAGCGATTTACATGCAATACCATTTTACAAATCGACCTATTTTGTCTAGCCGACATTATATATCACCGCCAAATTATTATATATTCCTTATATTATTCCCTAGATCCCCACAAAGCCAGATTTTGCAATCCGGCCGTCCAAAATTTATGAAAAATAAATGAAGCGTCCGCCGTACCAAGTATCGCAGCGAATCACTCCAAAAATTATTTTACGAGATGCAAAATTTCGCCTCGTTGACGAAACGTATAATTACTAAACTGTTACAGCATCTTCCTTGAACTATCCCTGAGGACGTTACATAGCCAGATTTTGCAATCCGGCTGTCAAAAATTTATAATATATAAATAAAACATCAGCCGTACCAGGAGTTGCAGCGAGTCAGGTAGAATACCATTTTACAAGAAACAATATTTTGCCTTGGTGACGTAATATATGACCATGAACTTGTTATAGCATCTTCCTATTACTATTCCCGAGATCTCTACAGAGTTAGATTTTACAAACAGGCCGTCAACAATTTATTATACATAAATAAAGCGTCAGCTGTATCAAATATCGCAGCGAGTCAGGCGGAATACAATTTTACAAGAACAAATTTTACCTCGTCGACAATATATATAACCACCAAATTATTATGCTATCTTCCTTGAACTATCCCCAAGAACTCTACAGAGCCAGATTATGCAATCTGGCCGTCAAAAATTTATCATACATTAATAAAGCGCCCGCCGTACCAAGCGTCGCTGCAAGTCACTCGAAATATCATTTTACGAGATGCAATATTTCGTCTCTTTGACGATACGTATTATTACAAAATTGTTGCAGCATTTTCTTCGTACTATTTCCGAGATCGGTACAAAGCCGGATTTTGCAATTTGGTCGTCAAAAATTTATAATATATAAAGTCCGTAATATATAAAGGAAGCGTCCATCGTACCAGGCGTTGAAGCGAATCAGTGGAAAAATCATTGTAGGAGATGCAAAATTTCACCTCGTTGACGATATGTTTCACCGTTAAGGGTCTACAGGAGCCAGAGACAAATCCAGCGTTGACTTTGGAGGCCTCGTGTGGCGAAACTGCGAACCAATGCCGTGCGCGCGAGCGCAAGAGCAGGAAGGTTGGGTCAGGTCAGTTTGACAAGGATGAACGATCGATCGCGCTGTCCTTGTCTTACTCACTCGGGCATTTCGCCGGCCGATACACGGCGAGAAAATGCTTTCCAGGCTTTTGGGTGAGTGAGCTAAGTGTCGCAGCGATTCACGTGCAATACCATTTTACAAATTGACGTATTTTGTCTAGCCGACATTATATATTACCGCCAAATTATTATAGCATGTTCCTTATATTATTCCTGAGATCCTCACAAAGCCAGATTTTGCAATCCGGCCGTCTAAAATTTATGAAAAATAAATGAAGCGTCCGCCGTACCAAGCATCGCAGCGAATCATTCCAAAAATTATTTTACAAGATCCAAAATTTCGCCTCGTTGACGATACGTATAATTGCTAAACTGTTACAGCATCTTCCTTGAACTATCCCTGAGGACCTTACACAGCCAGATTTTACAATCCGGCCATCCAAAATTTATAATATATAAATAAAGTATCAGCCGTACCAGGAGTTGCAGCGAGTCAGGTGGAATACCATTTTACAAGAAGCAATATTTTGCCTTATTGACGTAATATATGACCATGAACTTGTTATAGCATCTTCCTACAACTATTTCCGAGATCTGTACAGAGTTAGATTTTACAAATAAGCTATCAACAATTTATTATATATAAATAAAACGTCAGCTGTACCAAATCGCAGCGAGTCAGGTGGAATTTTACAAGAACAGATATATTGCTTCGTTGACAATATATATAATCGCCAAATTATTATGGTATTTTCCTTGAACTATCCTCGAGAACCCTACGAAGCCAGATTTTGCAATCCGGCCGTCAAAAATTTATCATACATTAATAAAGCGTTCGCTGCATTAACCAAGCGTCGTTGAGAGTCACTCGAAATATCATTTTACGAGATGCAATATTTCGTCTCTTTGACGATACGTATTATTACCAAATTGTTACAGCATCTTCTTCGTACTATACCCGAGATCGGTACAAAGCCGGATTTTGCAATCCGGTCGTCAAAAATGTATAATATATAAATAAAGCGCCCGTCGTACCAGGCGTTGGAGCGAATCAGTTGAAAAATCATTATAGAAGATGCAAAATTTCACCTCCTTGACGATATGTTTCACCGCCAAATTGTTATAGCATCTTTTTTTAACTATCCCCGAGAAACCTACAGAGCCAGATTTTGCAGTGAGGCTGTGAGAAATGTATCATAAATAAATTAAGATTTATGAAGCGTCGGAGCGGATCACGTATAATAGCATTGTACAAAATGAGATATATTCCTTCACTGATGTAATATATCATCATCATATTGTTATAGCATATCTCTAAAACTATTCCCAAGATCCTCACAAAGCCAGATTTTGCAATCAGGCCGTCTAACTTTTATTATAAATAAACAAAGATGCATCAAGCGTTAAGGCAGATCACGCGCATACAATTTCACAAAAAGAGATATTCCATCTCGTTGGCGATATATGTAACCGCCGAATTGATATGGAATATTTCTTGAACTATTATCGAGGTCCCTACAGAGCCAGATTTTGCATTCCGGCCGTTAATAATTTATCATATATTAATAAAGCGTGTGTTGTACGAAACATCGCATCGAGTCCCGCGAAATACCATGTTACAAGAAAAAATATTTTGCCTCGTTGCACTCATATATTACCACCAAATTGTTATAACATATTCCTCGATCTATCCCCGAGGTCTCTACAAAGCCAGATTTCGCAATCAGGCTGTCTAGCATTTAGTATATAAAAAAACTGTACCAGGCATTGCAGCATGTCACGTACAATACAATTTTGGAACATTTATCGTATATAAAAGACTGTACCAGGCATTGGAGCATGTCACGTACAATACAATTTTGGAACATGAGAAATATTGTCTCGTTAATGTAATATATCACCATCAAATTGTTCGGCTATATTCCTTGTATTATTTCTAACGTCACTATAAAGCAGGGTTTTGATTATTAGCACATACGTATATATATTATAAGCGACTGTACGGGACAACAACAGGTAACTGTTAACTGTTAACTCCTACAAGTAACTGTAGGAACCATTAAAGTTATTGTAATATTAGAAGTTTATTAATGAATTTATTTTTATTTTTTATATTTCAGGACCGATTTTGTAAATATATATATAGGGTGCTAAATTTCAAACGTAACAGGTAAGAAATCTAGAAAACTGTGAAAGATATTAAAAAAAGCTAAAACACGTGTTCCATGATTTCGAAGGGGAAAGAGAATGGCATTATCAGTTTTTTATTTGGAAGGCATTTTCAAAGTTGGTTGAAGGTCAACTTAATTTTTTTAAGTTGGAAGCCTAATTTTTTATTATATCTTCTTTTTCTACCAATTAATTTGAACAACTTTTGTCTGAAACATTTTTTTATTTGCCATATATTTTTTAGAAATATGTAAGGGAAACTTGGTAACTTTTTCAACATTTAACTTACGATATCTCGCTAACTATTCGTCGACAGAAAAAATAGTATTAGACTTTTTTACTTTATTTACTATCAAGAATATATTACTATAATCAAGAATATATTACTATAATAGTGTCCTAACTTTTGTTAATGTAATAATTTTGAAATTTCCAAAGGTCTATAAGTTAACAAAAGTTAGGGCACTATTATAATAATATATTCTTGATAGTAAATAAAGTAAAAAAGTCTAATACTATTTTTTCTGTCGACGAATAATTAGCGAGATATCGTAAGTTAAATGTTGGAAAAATTACCAAGTTTTCCTTAAATGTTAAATATTTCAAAAAATATTAGAAAAAAAATGTTTCAGACAAAAGTTGTTAAAATTAATTGGTAAAAAAAGAAAATGTAATAAAAAATTGGGTTTTCTATTTAAAAAATTAAGTTGATCTTCAACTCACCTTGAAAATGCCTTCCATATAAAAAGCTGATAATGCCATTCTGTTTCCCCTTCGAAAATATGGGACACGTATTTTAACGTTTTTTAATATCTTTCATAGTTTTCAAGATTTTTTACCTGATACGTTTGAAATTTGGTATCCTGCCCCCCACATATATATTTACAAAATCGGTCCTGAAATATAAAATATAAAAATAAATTCATTAATAAACTTTTAATATTACAACAACTTTAATGGTTCCTACAGTTACTTATAGGAGTTAACAAATAACAGTTACCTGTTATTGTCCCGTACAGTCGCTTATAATATATATATATATATATATGTGTTAATAATAAAAATCCTGCTTTATAGCGACGTTAGATATAGTTCCAAAATTGTATTGTATGTGACATGCTGCAATGTCTGGTACAGTCTTTTATATATGATAAATGTTAGACGGCCTGATTGCGAAATCTAGCTTTGTAAAGACTTCGGGGATAGATCGAGGAATATGTTATAACAATTTGGTGTTGTTATATGATAGCAAAGAGGTAAAATATTTTTTCTTGTAACATGGTATTTTGCGGGATTCGCTGCGATGTTTCGTACGACACACGCTTTATTAATATATGATAAATTGTTGACGGCCGGAATGCAAAATATGGCTCTGTAGAGACCTCGATAATAGTTCAAGAAATATTCCATATCAATTCGGCGGTTACATATACAGGGTGCAGGATTTATCTGAAGACATTGAAATATTTCGAGAACTATGCATTGGATAAAAAAAAGTGGTTAATGAAAGTTGTTAGTCTCGAAGGGAGACATCTAATGATACCAAACTCGACCTCCCAACCCACCCCCTGCGGGTGGGGGTTGGAGGCAATTTTGAAATCTTAAATGGAAACCCCCATTTTTTATTGCAGATACGGATTCTACGCCACAAAATACGTAAATTTTGTCCGAAACTTTTTTTTTATTCATGATAGATGGCGCTGTAATCGCAAAAAATTATATTTTCCGCAATTCTCCAGATATAATCATTGGATTGAGAAATAAAAAATACCTGTTCAATATTTTTAAATCATGCTGCACCGCGGGATGAACGTTCATTCAAATTATTTAATCGATTTTTATTTCAACTTTTTTTCCAAAAAAGCGCTCTGTACGACCCTGCGGACGTTTCTCCTGATTGCAAATATCATACATATAAGGTGATTCTCTTCGTATTTTATTCATAATTTGCAATATAATATTGCCTAGTTCGCGGGTCTCCGCAAGAGGTCTCTAGTAGGCTCCTATAGACTCTTAAATTGTTATAGCATCTTCTTTGAATTATCCCCAAGAAACCTACAGAACCAGATTTTGTAGTCAGGCTGTGAAAAATATATCATAAATAAATAAAGATGTATGAAGCGTCGGAGCGGATCACGTACAATAGCATTTTACAAAATGAGATATATTACTTCATTGATGTAATATGTCATCAACATATTGTTACAGCATATCTCTAAAACTATTCCCAAGATCCTCACAAAGCCAGATTTTGCAATCAGGCCGTCTAACTTTTATTATAAATAAACAAAGATGCATCAAGCGTTAAGGCGGATCACGCGCATACAATTTCACAAAAAGAGATATTCCATCTCGTTGGCGATATATGTAACCGCCGAATTGATATGGAATATTCCTTGAACTATTATCGAGATCCCTACAGAGTCAGATTTTGCAATCCGGCCGTCAAAAATTTATCACATATTAATAAAGCGTGTGTCGTACGAAACATTGTAGCGAGCTCCGCGAAATATCATGTTACAAAAAAAAATATTTTGCCTCGTTGCTGTCATATAACAGCACCAAATTGTTGTAACATACTCCTCGATCTATCCCTGAGGTCTTTACAAAACCAGATTTCGCAATCAGGCCACCTAACATTTATCGTATATAAAAGACTGTACTAGGCATTGCAGCATGTCACGCACAATACAATTTTGGAACATGAGAAATAGTACCTCGTTAATGTAATATATCATCATCAAATTGTTCGGTCGTATTCCTTGTATTATTTCTAACGTCGCTATAAAGCAGGATTTTGATTATTAACATATATATACGATACATATATATACGATATATATACGTACATACGATATATATACGATATTTACGATATATATATACATGTGTACGATATACAGGATGTGCCATTTTAAATGTCTACCCCAAATATCTCTCTTATTTTTGATTTTAGAAAAAAATGGTTCAGACACGTTTTATATGTTTTCGAGGGGGCCATAAGATGGTACCACTGATTTGACCTTGAAGAGTCATTTGAAGGTCACATGAAGGTTACCTCAATTTTTTTAGATGGCACCCCCTACTTTTTATTACATATTCTTCTAGCTGACCTCGAGAGCTTCCCAAAACACTATAATAAAAATGTTTTTTGGTGAAGTACTTTTCGAGTTATAAAGTTCCAAATTTACAAAAGTTTGATAAAAATACAAAATATTTCGTAAAACATTCACTTTCTGATAGTCTTATCTTACATGATCCAACCAGTCAAGGCAAGATCCGAGCATGATCCAACCAGTCAAGGCAAGATCCGAGCATGATCCAGCCAGTCAAGACGAGATCCTGTATTGCCTGATAATCAATGAACTGTAACAATTGTGAAAGTGCAATTGTCAATTCTTTTAATGAAACAAATATCAAGAGGCTTGTTTTAAATTTCTTACTTGGGTAACTGTCGGTATTTTGACGAAGTCTCAGACAGACGCATATTATTATCCATTGACTTTTTTTTGATAAGACAGGAATTTTTGGTTTTTTGGCACTTTTTTTCTTTATAATTATAGCTGCTTATCCACCAAATGAAATTGTGGACATGATTCGCATTTTGGATGAAGCCAGGAATAATTACTCGGCAGCAGAAAGGCTTTATGCTGTAGGATTTCCAGACAGACGCCATCCTGATGGGAAAATAATAAAAAGACTCTGCGACAGAGCTGAACAAGGTTTTCTTAGAGGAAACCGGCGAAATCGGGCCCTGATGAAGTCACATCATTGACTGTTATAGGTGCCGTTGCTTTGAATCCTCCAATCTCTACGAGGCAAATTGAGAGGCAATACGGTATATCTAAATCAACAGCCAATCGTGTGCTCAAGCTCAACAAGTTTCACCCATATCACATTCATCTAACTCAGCAATTGGAAGAGAGGGACTACCAACGCCGTGTACGTTTTTGTAACTGGGCTCGAGATCAAATCCAACAAAATCCCCGGTTCATTGCTGATAAGCTTTTTTCTGATAAAGCCACGTTTTGTAATAGAGGAGGCGTTAATAGACATAACTGCCATTATTATTCAGATGCTAATCCACATTGGCAGAGAAGCCAAGAGTTCCAACGGCAGTGGTCCATTAACGTTTGGGCAAGCATCCTGGGAGATGTTAATGTTGGTCCATATTTTTTTGAAGAAAATCTCAATGCGGCAATCTATCAAAGATTTCTTCAAGATGACCTGCCCAACCTCTTGAGACATGTCGACAATGATTTACTCAGACGAATGTGGTTCCAACAAGATGGAGCACCGGCTCATAGATCTCGAGCTGTTACACAATATTTAAACAATAGATTCCCGAATAGGTGGATTGGTATGGGCAGCCGAGTTCAAGAATAGCCCCCAAGATCACCCGACTTGACACCCCTAGATTTTTATTTCTGGGGCTACATTAGAGATATAGTTTATTCGCAAAAGCCTACAACCGTTGAAAATATGAAAAACCGGATCAGACATGCTTGCAGAAATATTAATGTAGCTGTTCTTGAAAAAGTTAGGGACGACTTTCACCATAGACTAGAGCTATGCATACAAGTAAATGGCCAAGTTTTTGAACACTTTAAGTAATTGTACACAAAAGAAGATCTTGCCTTGATTGGTTGGATCATGCTCGGATCTTGCCTTGACTGGCTGGATCATGCTCGGATCTTGCCTTGAATGGCTAGATCATGCTCGGATCTTGCCTTGAATGGCTAGATTATGCTCGGATCTTGCCTTGACTGGCTGGATCATGCTCGGATCTTGCCTTGACTGGCTGGATTATGCTCGGATCTTGCGTTGATTGGCTGGATCATGCTCGGATCTTGCCTTGAATGGCTAGATCATGCTCAGATCTTGCCTTGACTGGCTGGATCATGCTCGGATCTTGTCTTGACTGGCTGGATCATGCTCGAATCTTGCCTTGACTGGCTGGATCATGCTCGGATCTTGCCTTGACTGGCTGGATCATGCTCAGATCTTGCCTTGACTGGCTGGATCATGCTCAGATCTTGCCTTGACTGGCTGGATCATGCTCAGATCTTGCCTTGACTGGCTGGATTATTATTGAAACAATTTTTTTCATTCGTGATAGATAGCGTTGAATTTTTCCGAGAAACTACTTTTAGCGTTACACAGGAACAACGACGAGAACCTAGTAGTTTTATGTTCCCTTCGGGTGCTTTTTTAATGTGTGCCCCTTGCCTTTCACTGTTCAATTAATTAGAGTAAGTGTTCGAAATTTTTACCTTCAACTTCCATACACTTATTGATCCTATTTTCAAATGACTACACAGGATAGAAGCATATCTGCGGGAGTTTCCGCGCAAGCGGAAAATATAATTTTTTGCGATTACAACGCCATCTATCACGAATAAAAAAAAAGTTTCGGACAAAATTTACGTATTTTGTGGCGTAGAATCCGTATCTGCAATAAAAAATGGGGGTTTCCATTTAAGATTTCAAAGTTGCCCCCAACTCCTACCGCCAGGGGGTGGGGTGGGAGGTCGAGTTTGGTATCATTGGATGTCCCCCTTCGAGATTAATAACTTTCATTTACCACTTTTTTTTATCCAATGCATAGTTCTCGAGATATTTCAATGTCTTTAGATAAATCGTGCACCCTGTATATAGGTAATATAAACCTTATGCATTATTAGACTTGTCGACAAAAAAAGTTATCCAACTTTTTTGTAAGTTAATCTATATCACAGAGAAACCTATAAGCGGCTACCGTGCCGATTACGCTAGGACCCTTTTTCCGCCCGTTCCGTTGCGCCCCCTGAGAAAATGTATGCACACTATATCCGTCCTAACGGTAACGGCAAAGCGTGCACGGTTCTTGTTCATTCTACTTTCTTAAGAAAGATAGTAAGGCCCCTTGCACAATGCCAGGCAACAAGCAATAAGAATAAAAATAGACCAATCACAATTGACTATTACAAGAATAATCTATTGTGATTGGTCTATTTTTATTCTTATTGCCTGTTGCCTGGCATTGTGCAAGGGGCTTAAGTTGGAAAAGCAAAGACGATCAATCGCTCTCCATTTTTGTCGCACCACCGATGAGCAAGCGCACGACAAGAAGAGGCACGAATAAACGGCAGATCTTATCGCTAAGCTAGAATCTCTCCTGTCTGCCCCCCCCCCCACCTTCTCATCTTTCATGCAACGCACTACCCGCAATTCGGGAAGAAATATTTCGAGACCGTCCAGATAACATCTAGCAATGACACAACTCTGTCTATCTTTTTTTTATAACAGTGGGGAAATCCATTATGGATATCCCCGCTCCTGAGGGAGGACGGAGGTTATGCCGGACTCCTACCGGTTAAAACCCCACCGGGGTATCTATCTTTCGGACCATGGTAGGGGGAGTCAAGGGAACTCCCTCCCCGATACCCCGGCCCCAGGGCTCATTATCAAAGCCCCACACCCAAGTACTGTGCCTCCTCCTACAAAGGGAGTCGGGGGCGTGGCCCCCCGGCCGGTTTTCCGGCCGGGTTGGCCTTCTGGTTATATTTACTGAAGGGGAGATACCCACTCACCCTCCAAGCCCCCTTGCCCGTCAAGAGGGGCGGGAAATGGGGCCCAGCCCTAACCAGGCCTCCACTCCCCTTTCCCGGTCCCTACCAACGCTCGAGGGGAGACACACAACCCTGTCTGCACAGACGTGGCAAGAACGTGGCAAGTACGTCGCTGTGACGTCATTACGTTGTAGCGACGTGCTTGCCACGTACGGTGTCAAGGAAAATGACGCTAATGACTGGCTATTTTTTTAATTTTTATATTCAATTTTATGATTTTCGTATTCAATTATGCACATACACATACATATGCGTTATAAATGTTAATACCCATACAGCACACAAATGTTGCAAATACATTGCAGAAATGTTTCATTGCAATGTTGAAATATTGCAAATACATTGCAAAATGTTGCTGCAGCATTGCTGTGGGTTGTAGAAACGTTAAAATGTCCACTTTTAGAAAGATTGCCACAATAAATCGTAGCAATATTATGCTGTAACGAATATGCAATAATGCAATGTTACTGCAACCATCGAATAATATTGTATATAAGAATATTTCTGCTTCTGAATAAATAAACATCAGGAACATATGGAAATATTTAACATAAGAAAAAGCTAAACGTGAACAAATATTTGCAATAATTGAATATGTAAAAAATATATAATATAAAATTGTTTATAAATACAATACTAGAATCTAAAATATAATAGTATATATAGGGTGGCCCATTTTAAGTGTCCACCCGAAATATCTCTCTTATTTTTCATTTTAGAAAAAAATGCTTCAGACGCGTTTTATATGGTTTGGAGGGGGCCATAAGAGGATACCATTAATTTGACCTTGAAGAGTCATTTGAAGGTCACGTGAAAGTTACCTCAATTTTTTTAGATGGCACCCCCTACTTTTTATTACATATTCTTTTAGGTGGCCTCGAGAGCTTCTCAAAACACTATGATGAAATGTTTTTTGGTGAAGTACTTTTCGATTTATGAAGCTTACAAAATTTTGATAAAAATACAAAATATTTCGTAAAACATTCACTTTCCGATAGTCTTATCTTACATGATCCAACCAGTCAAGGCAGGATCCGAGCATGATCCAACCAGTCAAGGCAAGATCCGAGCATGATCCAGCCAGTCAAGGCAAGATCCGAGCATAATCTAGCCATTCAAGGCAAGATCCGAGCATGATCTAGCCATTCAAGGCAAGATCCGAGCATGATCCAGCCAGTCAAGGCAAGATCCGAGCATGATCCAACCAATCAAGGCAAGATCTTCTTTTGTGTACAATTACTTAAAGTGTTCAAAAACTTGGCCATTTACTTGTATGCATAGTTCTAGTCTATGGTGAAAGTCGTCCCTAACTTTTTCAAGAACAGCTACATTAATATTTCTGCAAGCATGTCTGATCCGGTTTTTCATATTTTCAACGGTTGTAGGCTTTTGCGAATAAACTATATCTCTAATGTAGCCCCAGAAATAAAAATCTAGGGGTGTCAAGTCGGGTGATCTTGGGGGCTATTCTTGAACTCGGCTGCCCATACCAATCCACCTATTCGGGAATCTATTGTTTAAATATTGTGTAACAGCTCGAGATCTATGAGCCGGTGCTCCATCTTGTTGGAACCACATTCGTCTGAGTAAATCATTGTCGACATGTCTCAAGAGGTTGGGCAGGTCATCTTGAAGAAATCTTTGATAGATTGCCGCATTGAGATTTTCTTCAAAAAAATATGGACCAACATTAACATCTCCCAGGATGCTTGCCCAAACGTTAATGGACCACTGCCGTTGGAACTCTTGGCTTCTCTGCCAATGTGGATTAGCATCTGAATAATAATGGCAGTTATGTCTATTAACGCCTCCTCTATTACAAAACGTGGCTTTATCAGAAAAAAGCTTATCAGCAATGAACCGGGGATTTTGTTGGATTTGATCTCGAGCCCAGTTACAAAAACGTACACGGCGTTGGTAGTCCCTCTCTTCCAATTGCTGAGTTAGATGAATGTGATATGGGTGAAACTTGTTGAGCTTGAGCACACGATGGGCTGTTGATTTAGATATACCGTATTGCCTCTCAATTTGCCTCGTAGAGATTGGAGGATTCAAAGCAACGGCACCTATAACAGTCAATGATGTGACTTCATCATGGCCCGATTTCGCCGGTTTCCTCTAAGAAAACCTTGTTCAGTTCTGTCGCAGAGTCTTTTTATTATTTTCCCATCAGGATGGCGTCTGTCTGGAAATCCTACAGCATAAAGCCTTTCTGCTGCCGAGTAATTATTCCTGGCTTCATTCAAAATGCGAATCATGTCCACAATTTCATTTGGTGGATAAGCAGCTATAATTATAAAGAAAAAAAGTGCCAAAAAACCAAAAATTCCTGTCTTATCAAAAAAAAGTCAATGGATAATAATATGCGTCTGTCTGAGACTTCGTCAAAATACCGACAGTTGCCCAAATAAGAAATTTGAAATAAGTCTCTTGATATTTGTTTCATTAGAAGAATTGATAAATGCACTTTCACAATTGTTACAGTTCATTGATTATCAGGCAATACAGGATCTCGTCTTGACTGGCTGGATCATGTTCGGATCTTGCCTTGACTGGTTGGATCATGCTCGAATTTTTTTTTTTGACGAGGAGGAAATCCATCATGGATACCCTGACCCTCGGGGAAGGGCCAGGATTATGCCGGACTCCTACCGGCTAAAACCTCCTCGAGTGGCGCTGCGAAAGGATTTGAATCGGGGCCCCGGTGCCTACGTAACTGCAATCGGGGCCCCGAGTCCAGATGCTGACTACCGTCGATTCCCCGAGAGGTGCTAGGGGAGGGGGGAAGCGAGCCTAGGCTCATCTTCACCCACCGCTCTCCCTGCACCCCTCACGCCCTGCTTCTGTGGCTGGGAAGGGAGAAGCCGGCCAAAGGGCCTACACTTCAACCGTTCCCAGCCAGGCGGGGCGCTGCCAAGGTACCGTTGTGTGACTAGCTGACCCACCGTATCAGCTAGCCACCCTACTTTGGAGGGCTAGCTGGGACACCGGGAGTCCTCGCCCGGTGTCCCATCCTCCACCCGGCGGCTGCGGAGGGAAAAATCGAATCTCCTAACCGCCGGGCACACTTGCCTCAAAGAGGCAGGGGGAGGGGTCAAAAAACCCCTCCCTCCCTTCCTGCCCACTTTTGTATGGTGGGCCAATGGAGGCGAGGGGGGTGTCTTAGACAGCTATACTGTCCCTTAACTTACCCCCCCCCCTCGCCCTCATCCGATCCCAGTCTTTGGAGTCGGAGTGTGACTAGGGAGGGGCTGCCCTCCCCTCAGTCTTTGGCCTCCTGTGCTGTTGTCGGCAACCTGCGTCGATGCGCCGGCCGCAACTGTTCCTGCCGGTTGAATCGCCCCCCTCCTAAGCTTTGCCCTCCGTGGGGGCATCACTCTGGTGGGGAGCGTCTTCCTAATGGGTACCAGTGGGGGATGGGGTGCAGGAAGTAAAGGAAAAGAGGGTTGGGATGGAGGACAGGACGGGAGAGGTGGAAGGGGATGGGGAGGGGAAGGGGGAGGAATGGAGGGACAGGGGTAGTGGTGGGGGAAACCCCACCATTCCCCTTACCGTCTCCTCAGAGGAGTCAGCGTCTCTTTCCCTACTTGGGGAGCGGCGCATGGCTCGACGGCGCTGCCGCCTACTCTGCGCCCTGCCTCTTCCTTCCGATTGACGGCGAATCTCCTCCGCCTCTTCCTTCTGCCTCATCACGTCCTCACAGAACGCGGTGAAGCAGTCCCATTTCCTCTCGCTCTCCAGCATAGAACTGACTACGCCGGGGAGTAAGAAATCGGGCCCCAATTCTCTGACCACGACTCCGCGCTCGACTGTCCATGCTGGGCAGTCTTGAAGAGTGCTGCGCGGAGTCGTGGTCCGCTCCGCAGTGGTGACACTACGTAGTGCGCTCCTTTCCTATACGACAAAGGTACTCACCGAAGTAGCCATGCCCGGTGAGCACCTGTGTCGTCTTGAATGTCAAGGTTCCTGATTCCCTACCTGTCCATTCTGTCAGGCAGGGCTGGACGGCCTGGACGCTCCTTCTCCCTATTTGGCATTGCACAAACGCCTCTGCCAACGCTGAAGAAAGAGCTGTCGACCCTGGTGCTTCAGGTGCCGCAGGGCCCCGGGGAGCGATTTGCCAGCCCTTAAGTTCCTCCGGAGCTCCCCTTTCTTCCTGTACACATTCTTGTACATCAATGCGAGGAGCTCCAGAGGGGGCATGCCCGCCAGCGCCGTCGCCGCTACGTGGGACACAGTTCGGTACGCCCTGATGACCCTGACCGCCACCGTCCTATGTGCAGTGCGCAATAGCGCTTGCAGCGGATGGCTGGCGGCCAGAGTCTCCGCCCAAATGGGTGCTCCATAAAGGGCGACCGAATTTATGATTCCCGCGTGGAGGCGACGCGCCTTCATATCTGGTCCCCCGACATTGGGCATTAATTTGCCCAAGTTATTAGAGATGACCTTTAGTCGGGGGACCAGGCACCTAAAGTGCTCCTTGAAGCACCAGGTGCCGTCCAGGATGAGGCCCAAATATCTCATTTGGGCCTCAACAGGAATCCTGACCCTACCAATCCGGAGATGGGCCTGAGGTGGCTTCCTGCCCTTCTGGTGAAAGAAGATAGCTTCTGTCTTCCTTTCAGCCACCGTCAGGCCCAGCCTGCGTATAAATCGCACGACGCAGTGTACCGCGAGGTTCGCCATATGTATCGCATCCGCTCAGTCTTTCCCCCCGGCCAGTATCAACGTATCATCTGCGTAGCAGATAATACTGCAGCCGTGGGGGAGGACAACTCGGAGGACCTGATCATAGTCGAGGTTCCAAAGCCCCAAGACTGACCCCTACGGGACCCCGCAGCTCATCCCCCTCTTTCGCGCCCCGCCGTCGGCGTCCGTCCAGGCTAGACGCCGACCCCGGAAATAATCCTCGATGACGGCTATGAGGTAGCGTGCGAACTTGAAGTAATCCTTCATCTCCTTCACCACGCTACCCCAGGGCAGGGTGTTAAACGCGTTGGCTATGTCGATAGACACAGCCACCGCCACCCTGCCCTCCTTCACAACAGCCTCCGAGAGGGTCCTCAAGTGCGAGATCGCATTGATAGTGGATCTACCCTCTCGGAAGCCGTATTGGCCGTCATCAAGGTTCAGGCCTGTCCGAGCCATATGCTCATTGAGGCGGGCAGCAATGACTCGCTCAAACACCTTGCCCGCCTCGTATAGAAGGCATATGGGGCGCAAAGGGGAATCCTCCGGCTCACCCTCTTTGCGGAGGACCACGTTGGCTCTCCCCCAGACTGGGGGGTATTTCCCTTTCTTAAAGGCAGCTGAGAATATCTCAGCCAACCTGCCCGCGATGACCCCCGAGGCTAGGGTGAGTACGCGACCGGGTATGCCATCAGGTCCAGGTGCCTTCCGACTTTTCACCCTCCTGATAGCCACGGCCACCTCTTCCGCTGTGACCCCCGGTACCTCCCCCCCTGTTGATCAAGGGGGAGGGCCATGTACGGATCAACGGGAGAGCTCCCTCCCCAACCGGGAAAAGGGTCCCCATGATCCGCTCCAGAAACCAGGGGTCCAGTGTCTCCGTAAGCGGGGGCGTCCACGGCCTCAGCTTTTGCATTGCTTTTTTATATGGACGCCCCCATGGATCCACATCCAATGATCGGAGGAGGTTGTCCTATCCTTAACCCTTGGCCGCCCCTATAGCCTTACGCAAAGCACGTGCAGCTAGGCAAAATTCTATTCAGGCGGCCTTGGTCATCTCGGGGGGCTTCCCATCATGGCTGGCTCTCCTAAATATCCGCCTGAGGTGGACGGATGTTCGCCTAAGCTCGGAGATTTCACCGGCCCACCACCAGGCGGACCTTCATGCTCGGATCTTGCCTTGACTGGTTGGATCATGCTCGGATCTTGCTTTGACTGGTTGGATCATGTAAGATAAGACTATCGGAAAGTGAATGTTTTACGAAATATTTTGTATTTTTATCAAAATTTTGTAAATTTGTAACTTTATAACTCGAAAGTACTTCACCAAAAAATATTTTATTACAGTGTTTTTGGGAGCTCTCAAGGTCAGCTATAAGAATATGTAATAAAAAATAGGGGGTGCCATCTAAAAAAATTGAGGTAACCTTCACGTGACCTTCAAATGACTCTTCAATGTCAAATCAATGATACCATCTTATGGCCCCCTCGAAACCATACAAAACGTGTCTGAACCATTTTTTTCTAAAATAAAAAATAAGAGAGATATTTGGGATGGACGCTTAAAATGGAACACCCTGCATATTTCTATATAATTTAGCACTATATATTTCAGATATACCAGGTATGTAAATACGAAACCGGAATTTTTGTATAGAAAATACACGTTTATTGTATGAAAATGATAAAAAATAATTTATTCGAAGTATTGCCCATCGCTAGCTATGCACTTTCCTACCTGTCTGACAATTTGTGGATGCCACGCCAAAAAAACTGTTGCTCTTTTCAGGCAAACCAGTCATCGAGCCATTTTCGTACATTTTCGTAAGAAGTGAAGCGCTGCTCAGCAAGTACGTGTCCCATCGATGCAAATAAGTAGTAATCGGACGGAGCCAAGTCTGGTGAGTAAGCTGCATGCGAAAGTATTTCCCAACTAAACACCTCAATCGTTTCCTTGACCAGTTTTGCTGTGTGTGATGGTACTTTATCATGAAGCAAAATCACTTTGTGTTGCCTTTTTTGATATTCTGGCCGTTTTTCATGCAAAGCTTGATTCAAATCGATCATTTGTTGTCGGTAGCATTCAGTATTAACGGTTTCGCCAGGTTTTAGCAGCTCATAATAGATCACACTCTTCTGATCCCACCAAACACAGAGCATTGTCTTCTGTCCATAGCGATTTGGCCTTGCAGTCGATGTCGATGGTTCGCCTGGAGTTACCCATGATCTTTTACGCTTAGGATTCTCAAAATATATCCACTTTTCATTGCCAGTCACAATTCGATGGAAAAATGACTTTCTTTTGTACCTGACGAGCAGCATTTCGCAAGTGGTTTTTCGGTTTTCCTGCTGCCTTTTATTCAGTTCATGTGGAACCCATTTTCCCATCTTCTGGATCTTTCCCATGGCTTTCAAACGTATGGAGACGGCTTCTTGTGTCACATTTAATTGATCCGCGAGTTGTTGTTACGTTTGAGCGTCATCCTCATCCAACAATGTTTGCAATTCGCTGTCTTCAAAGTTTTTCGGTGGTCTTCCACGTTCTTCGTTTCTCACGTCAAAATCGCCACGTTTAAATTTTTTAAATCACTCAAAGCACTGTGATTTACCAAGAGCATGCTCACCGTAAGCTTCGACAAGCATTCGATACAATTCTGCAGCAGTTTTCTTCAAATGGTAACAGAAAATCAATGCTGTCCGCAAATCGTAGCTTCCAGACACAAAATTTGACATGTTCAACTCTATTACAAACTATGCTATTGTATGGAACTTGTATTGTTGTAAGTTGAAAATCTTTGTCAGATGTCAACAAATGGAAATGGCGCCAATGACGCGGTTTGGCGGTAACTACATTGACAGCTAGGGCCATCTATGGGCAAATTCCGGTTTCATATTTACAGACCTGGTACAATCATTGCGAAACATGTGTTAATATTCAGCTTTTTGTATAACATATGTCACTCTGTATATTCTAGCCTAAAATAAAATTATCTGTAAGTGTATGCATATAGGGTGTTTGAAAGCTTATCATGCAGACGGAAGTTGGAGATAGATTGGGTGTAGCCGAGAAGAAAAGTCATGTACCATAATGTCAAATTGGCAATAGTTACCGAGTTATTAATTAAAACATGTGAGCCAACAAGCGCGTAGAGAGCGGAGGGTGACCGCAGTAAGCACGTAGACATTTGATACAGGCGGAGTCAGCGAGTAACGGTAGGCGAGCGCGCGCGGCGAGGGGCAACGTAAACAACAAGAGGTGAGCGCGCACGACGAAGAGCGAGCGAGCGCGAACGACAAGGAGCGAGCGAGCTATAAGGAAAAAGCTATAAGGAAAAGGCTTGCTCGCTTTTCGTCGTTCGCGCTCGTCCGCTCCTCGTCGCGCTCGCTCGTCTCTTGTCGCTTACGTTGCCCCTCGCCGCGCGCGCTCGCCTCTTGTCGCTTACGTTGCCCCTCGCCGCGCGCGCTCGCCTACCGTTACTCGCTGACTCCGCCTATGTCAAATGTTTACGTACTTACTGCGGCCGCCCTCCGCTCTCTACGCGCTCGTTGGCTCACATGTTTTAATTAATAACTCGGTAACTATTGCCAATTTGACATTATGGTACATGACTTTTTTTCTCGGCTACACCCAATCTATCTCCAACTTCCGTTTGCATAATAAACTTTCAAACACCCTGTATATGTATCAGAATGCCGTTTACAAATGGATATACAAATGTTTAGGTACGAATGTAACATTATTACTTGTGATTATATATCTTACAAGGGGAGGACGCATCGATCGGGAAACAGTTTGGAACGAAACTTACGGAGTTAATAGTACTTGACTACTAATAACTCATGGTAATAGCATACGACGCAATACCTCTTCGTTTTCGAGAAAAAACGGTCTAAAGAAAAGAGCCAACAAAGTGTACGAGTTAGTAAGAAAGGTATTCAATGAAGCAGCGTAGCACAACAGCGAAGGTAACGAACTACCGAGCTGACGGCTGAGGTTCGATCCCTGCTGTATGGTTTTTTTTATTCTGTAAGCATAAAATTGAAACAGAAAACATTAATAAATAATAAAACTGCACTTCTTAAATATATTAGTGTTTGTTAAATATATTATTAATGATTTTAATTGCAAAAAGACCGTAAATCTTATCTATAAAATGTATAGTGTATGAGAAAATTTTTATATAATAATTGCAATAGAAATAGGAATAAAAATATTGTTATGAAATATATAGGAATGCTACTAACTTTGCGGTCGATGCCGCCATAGTGGCGGCATTCGCAAGTCGTCGTAGAAGTCGATGCCGCCAGGTTGGCATTCATGATCGCCTGGCGTGCGGCACGGCAAATGAGGCTAGTGATAATGAAAGAAAACTATTCTCCCGATGCTAGATTTAAATGTTTAGATCAACTTACAGATATCCATGTTTATCGATCTCTTCGAAATCGGTCGATCGCAAAGGGTTAAACTAGTATGAGATAATTTTTCGTAATTTTATATCGTATATATAAAATATTTATTTCTGTTACAACTCTCTATGTTGTGTAGAAGTCGTGTTGTATTGAAGTTGTGTTGTGTCTTTATCTCTTCTGGCAATCCCCTTCCAGAAACTTCCTTTGTGTCATTCTAAACGATCGTTAAGAATGACGAAATGATTCGAGCATCGGAACAGTCGTCAGTAGAACAAGCAGCAGTGTGTGTTTACTAGTGATACAGAGCAATTCGGTGATCATATTTAAATTACATATATCATAACAATGTCAGAGAATCCTTCAACAAGCAAAATAGTTGATGTAGAATCGCTAGAAGAAAGATCTTTTGAAAATAAAGATTTTAAAGGTGAATTCACTAATGCTCTCGTATATGCGAATTCTATTTACGAGAATAATGAATTATTATCGAAAAATCCTCCAGCGCAAATATAATATATTTTTACTCCTATTTCCATTGCAATTATTATATAAAAATTTTCTCGTACACTATATATTTTATAGATAAGATTTACGGTTTTTTTGCAATTTAAATTATTAATAGTATATTTAACAAACACTAATATATTTAAGAAACGCAGTTTTATTACTTATTAATGTTTTCTATTTCATTTTTATGCTTACAGAATAAAAAAAACCATGTAGCAGGGATCGAACCTTAGCCGTCAGCTCGGTAGTTCATTACCTTCGCTGCTGCACTACGCCGCTTCGTTGAATATCCTTCTTACTAACTCATACACTTGTTGGCTCTTTTCTTTAGACTGTTTTTTCTCGAAAACGAAGAGGTATTGCGTCGTATGCTATTACCATGAGTTATTAGTAGTCAAGTACTATTAACTCCGTAAGTTTCGTTCCAAACTGTTTCCCGGTCGATGCGTCCTCCCCTTGTTAGTTAAGTATATTTATTTACTGTATCACTATTTACAGTACTAAATGATTATATATATTATTTCGTATATGTGGCATAGAAATAAATTAAATATGTTGAAATCCTAAACAGTACAAGGACGTCCTCAGGACATCCTCAGAACATCCAGGACAGGACGTTTTGAGGATATCCCATGGCAGTCCAGGGACGTCTTCAGGACGTCCTGTGGTACAGCAAATGAGCACCGGGTTTTCAGGAGATCCCGAGAATGTCCTTCGGACATCCTTCATGTGGTTCAGAGGACATAATCAGGACAACACAAGGACGTCTTCGAAATAGTCACAGGATGTCGTTGGAGGTGTTTGGGACGTCCCAAAAATATTCGTATAGGATATTTTTAGGATTTCTGTCGGAAAGTGTTATTTGTGTTTGATGTACAGAAATCCCACTTATTCTGTCCCATTTCCTAGCATAGTTTACAATTTGTAGTCAGATATGTGATATTATACATTTTTGGAATTAACACATCGTTAAATAATTTACAGTCCTTCTATACAAATATTTTAATGATGCATCTAACCAGAAAGAAATTTTAAAATATTGTAGAGAATGAGACAGTGCTAATGGAATTTGTTGTATACTTTAAATGGAAAATAAAAAATAAATTGCAGAAAAAATGCTTTTATTGCTCAATATCCCAGGTAGAACAGAAAATCACAATGACATCAAAATAATGAAAAAATGATAGAATCATGATGAAAAAATAAGTTTTCTTCATCATTTTGACGTCATTTTAATGTCGTCATGATTTTCTGTTCTACCTGGGATATGTATATGTGTGTGTATGTATGTGTGTCTATACAGGGTGTCTCATAATTGTAATACACCAGCTTTATAGGAACGTAGAGCTAAGCGAGAAAAATCCTGTTCCATTTAGCGATATCTCGTATAGTTTTTTAGTAATAACCGCGTAAAGTTTGGCGTTTGTCACGCCATCACGGCTTACAGTCGCTCTGCGGTGAACTGTGTGCGCCGAAGTTGAGCGATAACGCTGACCGTCGCGCAGCATCAACATGCCAAAACGTAATCTCAGAGCGTCTATAGGACGCGATGGGCGTGACAAATGCCAAATTTTACGCGGTTATTACTAAAAAATATACGAGATATCGCTAAATGGAAGAGGACTTTTTTGTTCCTCTCGCTTAGCTCTACGCCCCTATGGAGATAGTGTATTACAATTATGGCACCTCATGTATATACAGGGTGTTCGGTAATTAGCTGCCAACCCAAAGTGTGAAGGTAAATTGTGTTAAGACAAATATAAAAGTCCCATACCGTTTTGCGAAATTTGCAATAATTATCGAATTATTAATAATAGAAATCTGACGAATGAGCGCGCGCTGAGATGGATGATCGGAGAAGCGTCGTAGCCTTTCGGGTTACAGCGTGGTCCAGTCGACCCAGCAACTGTTGCGGCGTACGGCGAGACGTAAGTGAGGCGAAATAAAACAACGAATAACGGCGCATTTTTCTTCTCGCCGCGCGCTGGCAACAGTTTTTGGATCGACTGGGCCGCGCTGTAGCCTAAGCAGCTGCAACACTTTTTCAATCATCTACAGGGTATCCCGGGAGGAAAGATCAATATTTCGTGTGGGTATAAAACGAGGTAATATAAGGCAAAAATGTTATATAAACATGGTGTCGTTTATTACGGGTTTCTGAGATACAGCTATGTTAAATTACACGTCGGAATTATCTATTATGAGTTGAAGTTTACTGCAATTACATTGTAATACATCTATCATAATAAATTTTCGAATATTTCGCTCCGTCTTCTTCGATACATTTGTCACATCTTGTGAGAACGTGGCGGGTTGCACGCCGGAGGGCATCTTCACGGCCCCTAATTTGGTCAACAGCGGCTATTATACGTGCAATAAGTTCATCCTGTGTATTCACTTTAGTTTTATACACCTCGCACTTTAACCAACCCCACAAGCAGAAATCCAGGGGCATTAGGTCGGGTGATCTTGGTGGCCACTGCACTGTTCTACCGGGACCGATCCAACGATGTGGAAACACTGCATTTAAGTGTTCTCTCACAAGATGTGTGTTGTGAGGAAGTGTACCGTTGTGCTGAAAATACATTGTTCTTCGTGTAGCCAGGGAAATATCTTCTAGTTGTTGTGGAAGCGTATTTTGTAAAAAGTCGAGGTAACTTTGCCCTGTCATACGACTTTGTAAAATAACGGGACCAATCAGCATTCCATCAATCATGCCACACCATACGTTGATGGAGAAACGAAATTGGAAATTCTGTACAACAATGGCGTTAGGGTTATCTTGCGACCAACGATGGGTGTTACGCGTGTTATTTATGCCATTACGCGTAAATATTGCCTCGTCAGTGTATAATATAATATAATAATATAATATAATAATATAATAATATAATAATATAATAATATAATATAATATAATATAATATAATATAATATAATAATATATAATATAATAATATATAATAATATAATAATATATTTAATATAGTAATATAATATAATATAATAATATAATATAATAATATAATACACGACACCAAGCTGATCCCACCAAATACACAGCATGAGTTTTTTTCCATGAATATTCGGTTTGGCTGTCGATGTTGAAACATGGCCAGGTGGTCCCCATGATTTTCTCTTCTTTGGGTTATCGAAGTGGATCCATTTTTCATCACCAGTGACTATACGATGCAAAAAGCCCTTTCTTTTATGCTTGGCAAGCAGCATTTCATACGTGCAAAATCGGCGTTCAACGTCTCTCGGCTTCAGTTCATATTGAACCCAATTTCCTTGTTTTTGAATAATTCTCAACGATTTTAAACGATGTGAAATTGCTTGTTGAGTCACTTCTAATGTAAGTGCAAGTTCTTCTTGCGTTTGACACGAATCTTCCTCCAATAATGCTTCCAATTCCGTGTCTTCGTACACTTTCGGTCTTCCACTACGTTCTTTATCTTCCACGTCAAACTTACCGTTTTTAAACTTTTGAAACCACTCACGACAACTTCTCTCACTTAAAGCAGTCTCACCATATGCTTCTACAAGCAGTTGATGCGCCTCAGCTGCAGATTTCTTCAAATTAAAGAAGTAAATCAAAAGTTCCCGCAAATGACGCTTATTCGGCACAAAGCTTGACATTTTCGCACGAAAAAAATTATGTGATGCTGATACGGAGTCACTAATACTTCAAAGTTATGTTGTTACCAGATGTCCAAACTTACGATATTACGTTTTACATCTGACAATTCCAACATAACTTTCTGGTGGAGCCATCTTTTGTCAAACTGCGGAAACTCCTAATAGTTTTGAGTGTTCATTTTCGTACTTTCTTTCAGAAAAAGTTTTTCAAAAATATAAGATTTTAATATTTCACTCATTCGTCCTGACAAGCTTGTGATTCAGCCCAGCTACACTTTATCAAATGCTTGTGCCACGTCTAAAAATAAGGTCCCACATATTTTCAAGAGCCTTTTATAGCTGATTATAGCTGTAATATGATAAACTTAGTCGATTGTAGAATTTATACCTAAAATTAAACTGATAGTTAGGTATTGAACTAAGAATATTTATTAAAATTGATATCATTATTTGATTTTATATGAAATCTCCTTTATAGAGATTTTTTGCTAGTTGTCGGTGACGAATCTTGGGTTGAAAGGACCCCGCACAATTCTTTATGTAAATTGGATTTCGGTGGAATTGGTTGAATATTTGATATGTTGTAGATCTTGTCGCTCTGATATACTTTATCGCATTATCGTCACCATTTAATCAAGCTAACTGATTTGGACGGAAAGCTCGATTATAAACAAAACAAAGTATTTGATTTCTATTCGCCATTTTAGTCAATACTAAATATTCAATATAGAGGAAGTGCGGATATTGTGTAATATATTGTGTAATGAGGTAATGTGGATTTTTCTAGTCTGTCAAGTATCACATCCGAATGCAATGGAATAGCAATGGAATTATTAGCTGCTGGACATTACATGTGATTAAAAAGTGATTTTTAATGAACAAAAAATATTCTGAATTGTTACATTTTAAAATATTGGGTGAGTGCAAAAGTTCGTGCGGAGTTTCAATAGATGGAGTTATAAGTGTCGTAAAGTGTTGTCATTAATACTTCCATCTACATATTATATAACGTTGGAAAGGTGACGTCTTCAGCTGTTATTAAAAAGAAAATCATTTGTTTTCATACAAACTGTTTCGAGAAATATCACTTTAAAAATGAGTATCGATAAGGTGCATTTACGGCATGTTATGCTTTACGAGTTTCGGAAGGGAATAAACGTTGCCGCAGCCGTAAAAAACATTCAGGATGTTTATCAGGATGAAGCACCAGCTAAACGAACTGTGGAAAAATGGTTTGCTAAATTTCGGCGCGGAGAATTTAACCTTGAAGACGAGCCACGCTCTGGTCGACCTTCTGACATTGATGACGATGTTTTGCGTACTTTAGTGCTCAATAATCCGCGAATTTCAACAGAAGAAGTTGCTAAAGCACTAAACGTTGACCGATCAACCGCTTTTCGGCGTTTAAAAAAGATGGGATTCGATTTGAAGCTCGATATATGGGTGCCCCATTTGCTGACCGAGAAGAACAAAATCAAGCGAATTTCTGCAGCCGTTTCTTTACTCGGGCGGCTCAATAACGAGTCGTTTTTGGATCGACTAGTGACGGGCGATGAGAAATGGGTCCTCTACAACAATGTTCAGCGCAAACGGACATGGAAACAATCAGGTGAGCATGGTGACGCAATGCCAAAGGCTAGTTTGCACCCGATGAAGGTGATGCTCTCTGTTTGGTGGGATTGCAAGGGCATAATCTATTTCGAGCTTCTCCCCGCTGGCGAAACGATTGATTCGGACAAGTACTGTCGCCAATTAACCAATCTGAATCGAGAAATAAAAGAGAAACGTCCGATTTTGTCAAATCGCAAGGGAGTCGTCTTTCATCACGACAACGCCAGACCACACGTTTCGAAAAAGACGCTGCGCAAACTGAAGAGCCTGAAATGGGATGTCTTAACGCATCCACCGTATTCTCCTGATATCGCACCATCTGACTATCACTTGTTCCGGTCATTGCAAAATTATTTAAATGGAAAAAACTTTGACTCTTTGGAGGCCTTAAAAAACGGCGTCTCTTCATTCTTCGAATCTAAACCGTGCAGTTTTTATGATCGAGGCATCCGTATGCTGCCAGAACGTTGGGAAAAGATTATAGAAAACGATGGAGAATATATCATTGATTGAATAAAGATTTTTGTTTGCCTAATCACTGTGTGACTTTTACTCACAAACTCCGCACGAACTTTTGCACTCACCCAATATAATTTAATAAAAATTTAGTTTAGTTTAATAAAATATAGTTTAATATAGTTTAATATAGTTTAAATTAAATATAAACGAATTTCTAACGGCATTTCTTCCAATAACTTTGGTAATTTTTTAGACAAAAAATCGGCGTATTTTTAGGTATTTAATATACTATCAATAAAGAAAGAACCAATGACTCGATTTTGTAAATTCCCGCACGATACATTAATCTTTTAATTGCTGAAGTACTGCTTTACAGGGTGGGGGATTATAACTTTACAACCCGGAGTATGAAGGTAGATTGGGTTAAGACAAACATAAAAGTCCCATACTGTTTTGCGAGATTCGCAATAAGTATCGAGTTATTAATGACAGAAATCTGAGCAATGGGAGCGCGCCGACATAGATGATTGGAGAAGCGTTGCAGCTACTTAGGCCACAGCGCGGCCCACTTTTTTTTGTGACGCAGGGGAAATCCTCATGGATATCCCCGACCCTTGGGGGGTCGGGAGTTATGTCGAACTTTTACTGACTAAAACCTCTGCGGGGTGTCTACCTCTCGGACCGTGGTGAGGGGAGTCAGGGGAACTACTCCCGTATTCTCTTCCCGACATCCCGGCCCCAGAGCTTATACTAACTAAGAGCCCCTCGCCCAAGTCCAGCGCCTTGTCCCACAGAGGGAGTCCAGGGGGCGGTCCCCCGATCTGTTGCCCGGCCAGGTTGGCCTTCTGGTTGCACTTACTGGAGAGAGGGGACACCGATCTTCCCTCCGCGACCCCTTTGTTTCACAAGGGGTGTGGGGGAGTGAGGCTCGGCTCCAACCAGGCCTCCACTCCCCCTTCACCATATCTTACTGATGCCTAAGGGGGGAGGCGGGTGGGTGGGCTTCAATCACCCATCGCCCCCCCCCGCCGCGTCCGAAGGCGGGCCCGAGGGGACCTTCGGCGAACCGGTGGCGGTTCCTCGGCTGGCGCCACCTCGGGCCCGCTGTCCCTACCGGGGGAGCGCCGCCCCCGCCGCTCCCTGCGGCGGTTGCCAGGGCGACGTTCTCACTCGGCGGCCTTTTTCCGCGACATTATATCGCGGCAGAAAGAGGCTGCCGCCCCCCATACCTCCTCCCTGCACTCTACTGTCCGGGCGAGGACACCGTGCTGCTGGCCCCATGCCTCGCACGTGGCCAGCGTATGATGCACGGTGTCATCCCGCTCCGGGCAGTGGTGGCATGCGGTGATGGGCTCCTTCTTAATCCGGTACAGGTAATGACCGAAGCTTCCATGCCCGGTCATCACCTGCACCAGATGGTACGTGAGTCTGCGCCCCCTCCTGCCCGACATTTCTGCCAGGGCGGACAGCCTTAGTCGTCAGCCGTTCAAACTCCTGGGAGGTGGACATTGCATCCACCCACCGCTCGAGAATCCGGGCGACTGCCTGGGATTTCAGGGCCGCCAGGCCCCTGACCGATTCCTCCTTCCCCTCTTTGCGGCGCTCCCGTATCCTCCAATAGAGGATACTGCATTCTTCCGCCAGAAGCTCCACAGTGGGGGAGCCGGCCAGGGTCGTCGCCGCCATGTACGATATGGAGCGGAACCCCCGAATCGCCCTCATGAGCACCGACCTCAGCGACTGGCGCATCAGTCTTTTGCCTTTACGGTGGCCATCAACTGGGGCGCCCATATAGGCGCCCCATAGAGGGCGATCGAGAGCACCACTCCCACGTACAGGCGGCGAGCGTGCCATCCAGGGCCCCCTGGGTCCGCATGAGTCCGGCTAGCGCTAGACCTGTTTTCCAGACCTGGGGGTCAGGTCCCTAAAGTGGGCCCTGAAATCCCATCGGCTGTCCAACGTCAGGCCCAGATATTTAATCTTGGGCCCGACGCGGACGCGGACCCCGTCCACCAGGACCTGAATATCCGGTGGCGCCCTACAGATGTCGTCATGAAAAAAAACCGCCTCCGTCTTTTGGGGCGCCACTTTCAGACCCGGGTCACTGATGCTGCCTACCAATTTTGTTAGTTAAATCTGCAGGACGTAACACTAATGCTGACGGTATTGTAACTTTGAAGTTTCATAACTCGAGATGTACTTAACGAAAAAATACTGTTGTAGTGTTTTGGAAAGCTCTTGAAATACTTTATAAGAATATGCTAAAAAAAGTGGGGCATTCCATTTGAAAAGTTCAAGGTGACTTTGCCCTGACCTTGTTGACGCTAGCTAAGGTCAAACTGATAAGATCAGTAAATAGATCGTTCTAAACCTTACAACTTTTGCCTGAAACATTTTTTCCAAAAACTGATTGTTTTCGAGATATTTTATCGTTCGAAGACTTTATGAGAACCCTGTATGTTATTGTTCCTGAAGATCCAAGTGTGACTACGCGTGAAATTACTCGTACCATAGGCATTTCAGATGAACGGGTATGGCATATTTTGCATAAAGAATTACGAATAAAAAGGGTGTTTGGAAAAATGGTGCCGCATACGTTAACAATTCAACAAAAGCTCGAAAGCAAATTTCTCAGCGTCATTTGGATCGTTTTAAGAAGAATAAAACCGATTTTGTGCGTCGTTTTATAACTATGGATGAGACTTGGATCTATCACCATGATCCTAAATTGAAACTGGAACGTTTACAGCGGACTGAAGCTGGATGTTCAGTTCCAAAGTAAACAAAGTATGAAAGATCGGCAAAAAAGGTTTTGGCATCAGTTTTTTGGGATGCTAAAGGGATTTTGTTAATTGACTATCTGGAAAAAGGTAAAACAATTAACTCTGAATATTATTGTAACATTTTGGATCAACTGGACGCAAAAATTCGTGAGAAAAGACCTGTTTTGCAGCACAAACAAATCATTTTTCACCAAGACAACGCATCTGTTCACACAAGTGTTTTGTCAATGTCTAAATTTAATAAATTGAAGTACAAATTACTTGATTATCCACCATATTCGCCAGATTTGGCACCCAGCGACTTCTATCTGTTCCGAAACCTGAAACGATTCCTCCGTGGGAAGCATTTTTTGTCGAATGAAGAAGCTGTAGCAGCCGTAGAGGCATATTTCGCAGACCTTTCAGAAACACACTTCCGCGATGGAATAAAATTATTGGAGAGCCATTGGGCCAAGTGTATTGAAGTTAATGGAGACTATATTGAAGAATAAAATCATTTTTAGATTTTGGTATTCTTTATTTCAGTTTCGCTCCGCGAACTTTTCACGCAACCTGTACCTTTTTAACCAAAAAGGTAAAAAAAGGCGCCAAATACAAGCATAACACGTACTGTATTATTTTTAGAAATTTCAAATTCAAATTATTTTTATTAAGGTATGTATGTGTATATAACAAGGTTTTACAAATAAAACTTATAACTATTATAATATAATAACTATTATAATATAATATAATAACTATTATAATATAAAACTCTATATAAAACTCTACAACACTATTCTACTGTACAAAAGAAATAATATCATATATTAAAATTGTAGCGCCAACTGAGAAACCGAACATATTATATATGATTATTGTATACTTAATATTTTTAGAAATCTCAAATTCAAATTATTTCCTTTTTTTAATATATATATTATGTACATAACATAAATATTTACAAGTAAAACTTATCAAATTATTTTTCTTTTAAGATATATATGTACATAACATAAATTTTTATAAGTTAAAAATTATATCGTGCTATAAAAAGTTAACACGTTCATTAATAGTGTCCAATATTTAAAAAAGATATCTTTTAAAGGTTATTATTATTCAAGAAAAACCTAATTACAAAAAATGCCCATAACATAAATTCTTACAAATAGAATTTAAACCCTGAAACTTAGTTGTGCACCTAGTACATACCTTAATAAAAATAATTTGAATTTGAAATTTCTAAAAATGATATAATACATGTTGCGCTTGTACTTGGCGGTTTTTTTACCTTTAGGAATATTACTAGAATATAGTAGGAATCTTAATAGTATAGTAAATATATTGTCGATCCAAGCATACTGCCCTGTGATACATTAGTATGCTTCTTAGTTTGTAGTCATTTTCGTACTTTCTTTCAGAAAAAGTTTTTTAAACATATAAGATTTTAATATTTCACTCATTCGTCCTGGCAACATTCTATCAAGCTTGTAATTCAGCTCAGCTACGCTTTGTCAAATGCTTGTGTCACGTATAAAAATAAAGTTTCACATATTTTCGAAAGCCTTTTATAGCTGATTATAGCTATAATATGGTAGACTTAGTCAATTGTAGAATTTATACCTAAAATTAAACTGATAGTTAGGTATTGAACTAAGAATATTTATTAAAATTGACATCAATATTTGATTTTATATGAAATCTCCTTTATAGAGATTTTTGCGAGTTGTCGGTGACGAATCCCATGTTGAAAGGACCTCGCACAATTCCTTATGTAAATTGGATTTCGGTGGAATTGGTTGAATATTTGATATGTTATAGATCTTGTCTCTCTGATACACTTTATCGCATTATCGTCACCATTTAATCGAGCTAACTGATTTGGATGAAAAGCTCGATTACAAACAAAACAAGGTATTTGATTTCTATTCGCCGTATTTTAGTCAATACTAAATATTCAATATAGAAGAAGTGCGGGTACTGTAATATATTGTGTAATGGAGTAATGTGGATTCTTCTAGTCTGTCAAGTATCACATCCGAATGCAGTGGAATAGCAGTGGAATTATTAGCTGCTGGAAATTACATGTGATTAAAAAGTGAATTTTTAATGAACCAAAAATATTCTGAATTGTTACGCTTTAAAATATATTGGGGACTTGAATAAGTTCTCGCTGTTTCTCGACAGATGATGTTATCTTAGCTTTTTTGCATCGGGCAATATTACAGCCAACTTCATCGTGAAGCTCCACCATTAGGCTCGAAATGATAGTATATGTTATTCCGCCGAAGTGTAAACAACATATTTTTTCATAGCGTTAAACATGTCGAATTTCGTGCCAAAAAAAGAGTATTTGCGGGGAATTTTACAGCATTACTTTTTTCAAAAAAAAATCTGCAGCTGAAGTACATAAAATTCTTGTGGAGACTTACAGCGACCATGCTCTGTCGGAAACAACATGCAGAGATTGGTTTAGACTCTTTAAAAATAATGATTTTGATGTTGAAGATAAAGAACGCTCTGGTGCACCGAAAAAGTTTGAAGACGAAGAACTGGAAACATTACTCGATGAAGATCCATGTCAGACGCAAAATGAACTTGCAGAATCATTAGGAGTTGATCACACAACAGTTGCCAAACGTTTAAAAGCATTAGGCATGATTCAAAAGCAAGGAAATTGGGTGCCGTACGAATTGAAACCGAGAGACGTCGAACGGCGTTTTTTCATATGTGAACAGCTGCTCCAACGGCAGAAAAGGAAAGGTTTTTTGCATCGTATCGTGACTGGCGATGAAAAGTGGATACATTACGATAAACCGAAGTGTAGAAAATCGTGGGGTAGGCCGGGCCATGCATCAACATCGACGGCAAAGCCGAATATCCATGGTTCCAAGCTCATGCTCTGTATTTGGTGGGATCAGCTGGGTGTAGTATATTATGAGCTCCTCAAACCCAACGAAACCATCACGGGAGATCGCTATCGACTAAAATTGATGCGTTTGAGCCTTGAAGGAAAAACGGCCGCAATACGAGGAGAGACACGACAAAGTAATTTTGCAGCATGACAACGCTCGGCCACATGTTGCAAAACCGGTCAAAACCTACTTGGAAACGCTCAAATAGGAAGTCCTACTCCATCCGCCGTATTCACCGGACATTGCTCCTTCCGATTACCACTTGTTCTGATCGATGACTCATGGCCTAACTGAACAGCACTTCCATTCTTATGAAGATGCCAAAAAATGGGTCGATTCGTGGATAACCTCAAAAGATGAGTCATTCTTTCAACATGGTATTCGTATGTTGTCAGAAAGATGGGAGAAAGTAGTGGCTAGCGATGGACAATACTTTCAATGACAAGTTCTTTACTAATTTTTTTAAATAAAACATTTATTTTCACAAAAAAAACAGCGAGAACTTATTCAAGTCCCCAATAGTTTAATAAAAATTTAGTTTAGTTTAATAAAATATAGTTTAATATAGTTTAATAAAAATATAGTTTAATAATTAAATATAAATGAATTTCTTCCAATAATTTTGGTAATTTTTTAGACAAAAAATCGGCGTATTTTTAGGCATTTAATATACTATCAATAAAGAAAGAACCAATGACTTCATTTTGTAAAATCCCGCACGATACATTAATCTTTTAACTGCTGAAGTACTACTATATACAGGGTGGTCCATTTTATTTTTGACAGACAAATATCTTGAAAAATATGGAAGATATAGAAAAATGTTTCAGATAAAAGTTGTATGGTTTCAAAGGGAACATAAAACAACGATAAAAGTTTGTTTACAGATGGCGCCACTTTCGATATATTCACTGACCATTACTTTTCTTAAATGGAAACCTGAATTTTTTATTACATCATCTTTTTTCACCAATTAATTTGAACAACTTTTATCTGAAATATTTTTTTTATTTGCCTAATATTTCTTGAGATATTTAAGGAAAACTTGGTAAAACTTTTTCAATATTTAACTTACAATATCTTGCTAACTTTTCGTTTATCGGAAGAGAAAATGGTACTAGATTTTTTTAATCTATTTGGTTTCAAGAATATATTGTTACAATAGTGCCCTAACTTTTATTAACTTATCGACTTTTGGAAATTTCAAAATCATCACATTAACAAAAGTCAGGGCGCTATTGTAACAATATATTTTTGAGACCAAGTTGAGTAAAAAAGTCTAGTATTATTTTTTCTTCCAACAAACAGTTAGCGAGATATCGTAAATTAAATATTGAAAAAGTTACCAAGTTTTCCTGAAATATCTCCAAAAATATTAGGCAAATAAGAAAATGTTTCAGACAAAAATTGTTCAGATTAAATGACAGAAAAGGATGACATAATAAAAAGTTCGGATTTCTACTTAAGAAAAGTAATGGTCAACGGATATTTTAAAAGTGGCGCCATCTGTAAACAAACTGTAAAACAAATCTGTAAAAAATATAGCTATTTTATGTCCCCCTTGAAACCATACAATTTTTATCTGAAACATTTTTCCATATCTTCCATATTTTTCGAGATATTTGACTGTCAAAAATAAAATGGGACACCCTATATATACGCCCTGTATATACGCTCTGATATCCATTGATCCATTGATATGTATCATAGATGTATTGACATCTATCAATATATATTACAGGTGTATATATATACTTTGTATATTTTATTTATTTATTATATGATGTATTTAATGCTTTATATAAATATATACGTGAATTACTCACGCGTATGACGCAATCAGAGAATATCATGTTGTTTTGTCAAAACCACCTTTTAATTGAATTTTCAATGGACCAATAGTACATGTTTCTTATATTTATTTGTTCATGATTAGTGAAAGCCGATTCATTAGTAAACGATTCATTAGTAAACAATGTTCTGTTGAAAAAAGATTTATCGATCTTCACCTCCCAAAAAAAATTTTTGTGTTAGAAAACATAAATGTTTGATTTTTATATTTCCCTCAAACATACATAATTTTCTATATTCAAAATGATTTAAAGGTCATATTGCCTTAGATCCTTAAACTCCTTTCGATCTTAGCTATAAAAGCGTATCAACAAAAACATGTAGCTCTATTTAAAAAAATTACCTTGATCTTTAAATAAAAAAAAATGACTTTGAAAGAAAAATTTTTCTGTTATCATAATTGTCGCTTCGGAAGATGCAACTTTTTCTTTCAATATTTCTTCTTAACATCGAAAACAAGTGAAAAATTTAAGATGCTCGATTTAAGGTGACCACTTTCTTTTTTTCCTACTAAATTTACTTATTATATTAAATTCTGCTAAAAACATAAAAGTCAATAGTTTATTTTTATTCCTTATGGTTATTATGAATGACCTTTTCCATGAAGACAGTTTTTCTCACAATAATGATGTAATATCCTCGCAATATTCTTCGTATGTTAATTAAATTAAAAGACAAATATCATTTTGAAGTCATCTATGGTTCTCACTGTTGTACATTATGTTTACGCAAGTGCGATTGATGTTAAAAGTTGAAATTGATATGTCGTCAAAGATAACAATTGAATAGCTGCGTATTAGTATCAGCTGTGTACATATTTCGAGGAGTGTATAAATTGTATTCTGTATATCACTTGTTACTGTACTTGCTGAAGTCTACCAAGCACAGTAGGCAAAGAGGACGGCAATTGCTATACGATGATTCGGCTTTCGTGTATTCTGATCGCATTGGCGCTCATTGGTGAGTTAACTTATTACATATATTGCATATTCTTATAAGATAAACGAATACATAACACACACACACACAGTGTTGTAATTAATTACACTTGAATTATCAAATGGTTTTTAGTATAATATAAATTTTAGTACCATTTCTTATAATTTTAGCATAAGTAATTGTATAATTAATTGTAATTTTATACTGCTTTTTACACTTTCATTTATTTTATAAAAGAATGTAAGTGGCATTTTCCTATCCTAAGTTCTATGTTATATATGTGAAAGAATTATATGTAAATTGCACAACTGTATAAGGCATAATATATGGTAACTTCTAGTTACTATATAAATTCATTTTTTGTTTTATAATCTTCTTGTGTGAAATTTCGAAACCTCACATTTACATGTGTCAAGAAATATACTTATACAAAAATTTATATACACACGTATCTATTATACAGAGTGTCTGACGCAAGACACGTAATAAGCATATAGAACGTCAGAACATGTCATTCTGAGTACGAGAACTCCTATCATTTTATAAATGTATATAACTATTTTCGGTAAGTTCGTGTTTACAAAGCACGTCTCATAGCGTTGTACATGCCGATTAGCTAATCTTCTTTTGTGAATAATCTAAAATTTCACGTTGTTGTTTGCAAAATGACAAGGGTCCTTATATTCAGAATGATATGCTTTAATATTTATATGGTAATTCCGTGTCTTATGTTAGACATCCTATATATATACACTCCTATATATATATATATATACACTCACTCGCAAAGAACGAGCCACTAAGTTTTAGCACAGTTTTCTAACATCTTTCAATACCGATAACTCACAAAGAGATGGCAAGACATGTAAAATCGACAATTGAATGAGTCATATTTCATTCGAATGGGGGGATTGAGTACGTGAAAACCCTAAAAGAGTTTGCGTGCATGGGCCTTCGTTTGTGAGAAATTTGCAATTAAAAAAACAGCTACATGTTAAGTGTAACTTGGAATCAATAAGCGTGAAGCGCGGTAAGTGCGGAAGCTAAGGCGCGCGCTAGTATTTTGTCGTTTACGTCCGAGGAGTGTTCGAGTCCTCGCAGTGCCAACTTTTTTTTTTATAATATTATGTATTACTATATTTTATAATATTTCTATAATATTTTTAATAGTATAGAATAATATTATAGAATATAATACTTTTATTATTTTTTATAGGACAAAAATATAATGCACACATATACAATAATATCTGTCTTATTATGTAAAAAATAACAAGAATAAATCGTTTTAGCAAATATTTGAAACTCCATTGCGTATGTTCGTTTGCAGTCGTAATAATTTTTAATTTCATATCAAAGGACACTCTCTCACGAATAGTTATTTTAGCAGGTGATACGTATTCATCTTCACATGTTAATGTCGTGGCTTTTTCCTGTGCTTCTTGTTCGACATTTTCTTCTTTTTCTCTTGGCAAAAAATATTCGATTTCTTCGCTCAATATACAGTCCCTGACCAAATTAATAGATGCATTAATAGATTTTTTTCACTAAATCAATTATACGAGCTTCGCCAAGTTGTTATTTTTGAATAAAATGTTTTGAACTTATTTTGATAACTCATTGTGGGATTACAGACAGTAAATGAAACACAATTGTGATGATGATAAGTCACTTTTTCTACCCATATTTGTAAAGGTAAAAATCAATAATTTGTGTTTAAAAACACCTATTTTACTTTAAAAAGAACAAATTCGAAGTAAAGAAACAAGTAAATACTAAAAACTTCAGCCACATTGTCTCCAAACACGTCCGTACCTGGAGCGCGCGACAGTTCTACTAGCGCGTGTCATGACTTGTTTAAAGATAAAAGCGAAATTTGATAGCTAGTGACGTGACACGTCGGTAAAAGCGTAATTGAATACTAAAAACAATTGTCTAACATTATTTTCACAATTCAATTACCTCAATCAAGTAGAATTGGGATAAATAACATAGTTAATTAGAAAAATAAAAGAATATAAGGTGCGTCTTATTAATTTGGTCAGGGACTGTACATTTACTCAACATTTTAATAAAAGTTTCAAATAATTTTCCAGCGACTTCTTTACAACAATTTTTTGGGTGGGTCGGCATAAATCAAATTAAATTGTAATAACGTATCAGTGAAAAAATTTATTATGGGCAAGTCATATCTTTTGTGTATTTTTAATGTTTACAAAAATATACAAAATATTTACCTCGAAAATATGCGATATTGTCAGTTAAATCTTTTTTTGATATATCAGATTTTGCTAACACTTAAATGTGTTCTATTAATGATGGATCCACATTTGATTCCATTTTTATTGTTAGCATATATGATCACACACTATAACGGTGACTTCCTTACTGCAATATTCAAAAGAATACTAACCGAGAAAAAGGTCCACGTAGCCCTAACGCTTTCTTGAAATCATAGTATGCATGTGCGCAAACGAATACCTGTTATAACAATAGAAACTTTTCTTACGAAGAGGCAAAAAAGAGAGAACGATTTTATTCGTGTCCCATGTTCGAGGCAATATATAAAGGAAAATGTACGGCAATGTCTGAATTTTATAATAAATAATTAAAACGTTCACTCTTGTTATTTTTTATATAATAAGACAGATATTATTGTATATGTGTGCATTATATTTTTGTCCTATAAAAAATAATAAAAATATTTAAAATATTATAGAAATATTATAAAATATAGTAATACATAATATTATAAAAAAAAAAGTTGGCACTGCGAGGACTCGAACACTCCTCGGACGTAGACGACAAAATACTAGCGCGCGCCTTAGCTTCCGCACTTACCGCGCTTCACGCTTATTGATTCCAAGTTACACTTAACATATAGCTGTTTTTTTAATTGCAAATTTCTCACAAACGAAGGCCCATGTACGCAAACTCTTTTAGGGTTTTTATGTACTCAATTCCCCCATTCGAATGAAATATGACTCATTCAATTATCGATTTTACATGTCTTGACATCTCCTTGTCAGCCGAAAATTATCATATTGAGATGAAACAAAACTCAAATTAAGGCTTGTCAAATTAAAGTAAATTAAGGATATTTCTTGTCAACAACCAGAAACCTAAAAATAAATTAATCAGTAATAAATATTTTATAAAATAGCGGAAGATAGATTCAATTAATGGGAACAAAAATTTGTCTTTTAACTGTTGCACTGTTCAGGGGAATCGGTTCTTTGGTATAAAAATATATGACGTTTAAAGTTCATTTATTTCTCAACAAATCCATATCTTAATCATTATTCTATGATCTTTTTTGATAAAGTTATACCGTTTTGAAGAAAATGTTATAAGTCCGGATATGAATCCTATCGAGCATTTATGGACAGCATGTTGAAACGAAATGTAAGCAAACATAATACTCAAACGTTAGTACCACTTCGCAACGCTTTTCAAGAAGAATGGAACAATGTAGAAAAAGAAGATATCAGAAATTTGATTTACAGTATGCCCCAACAAACAGAAGAATTATTAAATACGAGAGGAGGCAATACGCACTATTAAACTTAAACACACACATGCACACATCCTGATCGAGTTACATGTTAATTTCCTTTTTGTAAAAGTTTTTCACGATAATTTTTATTCTGAACCGCGGACTTTACAAGAAAAGGTTGTCCACTTTGTAATATTTTTTTTCAAAACGGCATAACTTTATCAAAAGAGATAATAGAAAAATGATAAAATATGGATTTGTTAGGAAACAAATGAACTTTAAACGTCATATATTTTTGTACCAGAGAACCGATTCCCCTGAACAGTGCAGCAGTTAAAAGACAAACTTTTTTTCCCATTAATCAAAGTCTACCTTTAATATTCTTGACAAGAAATGTCCAAACTTTAATTTGAGCTTTGTTTCATCTCAATACGATGAGTTATCACTATTGAAAGATATTGAAAGATATTACAAAACTGTGCTAAAATTTAGTGGCTCGTTCTTTTTGCGGATGAGTATACATATACAAGGCGTCCTATTTTAACTTGGAGACTAAAACATCTCGAATATAATGCATATTCGACGAAAAATAAAAGTTATAGAGTTAGATTAGATGAATTAGATTTTAGATCCAATAAAGCCCAAAATCTAAGTAGCTCATCTGATCGTCACCATCAAACTCTACAACTTTTCTTTGAAACATTTTTTTTTTCAAAAATGAATTGTTTTTGAGATATTTCGATGTCTAAGTTAAAATGGAATACTTTATATACAGAGTCTTATAATTCTCCTTTAGGAATTCGTGTAAACATAGAGCGGATTAAATTCTATGCTATTTTGTGATAATTGTAACAACTATTGAATTATTAATTATAGAAATTTGACGAATGAGCGTGAACTAAGAGAGAAGAGACATATAGCTGTTTGGGCCATAGCGCAGTTTAATCGATCGAGACGTATAAATAGTGAAATGACATGAGTAACATTTTCTCCTCGCCGCGCCGACAACAATTGTTTAATTCACTGGACCGCGTTATGGCCTGAATGATTCCAATGCTCTTGCAATATTTATTGGATATCTTCGATATTTATCGCAAATATCGTAAAACGACTTTTTCCTTTACCTCAATCAGATCTTTGTCTCCGTTAGCTATGGCTACATGAGCTACCAAACATCCTACATACACACACACGCGCGCGCGCGCGCGCGCACGCACACACACACACACACACGCACGCACACACACACACACCACACACGCGCACACGCACACGCGCACATCCTATTACAACATACAAGGTGTCTCATAACAACTGTTACAGAGTTCATGGAGATATAAAGCGAGTCAGACAAATATAAAAGTCCTCTGTTTTGCGATATTCACGATAATTATCGAGTTATTAATTACAGAAATCCGATGAGTGAGCGCGCGCCGAGATGAACAATTAGAGAAGCGTCGTAGCCTCTGGGGCCACAGCGCGGCCCAGTCGATGCAGCTGTTGACGGCGTGGGGCAAAACATAGGTGCAGCGACATAAAACACCAATAGCGGTGCGTTGTTTTTCCTCTCGTCACGCACCGCCAACAGTTGCTGAATCGACCGAGCGGCTACAACGCTTCTCCAATTATCCATGTCGGCGCGTGCCCACTCCTCAGATTTCTGTCATTAATAACTCCATAATTATTGTGAATATCGCAAAACAGTATGGGACTTATATTTGTCTTAATTCACTCTAAAGGCTCGTTTCCATTAGCTGTAAGAGTAAGGCTGTATGGCTGTAACGTAAGATGTCAGCGAATGAAAATATTTCATTTCGTGTCTTGCAACCTTACAGCTGTACTCTTACAGCTAATGTAGACGAGCCTTATGTCTCCACAAGTCTATAAAAATTGTCTACAAAATAAGACACCCTGTATATACAGAGTGGAACAAATAAAGCTCAATAGTTCTGAAACGGCTGAATGGATTATAATGTCCTTGAATTCGATTTCTCGACCCAATGTGCTCTTTCATGTGGACTTATTTTCATTTTCCGCATCTATAAACCCTTTGTGGGCGATAGGGGGTACTGAGCTTCTTTTTTTTTAATGGCACTTCCAAAAAATTTTAACAGGGAATTCTAGGTTGAAAAAGAAGTCACTTTTATTCGAAAAATTGTTTTTTTAAAATCATTACTCTTCGTGCTAGAACTATTTAAAATTGTTCGAGGTGTGGAAATCCAAGCATTCATATCTAACGGATTCATTCACCAATTTTCGTCCTGTTTACTACCCAATGAACGCGTCCGTGTACTACAGACCAAAACTGATGAAAGTGTAAACAATTACAGATCGAGTAATATGGACGCGTCTTTTTAATCGATAAAAAGCCATATGACTTTTGCCATAACGTTGTCGAAAGACGACATTTGCTTCGTGATAGTCGTTTCGCCAAGTAATTACTGACCAAGTAACTACTAACAACAAAACTGTTATATCAAAGAACAACGGGTAAAAAGTATCGATTGGGCTTCGAGATTCGAGATATTCATTGATTATCAATTTTCTTAAATGGAAATCCCAGTTTTTTATTACATCATCTTTTTCTACCAATTAATTTAAACAACTTTTGTCTGAAACATTTTTTTATTTGCTTAATATATTTTGAGATATTTAGGGAAAACTTGATAACTTTTCCAACATTTACCTTACGATATCTCATTAACTATTCGTCGAAGGAAAAAATAGTATTAGACTTTTTTACTTTATTTACTATCAAGAATATATTACTATAATAGTGCCCTAACTTTTATTAACTTATCGACCTTCAGAAATTTCAAATTTATTAAATTAATCAAAGTAGGGTAGTTAGGGCACTATTATAGTAGTATATTCTTGATAAATAAAGTAGAATGATAAATAAAGTAGATAAATAAAGTAGGTAAATAAAGTAGAAAAGTCTAATACTATTTTTTCTTTCGACAAATAGTTAGCAAGATATCGTAAAGTAAATGTTGGAAAAGTTACCAAGTTTTCCTTAAATATCTCAAAATATTAGGTTGGGGAAAAAGAAATCCATTATTTTTTCGTTTATTTCAAGGCTTTATTTAACATAGTTATTAGGATTGTTCGATTTTGGTCAAATAAGCACCGTTTTGTCCTACAATTTGTCGCCATTTTAAAGGTAATTTCATGATCCCTCTTTCATAGAAGCCCTGGTCCTTATTTGCAAAAAACTCGACTAAGCGATTTTCACAGTCTTTTCTTGAGGTCAATTTCTTACCATCAAGGAAGTTTTGCAATGACAAAAACAGAATCGCTTGGTGCCAGGTCCGGACTATAAGGTGGATGCATCAAAACTTCCCAATCAAGCTCCCGGAGTTTCTGACGAATTACTATAGACGTATGTGGCCTGGCATTGTCCTGATGAAAAACAATTCCTCTCCTATTGACCAATTCTGGCCGCTTCTGGTCGATCGCTAGCTTCAAACGGTCCAATTGTTGACAATAGAGGTCCGAATTTTGTGTTTGGCCATATGAAAGCAGCTCATGGTGGATGATTCCTTTATAGTCCCACCAAATACTCAGCAAAACCTCCCTGGCTTAATCCTGGTTTGGCCACCGTTTGAGCCATTTCGCTGCGCTTTGACCACAATCGTTTTCGCACAATATTGTCGTATCTATTCCATTTCTCATCCCCAGTCACCATCCGTTTCAGAAATGGCTCGATTTCGTTCCGTTTGGTCAAGGCTTCGCAGATTGAAATTCGGTCCATCATGTTTTTTTTGCGTCAATTCGTGTGGCACTCAATTATCGAGCTTTTTTTTTGAATCCAGCTTTATGCAAATGGTTTAAAACTGTTTTGTGGTCGATCTTCAGCTCTTGGGCGATACTACGACTGCTAACATGCCAGTCTACTTCGATCATTTCCATAATTTTATTGACATTTTCGACAACGGGCCTACCTGTGCGAGATGCATCTTTAACATCAAAATTACCAGGACGGAATCGACGAAACCAAAATTGCGCGTGATTGGCTGTGACAATATCGGGACCATAAACACCATTCACAATTTCAACCGCCTGGCTTGCATTTTCGCCTTTATCGAAGCAAAATTATAAAATATACCGAATTTTCTCTTTATTGACGTACATCTTTTTACGTGCTATAACTCACAACTTAATCGACAAATCACAAAACCGTTAAAGAATTTTTTTAGTACGGAATGTCACTTTTCCAACGAGTATAAATATTAACCTATGCGATTAATACATCACGTTATATATATACTACTAAAGTCATCTAGCGGAAAAATAATGGATTTCTTTTTCCCCAACCTAATCTATTAAGCAAATAAAAAAATGTTTCCGACAAAAGACGTTCAAATTAATTGGTAGAAAAAGATGATATAAATAATTTGGATTTCCATTTAAGAAAATTGATAATCAGTAAATATTTTGAAAGTGGCGCCATCTATAAACAAAATGCTATCGCTGCCCTATGTCCCCCTTCAAGCTAAACAACTTTTGTCTTAAGCATTTTTTGATATAACGCAGTGTTTCTGAGATATTTGAGTGGGTCCTTTAAAGTGGGACACCCTGTATGACAATTTTTCGAATAAAAGTAATTTCTTTTCGAATCTAGAATCCACTAACGTTAAAATTCTTTGAAGGTGTCCATTTAAAAAAAACGAAGCTTGGTACCCTCTATCCCACAAAGGGCAATTGCGGAAAATGAAAATAAACTTACATGAAAGAGCACACTGGGCCGAGAAAGTCGAACCCAAGGATATTAAAATCGATTCAACCGTTTCAGAGGCTATTGAGATGTAATACTTTATTTAGTTCACCTTGTGTGTGTGTGTGTGTATACGTACACATACACTGGGCAGCAACATATCATGCCGTGTCAGGAGAAGT